>NW_022900932.1:13642137-13675900 GCF_012274545.1 Fukomys damarensis | reverse complement strand
AAAAAAAAACAAAAAAAAAAAAAAAAAAAAAAAAAAGAGCAAAAAGAAAAGGTAGACAGACTCATATCTTGTACTTTTTACAAGAATAAATTCCATATGAAACAAAGATGTAAATATTACAAAGTGAAACCAGAAGCATATGAGAAACGTGGGAGAATTTTTAAACTCTCAAAATGGGAAGAAGTTTCTAAGGGTGCCACACAACCCAGAAGCCATGGCTAACTTTATTAAAACAAAACTTCTGCACGGCAAAAACCCAACACACACGGAGTCAAAAGACAGACTTAGAAAGTACTGGCAACATGTGTTACAAAGGGTCCAGTTCCCGCGGATGTGAAGAATTTCCACAAATTGCAATTTCTACAAATCCCAGATTAACAACACAAAAGAAAGACGGACAAGAGGAGAATCACAAAACCTCTGATGAGATGCCCCCTTTACTCCTAACGAGACGGGTACAATTCCAGTTCCTCTGAAATATCATGTTCCTCTCTTGGTTTGGCCAAGATCAACACGCTTCCTAGCATGCTGTGAGGGGAAACAGACGGTCATGCATTGCTCATGGTAGTGGGAATGGTGCAGCTTGGCGGGGGTAAGTCTGGCAATGACAATTAACCTGGCACGTGTGCTTTTGACCCAGTGATTCCACTTCTAAGAACTTCTCTAGTGGAAGGGTTCCCACACATGAAAAATGATGCATCTGAGATTAGTTATGACCTCATTTGTAAGAGCAAAACATTGAAAGCAACCAAATGGGCTTCAAAAGAGGGATGTGAAATTAAATCAGGTACATGCATAGAAAATTGTACCATATGGGTAGAAGAAAGGAGTAAGGAGTTTGTGATGTACTGATATGGAAAGGTTTCTTAAGTATATTGTTTAAAAAGGAAGATACACACTTCAGTGTATGATAGGATGAAAGAGAGAGAGAGAGAGAGAGAGAGAGAAAGAAAGAGAGGAAAGCGTTTGTAGATATTTGTGTGCTATAGCTGTGCTATGTCTGTGGAATTCTGTATGAGAAGCTGATAATGTCAGTCACCTCTGTGGTCATCCCTGCTGGGGGACAGGAGTGAGGAAGGAAACTTTTCACTATACACACGTTATTGCCTTTCAAAAGTTGAAAATATCCTATCTGTAGGCTTCCCCACAAAAATAACCAGGTAGGCAGCAGCAGAGGAGGCCGTAATGGAGATAGGCTGTGCAGGTAGAGTCTGAGAAAGTAAGCCAGGGCACGCCATATTGGAGGATCCAGCCCAGGGGATCTTTCACGAAGGACGCAGGGGCCCGTGGTGTGGAAGGCTGCCCAGATGGGGGAGGGGTGGGGGGGTGGAGTGGGGCTTGGATTCTGACTTAGAGAAGTGCAGTTGGTGATGTGTTCATTGGCCCAGTAGGGGCCTTGGAGAAGATGGGTGCAATTCCGTTGAGTGTGTGAGTGTGTAAGGCAGTGCCTAGGAGGTGACGGGACCCGCAGGATTTGGTGAGCTAAACACTTTCACAAAGCTTGGCTGTGAAGGGAAGGAGAGAAGGCCGAAGCCTGAGGGAAGGCTGGATAGACAGTTTGTTGTCCTCTCCCCACCTCCTTCTCCTCCTCTTCCCTTTCTTAGCTTCCATCTTTTCCTTCTCTTTCTCCTCCTTCTTTATCTTCATCCATATCCTCTCTCCGTTTACCCGGCTCTCTGTCTTTTCCTCTTTAGAATTATTATTGAAACCGAGGTGAGTTGTGCATTCTTTGTGACAGAAGCCTGAGAGAGGAAGAGGTCCAAGCTACTGAGGGAAAGTGGACTGAGTGATAATTGCCATGGGACGAGTCTCCTCAAAGTACAGCCACTTAACATCCCTGCTATCTTATTATTCTGGGATTCTTTGCGTCTGGAGTTCTGACAGATCATGGCAGAGCTGTGTCCTCCACAGTGTCAGGAATGCCTGGGACTGTCTGAGGAACTCTCCTTTGGCATATCTACCTGCCTCTGGGCTGGGATGGCTGGAGCAGCAGGGTCTGGCTGGGACCCTTGACCTCCACGTGATCTCACCATGTGTTTGCTTGGGCTTCTTGGTGCATGGCTGTCTCAGAGTTCCCAAGGACAAGAACCCAAGAGCCCAAGGCCAAGGCCAAGGTGTCTAAGGCCCAGCCTCGTGGTTGTGCAGTGTATTCCCTGTGTTCTGGAAACTCTGGGACAGGCCAGATTTAGAGGTAGGGGCTCCATAAGGGCTTGACCATCAAGAAGTGTGCCCCACTGTAAGTGGGCATCTTTGAAACCGGATATTATGAAGAAATTGCACGTTTCATGCATGCTATAAGAGTCGGATTCCAGAACACTGGTGTGGGACATGATTTGGGCAGGAGAGAGCACCTCTTTCACAGAGAGAGAGACGAAGAGAACAAGGGTGGTGCTTTGTGGAAATGGGTGGGACCAGTCTCTGTGGGTGATGAGCACATGGCACTGAGGAGAGACAGAACCACAAGGATTCTAATAGGGAAAGGATCGTGTGGGCCAAGGGGACCATTTAGAGGATGTAGCTGGATTGAGATGAGACCAATTCTGTGAGGTTAGAAGTCTTCCTGGAGTGACTGTGCATGCAACACATGGAAGGACTGTAGACACTCCTTCTAGAACAGCTGCCTGGTGTGTCTGATTTCTGACGCTAAGCAGTTCTGGAAGATGGTGATTCCCAGAGTGTGGCCACAGCTGTGGGTGGCTGGAAAGGAGAGAAAGAGGAGAGGCCACTGGGAACTGGGTGAAGGAGCTGGGCACTCAGGGTGTTGGACGGTACACTTGTGAGAAGTTGAGTCACCAGGGAGAGGTCTGAGGGGAGACGAAGGCTGTGCGTTAGATGCTGGCATCTTCCCTGAGCCTAACGGATGACACACGCAGGGTGTTGGAACAGGGACTCGGTGGTGTGGTGACGTGAGACACCAGGAACAGGGGCGTCCTAGATGGTGGAGTGTCACATGAAAAGCCAGAGGCATGGGCCCACCTGCAGCTTGTGGTGTAGGGAGTTTGGGGGCAGGTTCCTTCCCTGGCCAGGGCATGGGGCCACCAGGCTTGACTATGTCCCCAAGTCAGCCTGTCTTCCCCTAGGTCAGCCATGCAGGGTGGCTCAGGCAGTGGGGACAGATTGTGGAGGGGCATTGGAGGGACTGGGTGATCCGGCCCCCTTGTAGTGACCTTCTGAGCAACCAACCCAGGTGGCCACCAGGCTTGACTATGTCCCCAAGTCAGCCTGTCTTCCCCTAGGTCAGCCATGCAGGGTGACTCAGGCAGTGGGGACAGATTGTGGAGGGGCATTGGAGGGACTGGGTGATCCGGCCCCCCCTTGTAGTGACCTTCTGAGCAACCAACCCAGCTGAACTCAATTGCAAATAGGCCATCAGCCGACAGATCAAACTACAGGTACTGATCACCAGTGGTGGGGGTCCCTGGGGTAGAGGATGGTGACAAGCAGGGTGCTCTGCGGCCGTTAGGCCATTGTGGGACACTCACTGGTCGTGGGTGACACAGTGCTGCCCTCAAGTTCCTTGTTAGTCTAGAGAATAAACTGGGCACGGGGAATGCGAAGCAGAAGTGGTGCTGGAGTTCATGTGGGTCAGAGGAGAAGGTAATGGGGGGACAGGGGAATGTGACCCCCTCCTTCAGCTTTCCAGAGGGAATGTGACTCTCTGAAATGCACAGGGACATGAGAAAAATGTCAAGAGGATGAGGACCTCAGCCACAAGACAAAAAGCACAAGTCACAGTTCTCCTTATGGAGAAACGGCCCGTTTCCCATCGGGAAGGGGAGCTGGAATCAGATAGAGCTATGAGCGCAGTGGCATGCCGCATCCAGGCTGACACTTGTCATCGGTCTCAGGTAAGCCTGGGGACCACACCTGCCAGGCCAGAGCCCCCCACTCCCCACTCACTATGTCCACCTGAGTGTCCTTGGTCCTAGCCGGCTTTGGCAGACGGCCCTCCTGGAGGTTATGTTGTTGAGAGTAATAAAAACGGACTCGAGCTAACTTGAGCAGGGAGGGAAATTTGCTTCAGGAGTCTGGTTTGTCTCAAGGAAGACAAGGGCAGCCAGGCCTCTGGAGGGATGGGCCTCAGGAGTACATGTTTGCCAAAGTGTGTTCCGTGATTCATCGCCCCTGACAGATGCCTGGGAAATAAAATGCTCTGTGGTCTGACGGGTTCGGGAAACACTGCCTGCCTTTTTCTCCAAACACGTGAAAGTCTCTGAAAAGTCCGGCAGTGAGAAACGTGTTTAGCTAGCCTAGCATTTCTCCCAAATGGAGAAGGAGGTTCCACATCACCCTGGCCCTTGTCCTGCAGTGATGGAGCTGATTTACCATGGAGAATGCACACACAGAAGCTCTGTCTCATGGTTAAGGGTGCAGACTGCCTGCCTTTAACCCCTGCTTTCATTATAGGCTGGCTGAGTGCTGTAGGCAGTCTGTTTAACCTCTTTAAGCCTCAGTTTCCCACGTGTAAACTAGGGCAATAATAGTGATAGTTGTTGAGGTTGTGGTGAGGACTAAATGTGCTCAGAGGGTCTGCAAGCTGTCTGGCTCGTAGAAAGCCCATTATTGCTATAAATGAACACACTCTCTGCTGTGACCTTCACAGTGCCTGGGCTGCTCTTGGTTCTCTGCAGCAATCCTGTACTGGTGGTCAAGCCCGCTGCGCTGAGGATGTAAAAGTGAGTCTAGTTGTGTTTCCCAGCTTTGACGGAGTTCCCAGTCTTGTGGGATAGACAGATGTGTTAAGAGATTATTACTAAGAGGGATGGTAAGGGCACAACTCTGGGACAGCCCACAAGAACACTGAACCTAGACCTGCTGGTGGGCAGGGACAGGGTGTTTCAGATTAGTGGTGTAAATGTGCCTAACCAGCATGAGACATCGCAGGCAGCTCAGTGTGGCTAAGGAATGAGGTGGGAGGTGATGGTTTTGGAGATGTTGAAAGAGACTGGCAAAAGAAGGGTACTGAATGGCACACCAAGGAGCTGGAGTGTTGTCCTCTAGGTGGCAGGAACTGATACAGTATATCCATCAAGCCAGTATCATGGCAGGTGTGGGGTTGGGAAGTTTCCCCTGGCAGGGATCAAATTCACTGGTTGGAGAGGTATAGTACTGGAAGCCAAGAGACCAGGTTGAGCTAGTTATGGAAATCCAACAGGGAGATGGGAAAATCTTGGCTTGACAGACTAGAGTGTCACCTATTAAGCTGGTGGTGATTGGTGCTGGTTTAGACAAAGAAAGTACTTGAGCTTGAATTAGGCTGAAGTAGAGAACTTTGGCTAATCCAAGCAGCAGTATTTAATGGGAAGTTGGCTGCATGGGCTTGGAGATACAGATCTGGGAACCACTGGTATTTTGGTGGTAAATGAATTCATAGGAGTAGATGGGGTTGTTTAGAGAGGGGCAGGATCAAGTCACTGTTGGGGAGAGGCATGGAGGAGAATTCTTGCTGTGGTTTGAATGAGTCTCCAAGATTTCATGGGTTGGAGACTTAATCCACGGAGCCATGTGTTACTGGTGTTAGGAGGTGGGGGGTGGAGGGTAATTAGGATTAGACGAGCCTACGAGAGTGGATCATCACGAAGCATTAGTGGCTTTATAAGAAGACAGACCTTAGCTGGCAAGCTTGCTTTATCTCAGAGAGAAGCGGAGGTCAATCTAATGTACAATGTTTAGGGGGCTTTTCCAGGAGCTCTGTCGTGGCCTTTCATCATTCAGTATGGAGAAGTTCCCACAATTCAGTGACCTCTTCTTACTTCCATCGGGATCTCCCACACTGTAGCTGGCAGGCAGGTTTGAATGAGAATTAAATGCACCAATAATGCCTGTGTCTTCCAAAAGGGAAAGCTAGTGTCCACAGAGAGTAGAGGGAATTATAGAAAGACAGAACATCCTTTGGATACTCAGTATCTTTAGGACAGTATCGGAGAGAGTTGATTCTTGGCCCTGGTTACTGGATTTTGGGTTCATTTTACCAGTTTGTAGACAGAGCCACTTTTTTTCTGCTTTTATGATCTCTTCTCTGTTCCAAGGGCTGGAAATTTGAAGACTACATGTCCAAGAACCCCTGCTATGAAGTTTACAGGTTAAAATCTGCTAGTGAGAGTCAGTTTCATGTGATTCAGAGGCAAAGAAGAAGCAGAAACCATATCATTGTCTTTTAGCTGTGGTGGGTAGATTGGTGGGCTCTGGTAGATAGGAGATTTTCAAGTAACCTGGGGATTTTCTTGGTAATCATCACCATTCAAAGAATCTGTGATCACTGAAGTAATTTCTGCTAATCCTGTAACTTTTAACTTTCTGGAACTTTGCAAAGGAACTTCATAATTTAAAAATCCAGTACCTTTCATTTCCTTAGCTGTCTCAAAAGTTTCTAAAGTACTCTTTCAGCAAGTTCTACATAATAAATTGCTCTAAAACTTAGCTGGTTCAAGCAAAAATTACATATTTATCTCAAAATGTCATGGAGCAGAGCTTGGGCTGGGCTCAGTGAGGTGGTTCTTCTGGTCTTGGTTGAACACACCCATGCATCTGAATCAGCTAAAAGGTGGCCCAGAGGCCATTTGGTTTTGAGTGACCTTAGCTGGGAAGACTTGTCTATATTTCACATGTCTCCCATTCCTTAGCAGATTGGCTTTGATTTGTACACATGCCACTGTGCAGGTTCCAAGAGAGCAAGTGGAAGAAAGCCAGGTCTCTTGAGGGTTGAACAGGGATGGGTGCCATATTACTTCTGTCATATTCTATTGAGCAGACTAAATAACAGGACAAGCCCCAGTTTAAAGTCTCCTGACATGGATACAGGAAGAAGGAGAGTCATGGAAAATTTTATACATCATGCACCAACTACATAGTTCTCATATTAAATCCCTTCCTACTTGAAAGACCTAGAGAGTTTCTATTTTCCTGTGTAAACCTGGACAGACACAGCATTGCTGTCATAAGGCAGCCAGAGAGAGGAGGCAGGTTCAGTCACCTCCCACGTTTGTGCTCTTCATGGTTTCATTCGCCTGCACTCAGCCCTGGTCTGAAAACATTAAATGTGAAATTTCAGAAAGGAATAATTCACATTTTCAATGGTGTGGCATTCCAAGTAGCATAATGTCATCTTGTGCCATTATCCTCTGTCCTGCCTGGGACATGGATCATCCCTCTGTTCATCATGTCCTTGTTGTGCACACCACCTGCCCTTTAGGCACTTAGCAGCTGCCTCTGGTATCAGATAGATAATTCAATTATTGGGTAGTATCATAGTGCTTGTATTCAAGTATAATACAATAAGCTGTTATGAGAGAGAATATTCACATGACTTCTATTACAAGTACATTTTAGTTATAATTATTATATCTTATTATTAATTACTGTTGCTAATCTCTTCCTAAGCCTAATTTTTTAATAAATTAATTTTCATAGTTCTGTATCTATTGGATGTATAGTATTCGACATTTCAGAGATTTCAGTCACCCACAGGTGGTCTTGGAAGGCCTTCCCCTTGGTACCACTGTACTGAGATTTGGATGGAGCAGTGGCTTTAGGATTAAAGATCTGGGTTTAGGTCCTGAGTGGCTCTGAGTCTTGACCCCTTCTCTCAAATGGATGAGGCTAAACTCATGTGCACTGAACAAAGAAAATAAGAGTTTCAAGAGGAGTTTTAATGAGGTAATTGTCATCATCCAGCTTTATGTAAAACTTGCCGATCTGGAGGATGAAGGAGTAGGGGCCAGGGGAACATCAGAAAGATGTTTGTAGTATGTCTCTCCCCTGTGTAGTTCTTTGCAAGATTTTGGGACTTAGAAATCAAGAATGCATTATCTGCCAAAACTTCCATTTGAGGCCTCTGTGCTGGACTGAAGTCAGAATTTGGAAAAGCCCTAAAATTGCTGGAGCCAGAACAAATTCCGGGGCTGGCACCTCCCATTCTCTGCACCCATCTGCCCTCTTGGCGTGGTCAGACACTGCCTTTCCTGGCTAAGGACCAGTTGCCTGAAGGACCACTCCTCGGCTCCTTGTTATACCCTGATTCAGGCGAGTCATGGGGATAATGAGCTTGTAAATAAATTCCTGCTGCATCAGCTCACGGAGCTGAAGGTTAGGCTGGGGACACAGCCAGAGCAGGAATATGGAGCCAGGCTGGAGATGCAAATATCCCCTTGTTCCCTCCAGGACACACAGGAGGAAGGTGATGAAAACATGAGGGATCCTGGGAATGCACCTCTGGCATGGCCTGTGGTGACAATTTCCTGCCTCTGCACGCCTGTGTATCAGTCTGTTTTCACATCCAGTAGGGATGGACATCAGGGGTCTGTGTGTGCAGTGGGCATTCCCAGGGCAGCCAGCTGCCTATGAGCTTCTGAGGGGGCCATCTTCAGGCTTGCTGGGGTTGAACATTAGAGAGAAGTTGCAGGGAAATAAAGCTCAGTGCAATCCCCAAATAAAAGTACAAGTACTAGGAAGAAGTGTACTTCTTGCTAAAGGAAATGTGTAAGAAGAGGCCAGTAGTTCCATAAAAGCATAGAAATGGGAAGCACGGGATAGCAGCTGAAGGCTGAGAAGAGGCCTCTGGAGCCCCATCTAGCTCCTGAGTCTGTGAGCCGTGTGGAAGGCAGCCTACTAGGGTGCTTAGCTCTCTGTTTCTGCTTCAAACCCGTCATGGCTTTCATCACTCTTAGCTGAAAATCACATTTCCCTGCATCAGTAGTAACTTTCGCATTATTTCTGACCATTCTCCCTCTTTTTCACTGTGCTCTGTGCTGCCTACCCTTTTCCTGATCCCAACTTTGCTGTGACCTTCAGGACAGTTGTGCTCTCAGCTACAGCCACATACAAGTCTGTGACTCAGAGGCTCAGCTTCTTATGTGTCTTATGATTCTTGTTTGCATTGCCAGAAGCAGGGGAGCAGGCTTCTCCCCACCCGGTGATCAATGATCCAGACTCCCACAGACACACACATTGTTTTAGTCACTTTCCCATTGTTGAGACATGCACAATTTAGAGGAGGAGAGGTTTAATTTGGCTCATGGTTTCAGGGGATTCAGTCCATGGTAGGAAGGCTCTGAGGCAAGAACATCATGGCAGAGGGCTTGGTGGAGCGAAGATGTTCAGTTCATGATGACTGGGAAGCAGAACAGGAAACAGTGCCAGAGAAAAGGTGGTCAGGGACCATGTGTAGTACCCAAGATCACCCCTCCACACCCACCCAGATACACCTGGAGAATGCTTCTCTAACCCCCTAGGTGGCTCCCAAGCCAACGAAGTTGCCATGGTCAGCGGAGCCACCTCACGCATGTTGGTTTGCTTCGCTGGTCTGTTCTCTGCCCGGTGACTTAGGGATCCAGGCTCCCTCCTTGTTATGATGCTACTGTCTCTACATGTGGCTTCCAGGGTGGCCGTGGTGGGAAACTTTTAGGTACAGAATTGACACTGCTTACTCGTGCTCTCAGTTTATTGGCTAGAACGGGTGATGTGGCCTAAACCTAAAGGCAAGGGAGGTCAGGCCATGCAACGGAACATGTGGTTATTTGATAGGCACTTTCCATTGTTGCTATATTTGCCTGCTTCTGCAGGGCTCTGAATAGTGCCTTTGTGTATTTTAAGCAGGAAAGAAATTTCCTAAAGACTTGCCGGAGCTTAGAGGCTCTGCAGCTAGAAACAACTACTGCCTGGTCATGCTGTGGGGAGCATCTGAGATACTGCTGCTGGGTATGGACACCACGGCTATCCCTGCCAACAGCGCTGGCTTTGGACACAGACTCTGCCACAAGCACAGCTGCCCCTGGGACTGGACATGGCTACAGCACTGGGCCCCTTCTGTCTGTCCTCAGCCCGCCCAGCTCTTGCTTGTGTGTCACTCCTGACTCAAATTCTGGGGCCTGTGTGTCATATTGAGGAGCCCACTTGAGCCACGTGCTTGCTGTAAGGGAGTCCAGCCCAGCAGCTTCTGGTGTTTTGAACCGCAGTGAGCCCCAGCTTGGAAAGGGAGCCCCAAATAGAAGCAATGACTATTCACAGTCTCATGCAGGCCCTCTGCACCCACTGCTCCCACCGATGCTGGTGTTTCTCCAGATGTGCCAAAGCAGTCTCTGCCCTGACATCAGCTCTGATGATGCAGTCCTATGCAATCTCATCCACCTGACTTGCTTCCTTCACAGCTCCCACCCATTCGTTCCTTTGCTTGGTTACGTTCTGTCTATCCTCTAAGTCTTTAAACACTTAAGCCAGGGTCCCACCACCTGCTATCTGTGGGGCCATGGGCAGCTCCTTTGACTCTGTGGGGTCTTGGCCTCCATATCTAGTGTTGATGTATGTGCATGTGTCTGAGGACTGGGGTTGTGACATCATCTGCTCTGTGAAGCCACTGCCCTAGTTCTCCGCTGCAGTGATCTTTGATCTTGTAACTCTTGTCCATCCATGAAAAAAGCCTCCTAGTTGCTTCCTGTTTCCCCTGCCTGTGACAGTGGCAGAAGAGGCTCAAGTCCACCTGGGAGAAGCAGGACAGAGTTGCTGCTTCCTGTGTTCCCACAGGTGGCCCCCTTTGGAATCGGCCTGTAAGCTTGCTTCAGGGGACATGGGGCCATTTCTCTACTGGATGAGACTATAAAAAAGACCCTTGCTCCCCTGAGTGGGCATTTGTGACATACGGGCTGGGAGGCCCTTCTTAACCTTGACCTTTATCACTCTGGCTGCAGTTCTATCCCAGAGAGAAGGGACTAAGTTATAGTGAGCTCAGGACACAAGGAGAGGACAGATGTACCCCAAAGCCTCACTCTACCAGTCCAGGGTATAAAGTAAGAGTTAAGAGACAGAGGAGGGGCCAGCAGCCCACAGTGGGGTGGCTGGTGTCCCTGGGCTCCTGGAACACATCTGGGGGAGAGACACAGACCTTCCTCTTCAATCGTTCCCTGGCTGTGATGCCACAAACCCAGGGAAATCTGAAGGTGGTGTGCACATGGCACCTGGGAGGTAGGAGGAAGCGTGACTTTTTTGACTTTGCAGATCCTTCTTGCTTTCCTTAGAAAAGTTGAAAATGTGAAGGCTTTTATAAGGCAAGCAGGACAGAGGATATTGTCCTGTGGTGTGCAAGCCCGAGGTGTGGCAGGTGACTGTTAAGGTGGTGAGCGGTCTGAGCAGCACATAAATCAAACTGGCCATTCACCCAGAACAGACTTAAGGCTCAGTTTTGGACTTAGGCTGTGTCTCCATGGGCTTAGGCCAACCAAGAAAGCAGCCTGGCCTTGGGCAAGGAGGCTCGTGTGGGTCAGAGTCATGGGCAAGGGTGGAAAGGGGTCAAGGAGAAAATGCCTGTAGCCTCATGGGAGAGTAGTGTGCTATCTGGGCTCAGGTTGTCTGTGTACACCCAGGCTGCACAGCTCGCTGTCTGGCTTCAGCAGGTGGGCAGCTTTGGACCTGTTCCCTTTGGACCTGTTCAATAGCTGGTGCTTTGGAAGGAGGTGGATAGATCACAAATGCTGGACTAGAGCAGAGATAAGCCAACACTTTCTGTATAGAGGATGATTTTGGCTCCTTGAGCCGTAATGTCTCTGTTGCACCTCCTAACTGCTGTCTTAGTGGGCAGGCAGGTAAATGTATGGATGTGGCTGTGTTCCAATAAAGCTAGGTATGGATGCTGAGATGTGGATTTCATGGCATTTTTCATGTGTTGTGAAACATCCTCTCTTCCCAACCATTTAAAAACATGAAAACCATTCTTAGCTTGCAGAATGTACAAAAATAGGTGGAGGGCTACCTGTGGCCTTCAAATTATGGGCTGAGGGTCTTTGGACTTTCTTCAAGGACTGCTCCACCTGGGATCCCCTGTGTTGTTGGAGATGGAGTCTGAGAGGTGAATGGGGTATTTGATTTTCTCCTTTACCTGCCTCCAAATTGGTAGTGTCAGAATGTGCTTGCTGATCTCACTCACCTGGAGGTTTTGTGACTGGTATGGCTGACTCAGAGAGGCAGAGGGCAGGGTACTTGCCTGACAGGTGGCAGTGCATCCTTTCTGGTGGGTGTTGGAGGATTCTAGAGTGCTGCCCCAACCTCTTCACCAGCCCAGTGGTGCCAAGGACATTTGATGACCAAGCTCTTTCTTTCTTGCAAGCTGCACAGACCACTGAACTTTGCTCTCACCTCCTGAGGATAAGGGTGAGACTCAGGGACCATGTCTCCCTGGTGCAGCTCAGTCCTGTGTCAGTTCTTGACACTGCTTGGTTGCTGGCTCAGTAGTGACCAAAGTGAGAACCTCTGTGACCCCCATATGAGTCATGGGGCTCAGCCTTCCAACTGGACCCAGCCCATGAGGCTCTGGCCAAGTTCAGACCCATTCACAGAAGATCCAGAATTGGCTCTCGGTGACTCTGCTGTTGAAAGACTAGTTTTCTGTATAAAGGATGACTCTGGTTGTCTTATTAACGTATTGACAGGTATAGGAAGGTAAATGGCTTTCTGAAGTAGATGTTGGCATTAATCTCAGCTGTGTTCCTAGCTAGCCATGTGAACTTAGACAAGTTATCTCCTCCTTGTCCCTGTAACCACTCTTAGTACCCTAGCAGTTTGATGCTGGGGCCTGGCCCTGTCCTCTTCCTCTGCCCCCATAAGTGAGTGCTACCTACCCTCTGTCTGGTCAGTCCTGTGTGGGATACAAAAAGAGCCCAAAGAGCTTTAAAATATACAATCAGTCAATCTTTAAAAATACACATTTTATTTTATTATATAATTATACATATGTGCTATTGAAAATAAGCGAAAGAAGAACATAAACATTACTCATAATACTACTGGTCAGATGTTTTAAAAAGCCTTAGTTGTCACTGGACTTGTAGGATCGTCCAGACTCTTCCTATACCTGCACTTTAACATTTCAGGTGTGTCTTGTTATGTAAACCTGTGCTTTTCTCCCAGATTAATAATCGACATTTTAAGATCCTAATGAGATAATGGAACATGTGAAATAGTAAGAAAAGGGCTAAAGGTGTAGGGGAAGTGGGAAGGGTAGGGGAAAGTTAACAAGGGAAAAGAAAAAAATATGAGAAAATGAAAAAATGGAAATAAAGTGTTTGTAAATGGGAAGGGGAGGAGGGGGTGAAGGGAGGGCAGGGACAAGGGGAAAAATGAGAATCAAGCCTGTCATGTAAAGGTACAAGATCCCAATAATAAATGTAATTGTACTGTATACCTAAAATGTACCAATAAACTCAATTATAATAAATAATTGACATTTTTGCATAGCATTTTTTTCTTCCCTCGCTTATTTTTCAGCAGATACATAGTCAGCCCTTGTATGGCTATTTCGTGAGTTACTGAAGCCATCTCCAGTGCTAGATACTGAGTTCTCTTAGAAGAGCCTTCAAGCCTTTAAAAAGTGGCTCTAGGAAGCTGGGTTGGAACTGGCTACATGCTGTGTGATGGGAAAGAGGCAAGTTCACAAGGAAAAGGGTGGGATACTGAGGGCATGGTGATAGGTGAGGCTTTAAGGAGTAGATGGGGTTCAAACAAGGCCTGGAATGGGCTGAATCCCAACCAGTGAGAGAGTGTATGTATATATTTTATTAGGACATGTTTGCGGTACGTAATGATTGTATTTCTTGAGTTGGTACATGCACACAGTGCCTCTTAATTCCTTTATTATACCCTTTTTTTCAACTCCCTCCATCTCTTGACCCCCTTCCCATTTAAGGAAGATTTATCTCCCTACTTCCTAGTATCTGTCTTTTATTTTGCTCTTTATTTATACTTCAGGTGTACGATGTATTTCACTTAACATTGTGGTCTCAAGGTTCACCCATTTTCCTACAAATGACTTGCACTTTTCTTTCTTTGTGGCAGGGCAGTGCTCCATTGTGTGTGAATACTGTGTTTCCTTTATCCATTCATCTGCTGATGGCCATATAGGCTGCTTCTAGAATTTGGCTATTGTGAATTATGCTATTATAAATATGGACGCGCATGCAAACTGTAATATGATGTGAATTTAACTCTTTTGGGTAGATGCCCAGAAAAAGGGAATAGCTGGGTCAAATGGAATGTCTAGTTTTAGCTTTTTGAGAACTCTCCGCACTGGTCTCCAAGGTGGTTGTACTAGTTTACACTCCCACCAAGAGTACAGGAGGGTTCCCTTTCACACAGCTTCTCCAGCATTCGATATTATTTGATTTCTTATTGATGGTTTTTCTTTTTAGGGTAAGATGGGATCTCAGTGTTGTTTTAATTTGGATTTCTGTGATATCCAGTGATGTTAAGCATTTCTTCATGTATTTATTGGACATTTGTCTTCTTCTGTGAAGTACCTACTCATTTCAGTCACCTATGTTTGGATTGGGTCTTTTGTTTTGCAGTGGGGGATCAGCGGCAGCGGAGGTACTGACCACAGGGATGTACAGGTGTTGAAGTCACAGGAGGGGCTCCCATAGGAGAAGTCCAGAGAAGGTTGGATCTTAGGTGCAAATGGAACAATATTGAAATTGTCTTTTGGGGCAGTGGGAAGCCACAAAAGGTTTTTGAGCTAAATTGTAACACAAGTAGATCTGGTTTTAGGAAATCACTGTGTCAGTAGCTAGGGAGGGCATAGACAGGCAGATGGTCTCAGAGGCAGGGTGGGTGAGAAGTGGGGACCAATTTAAGGGGAAGTGACAAGACCTGGAACCAGAGTTAGTGGGAGGTGAAGGAAACGGGTGTCCATGCGTGGCTGGAGGAGGCCCAAGGGAGGGCCCCAGAGTGCACTAGGCTTTGCCTCACAAAGAGGGGAGACTGCTGCCTGTGCCAGGTCCTTGGAAGAGTTAATGGACTCCATGTGGGTGAGCTAATGGGCCCCCAGCGGGCTGACTCATCTGGGCATCCGGGCCAGTTATTACTAATGCCGGGGAGCGAGCATGAGAGAGAAAATAAAACAAAACAGAGCAGTGGGAATTCTCCCTGATTGGAAAGTTCCAGGGCTGGCCTCTCTTTCAGACAGGCAGCATCAGGAAGAAAGGACCTTTTGGTGCTGCCAGTGAGATGGGGGTGCAGCTGGCGGAAGTGACATTTCCATGAGGCCTGCCTGAAACTCTTCCTCATCTGCCCCATGGGGGTGCATCTGGGGAGGGCTGGGTCTTTCCTCCAAACAGCCCAGGTTTTCCAGTAACACCCACATGCATCAGGGCCAGAGAGCAGGGCTGCAAATGTCAGGCAGGAGGGAAACAGCACAGGCCAGGATGTGAGGACTGGTTCTGTTTGCTTAAAAACTGGCCACAATCTTGATTCCTTTGTTTGTCGTTTCCTTGGATTTTTTTTGATTCTTGACATTCAGCAGTCAACCTCATTTGCTGGAAGAAAGATGCTGTGGCAGCCTTCTCAGGGCAGAAAAGTGGGGTCCATCTGGCTGAAGCACAGGCCCTGGCGGCAGCCCAGAGGAGCAGAGTGAGGGAAACGGGGTGCTGCCTCTTTGGTGAAGGCCTCCCAGGCCTGTCAGCAGCACCACAGGACAAGCTCTACCCAACGCTGTCATGCTGATGGGCCGGGGGACTCAATGGCCTGGTCAGGGTCTCTCCAGGGCCCCTCTGTTGCTTGGAGGGAGGTGGCTCGAGCTCATACTGGTAACAGGAGGCCTTTTCTAGCTCAGGGTCCCCATGCTGTCATTTTTCTTCCAGGCTCAGCCCTCTCGGTCTGACCTGGGTCTAGGCCCTTCCTGCAGGAATGCTGAGTCTGGCCCCACCTTACCCAGCAGCTCCAGTTTGGAGTGGGGAGGGCACCAAGTTCATCCTCGCTCTCCTGGAGGGAGACACTGCCTCAGGATCTGCTGAGGACTCTGGCGGGTCACATTACAGTGCAGGACCCCCATCCATGGGCTACAGGCTCTTCCCGCTCTGCCCCATGCTGGGACCAGCACTGCTGCCAACCCAGAGCACCCTCACCAGGTACCCTCCCTCTTGGCAAAGGGGGGCCAGGCCCAAATAAAGGGCAGGCCAGCTTGAGGTACAGCGGTGGTAGCCAAAGGGGTCCCCTTGCCCTACTGCGTCTCCCTGAGAGATCTCAGATGGGGCTCGGACTGAGGTGGGTTGCACAGAAAACACACCAGGAAGCACAGGGAGGCCTGGGATGAGTGAGGAGGAGCATGGGAAAGGCCGACCGGGCCCAGGTGTGCAGGCTGTGCTTTCATGCTCCTTGAGGAGGAGATGAGAGAGAAGAGGGAGGAGGAGGAGGAGGAGGAGGAGACGGATCAGGGGAGAGAAGAGGAGGGGAAAGTGGAAGAAGAAAGAGAGAGGGGAGAGGGCAAGGGAGGAAGAGGAGGAAGGAAGTGGAGGAGGGAGAGGAGGAGGGGACAAGAAGAAGAGAAGGGGGAGGGAAAGGCAGAGGTTAAGCCCCAAGCTGATGCTGGAGACTACAGGCCACCTACCTGCAGGTAGGAGAGATTTTCTAGCCAAGGTGTTTCTAGCCCCCAGATGGAGGCCCTGCCCCTCTCAGGGGAGAAGCAGACCCTCTTGGGTTGGACCTCTCTCCCGGCATTTGGTTAGAAGGCTCACAGTGCTCCTTCATTAATCAGTCACCGTGTACTTACTGGCCTCTGCCATGTGCCAGCACTGGGTGAAGCACTGGGGATACTGAGGCATGGGAAAGACAGCTGGTTGTTGCCCAGAAGGGCTCAGAGTGGGGAAGCAAGCAGACAAAGCAGTGAGTGGGTATACGTTGGGGCGCTTCCCCGGGGAGAGCAGGGCATTGGAGACAGTGTGGCATAGAAGCCCTGTGTGGGATAAGGAAGGCCTGGTGTGTGTGTGTGTGTGTGTGTGTGTGTGTGTACACAGTGGGGCAGGAAAGGCTAAGCTGAGGCCCCAAGGATGACAAGAATCATGTGGGCCAGTGGTGGCAGAGACCGCAGGCACTGAGGGCTCAAAGATCGCTGGAGACTGGGTGCCAGGTCATGGGATTCTGCTTTGGTGCGGGGATGTGCAGGCCGAGGCATCTTCAGGGTGCATTTCTGTCCTCCACAGGCCCGAGCTCTGCTGTGGTCCTGGGTGCTGGCACTAGCATGATTGTTGTCACCAGGCACATGGCATCCAGCACCCTTTGTTTCCTCAGCCTCAGGGGAGGCTCTGGTCCAGGCTGAGCCTGGTCCAGGCAGCAGTGCATGGCCTGGGTTCAAGTCCAGCCAGAATGAGTGCATGGGACCCCACTTGGAACTAGGGTCTGTGCAGACCTAAGAGAGGTGCAGTGACCCCCAACACAAGGCCTACACAGGCACAACACAGCTGCAGCCCAAGTGCCGGTCTCACTTTGCCCCTGTTCCTTCTATGCAACCTTTTAAGGATAAGCCCTGCTTTTTGAGTTGCTCATGGGCTTGAGGAAATGTGGTTAAGGTAGTTAGGTGCTGGTGAGGAATAAGGACTGAGCAGAAGTATTTACATTCACAAAAGTATTTACTGGTGAAATCCCATGCCTGACATGTTTTAAAAATTTTTTTAAAAATTTTTTTTTTTTTTTTTTTTTTTTTTTTTTTTTTTTTTTGGTACTGGGATTGAACTTTGGCCCTTGCACTTGCAAAGCAGGTGACAGAAGCACTGAGCTAAATCCCCAAACCTATTTTAAAATTTTCTAAAAACCAATTCCTGTGTGGAGTGCAGTGGCACACACCTACAGTCCCAGGCATTCAGGAGGCTGAGACAGGAGAATCCCTTGAGCCCAGGAGCTCAAGAGCAGCCTGAACAGCATGGTGAGACCTTGTCTCAAAATGAATGAATGAATGAATGAATGAATGAATCAAAAAAGTTGCGAGGACAGGGAATAGACCAGACAAAAACAGCAGAATGTTGGTAATTTTTGAAGCTGGGTGATAGGACCATGGGGCTTAATGTAATACACTCTGTACTTTGCATATTTGAAAATCTCCATAGTAAAAACAAAGTAAGGCTATAGAGATGTAAGGTTTTGGAAAAAAAAAAGATTAAAAATAAAGAATGAAGGTTCTGGAATCACAGCAGCCCCAGCTGGGATCTCAGCTTTACCCGTGTGACCTAGGGAAGTCCTTCGACCTCTCAGTCAAAGCTCAGCAGAGCATGGAGGAGTCAAGGTTTGGGACTAAAGTGCCTAGTCTGGGGTGGGGAACACAGGTGGCGATCTGGAGCTAACAGCCTTCTCACTGTGACGACCTGCCTGTTTCGCAACAGCTGAGTCAGGCCCACTTCTGTTTTGGTAAAATAAGGATGAGAAGGAGGCTTAGAAGAGAAGAAACTTGTCCAAGATCTCAAACTAATGAGGGTCAGAGGCCGGTCTGCCCCAGAAATCCCTTCCTGAGTGAACTGCATCCCCTAGGCTGCTCATGACCTGCTTTCTTGTGGTCTTTGGAGCTGAAGCTGCCACCGGCTGACCCCGAAAGCTCTGGTCACTACTGTTTGCACAGCTGCAGGCTGCAAGTGGTGGAGCGGACAGGACACTGAGTGCTGGCTGACGCGCTTTCAAAGGTGACAGGCCTGAGGTAATTGATGGTGGCTGGGGGCCGTTGCTCCACATGTGTTGTTGGTTTAAGGGTGACAAAGCTCTGATGTACCCGCCATGCCAGAAACCAGAGCGAAACAAAGAAAGCCAGACGGGAAGAGGCCTGGCCTCCTCAGGCCTGGGCTGCTTTTCTGGCTCACAGCATTCCCATAAGGCCGTGCCCTGGATGCCTAGCCAGGGTCCTGGTGCCCGAGAGCACTGGGTCAGCCAGGGTGAAAAGTGCCCCAGGTACGGTCAGTCTGGGCCTGAGCCGGGGAAGCAGCGAGCAGGTTCCTGAGCCAGGTGGGGACAGTGGGGGCCCAGGCTATGTCCCAGCCCCTGAGGGAAGTACTGGGGATACTGAGATACAGAAAGGTGGGTTCCGCTGAGGTGCTGAGAGAGGACACAGGACCAGGGAGGCTTAGAGGTCTAGATGTGAATTCAGGGGTCTGACAGGAAACAGAACTCAGCCCAGACGGTTCCAGTGAAGAGTCAGAGTCTGGGGAATGCTTGAGAGATGGCAAGCGGCAACGGTGGGCCTCATGCCTGTCCCTAGCCTGAAGGAACCTTTGGGGACCGATTGGAGGCAGCACCGGTGTAGCCCCATGAGACTAGGCTGGCTTCTCAGAGCAGGGCCACCTGTAGCCACTGCCCCAAGGGCTGCCGGGAAGGGAGGGAGGGGAGAAACACCCATTGCTGTCCTCTCTCCTGGGAACCTTGGGACTGAGGACAAATGGCATAGCTGTCACACTGCTGCAGGTACCAGGCAGCCTGCTCTATGGCACTGCATGCTGTCCAGATATACTGTGCCCTAAAACACACACCTACTGGCCAGAAGGCCCTGTGCTTGATCCCATGTTCTCTCTTCTCACATCCTTCCCCAGCTCCTGGGGCAGCTGGCTACTACTTTCCTTCCTACGTCTCTCTCCAGGAGGAGGATGCTGGCCTCCAAGGGAGAGGCCCCCACCTGGACCCACCTGGAGCCTGGCTGTATCTACAGCGTGGGCTAGGTTTGGGGCTACACCAGCCCCCAGACTCAGTGGTTCAAGGTAGCAAAAGTGTGAGTCCTGCTCACATTGCATGTGCACTGGGGGTTTTCTGGGGTCTCTGCTTCTGACCCTGGCTCTGGACACAGCTGCCACCAGGCGGGACATCACTGGTCATTTAGGTAGATGAAAGAGAGGCCTTGCTGGCCTCTTACTGGAGGTTACATGCTTGGACTGTAAATCACACACATCGTTTCTCCTTCATTGGTCACACTGGCTGATGACTCAAACCAAGCCCAGGGGGCAGAGGGACAATTCTGCTAGGGTCCAGAGGTGGACAGCTGAGACTCTTACCTGAGCAGCACTGCTGGCTGCCTTCAGGGCTAGGGCTTCATTTTGGCCTTGGAATGGCCCTGGTTGAGCCCCATGTCCAAGTACCGTTCGCATGTGGACTTGGGGATAAAGTTTCCAGCACCTGAACTTGAGGGACAACTCAGACCACAGCCAAGGGTGGGGTGCCCCCGGTTTCTGCCTTCCCCTTTCCTTGGCACACAGTCAGCCCTTCTCTTCCTGTAGGCAGCTCCCCACTGAGGAGGCGGTCTTCCTAGCTGCCTGTGCTCTTGGGCTGGCTGGAAACTGTGTCCCAGTCAGCCACATGAGGTCACTGAGCTAGTGTTTGTTCCAGCTGCAGGAGAACTGGAACACAGCCCTGCTCCTCCCATGGCCCTGACTGCAGCTGTGTGAATTCTTTCCTGTGCCTTCATCCCCTGTGGTGGCCAGATGCAGGTGGCACTGGAGTGTGAGTTTACGGAGAGTTCTGGGCAGAGAATAGGGGTGAGTCAGGCTTTCTGGAAACCCTGTAGGTGTCTGGCCCTTTGCCCACCAAGCCACCATCTTCATACACTCCTGTCTTCTTGAGGGAGCCCCCTTCCTTTCCCAGGAGCCCTACTTTCTTACCTCCCATGTCACAATAGACCCCAGCTCTCACAATCTTGCAGAAACCTTTCCACACTGCTGGTTATTTCTATTTGCTAGAATGTTCTAGAATGTTCCCTCAGGCTTCTATGTCACATATTCCCTCTGCCTGTGTGGATCTCCTGACTCAGCCTCTTCATTGTGTCTTCCTCCTCTTCTTCCATCTGGCTATTTGATGTCCATACACACATCACGTTTCATCCTGTTCCCACCATAAGCTTCTTCTACATCCTAGCCTTTGACAGATCCTAAACCTAGACCTCTTTTCAGAACTCTATTTACCTTCACCCACTTGTCTAGTTGACATATCTCCTCGGCTCTTTGGTACCTTACCTTCTTCTTTCCAATGCATCTTCCCACTATGATGGGGATTTAAAAAATCTGGTCCTATGTATTCCCTCATTTTTCAGACCTTCCAGGCTCTTTCACCAGATTTAACATCCTCACTCCTCAAGGGAGTACATGGCACCCAGATCTACCCCAACCCTACACCCAAGATCAACTCTATCTCTTGTGCACACTCTACTTTCCCTGGAATGTCCTTTGTTGCCTTCTTCTTGACTGGCTTATGAATCCCAGCTCATTTTTTCCAACTCAGCTCAGGTACCATTTCTTGTAGAAGCTCTTCTTTGACCATCTCCTACAGTAAACGTGCACATGAAATGCACCATGAAGGGCAGAGGGGATGCTGTTTTCTGAAGATACCTGTCTGCCTTTCACATGGACACTCTTGGGGACAGGATTGGTTCCTAGCCTGGCTAAAAGATGATTGGCATAATGGAAGCATCTGGCACCAACCAGTTCTTGAGGATGAATAGACATGTGAGATGACATGTCCCCAAAGTCCTTTGACTGTAGTTACCTGTCTGCCTTTCACATGGACACTCTTGGGGACAGGATTGGTTCCTAGCCTGGCTAAAAGATTGGCATAATGGAAGCATCTGGCATCAACCAGTTCTTGAGGATGAATAGACATGTGAGACAACATGTCCCCAAAGTCCTTTGACTGTAGCCTCCAATCACAGAGGGACCTGAAAATTATGTAGCCCAGTCATGCATTCCCCAGATGCACACAGTGAGGCCCAAGGAGGTGAAGGCCAAGAAAAGGGGTGGGGATCACCTGCGGAAGGCTAGAGTTTTTCCTATGGTATCTTGTCATGAGGTATACTTTTTAAAATTGATTTTATTTAGAATCATTAAATTTTAATTTTTAGTCATTCATTAAATATAGACAAAGAGAAAAAGATGGAATTTACTCAGAAGTTTTACCACACACTCAGAGACGATTGCTGATAACTTGGTATGTCACCTTCCCACCTTCTTCTGGGCAGCTAAATATATGCCCATTTTTAAAAACAATGCCATGATTATACTGTAAATATATTTCACTCATGTTCTTAAAATATACTTATGGACACCTGTTCATATTTGTCAAAGATGCATAGTTTTAATGTTTTTAGATGCAGCATGATATAATTCAGTAATCATATCTAATTTTTGAATCTTAAGTTTGTTTCTGCTTTTTTTTTGCCATTATAAACAGTGGTATGGAGAAAATCATTATAGTAATTTGTTGTTCTAGTTCATAATTATTTCTCTAGGATAAATTCTTAGAAATAGGACTGCTGGGTTGAAAGATTTGTAGTTTTCACATCTTTCCAAATTTCCCTGGGTGAAGGCTGACTAATCAGATTTTCTGTGCCCCATTGTATCATCTGGTTGACTTGAGATCAGGCTGTCCCCGCCCTGCTAGAGATGGAAGGACCTTGTTTTGCCACAGCCACATGTGTCTTCTGGAGGTGACTGTGGTTGTTATTGTGATATGCCAACTTGACTTGAGTAAGAGCCACCTAACTGATTACTAAATTGAGTGTATTTGCAGATGATTGACATGTAGGCCAACAAATGGAGGGGGCAAGACCCTACCCAGATGAGAGTAGCACCAACCAATAGGCTTGTAGCTTGGACAGAACAAAAAGAAAAAGAAGGAAGTGTTTCCCTTTTGTAAGAAGATCTCTAGTCTTTGCCATTGTCTTTGGACACTGGTCTTCAGTTTCTCCGGCCTTCCAATGTAGACTTAAACTGGTCACTCTACAATGAACTTCCAGGCCTTTGAACTTAAGCTGTTAACTGGATCCTCTGGCTCTCCAATGTATGGTCGGCCATTTTGGATTCTTTTGCCTCTGATCCTGTAAGCCTACCTAATTAATCCACTTGAATAATCATACATATATTTTATAACGATTCTGTTCCTCTAGAGAGCCCTAACTAATAAATGGTAAGCTGATATACTGCAAACCACCTTCTTTCAAATCTATGATTTTTAATCCATTATTTGAATTAGAAACCAACGTTTACCTAAGGATAAATTTCTCACACAAAACTCAGAATTTCTTGCTTCTGCTTCAGAAGGGCCACTGTGGCTGTTGCTGCAGATGGGAATGTGGCTCACAGTTTGCTGCAGTCCCTGCCTCTCCTTGTTGCCAACCCAGTCTGCTGCATTCATTCACTTTTCAGGCCCCTGTAGGCCTTAGGTTTCACCGTCTGTATCTTAGTTCCTACTCCCTATGTAAAACTGGCCCACCAGCAAAGAACTCCATGCTTTTCACTCTGATTAACTACAGAATTAATTTTTTAAAAAACAAATCCTATTTGTAATAATAACATTCAGGTTAATCATTTAGGAGACTGCTTCGTAGAAGCCCCGAATGTCTTTAACCAATATAAAATATCATGAATCACTTTGGACTCCACAGTGCATTATGTATTTAAAAACAGAAAATTAGACACAGGAGAATTCATCTTAACTTCATTATATATGAAATATTAATTCTCTCCTGGCTTTCATATTATTTACATATTTAATAACATGTTAGCTGCAGTCTTTGACTGAGAGCAATTAGAGGCCAGGGGCTGCTGTCTCCTGCCTTAATCTTAGAGGTGCCACAATGTTGTGATGTTGTGGGGAGAAGGGGCAGCTAAAGAGGTGCTTCTGTTTCCATTCCTACTTTCTCATGTCACAACTTGTTAACCATATGTCTCCCTTAAACTGGGTATCAGTGACTCTGGCCATCCTGCCTTCCCATTCCTTCCTCTACTCTAGCAGGGAAGCGACTGACTTTTTAAAAAAAATTTTAAAAAACAAATGCAAGCCAGGCATGGTGGCCCACACCTGTAATTCCTGCACTCAGGAAGCTAAGGCAGGAGGATCCCTGTGAGTTTGAGACCAGCCCGGGCTACAAAGTGAGTTCCAGGTCTGTCTCAACTACATAGTGAGACCCTGACTCAAAAGAACAAAAACAAACAAATAAAAAACAAATGCAAATGTTGCTCCGATATTGTTGGACCCCTTTCCCTCTTTCTGAGGTTCTCTCAGAACCCCAACGGCCGCATCAGTAAAGTGGGTAAAGGAGTAGAAATGTGGATTGTTGTGAAGGTGAAAGGGATTACTGTGGATGGACACATGGACCCGTGTCGGTCCTAGGGCAGCTGCCAGACTGGGATTGGGTCCTTCTTGTCTCCATGATGAGCAGGACCTTGGGCCTCCACGCCATCCCCACAGCTCAGCGTGTGGCCCTGTATTCACATAACCAGGGGTCCACATGAGACTGATCAAAAGTTTGTGTTGATAATGTTCACGGAGCACACACCAAGCACAGCAGTGACAGTAGACAAGGGAAAGGCCACTCAGGGGACTTGGGAGCTCCTCCCCCTAGTACTGGACAGGAAGGGACTCGATGGGTTTGGGGCTGGAGAGAAGGACTGAGCACAAGCTTCGTGACAAGCTTGGGGCAGAGCGTGAGACTCAGCAAGCCTGCCCCCTGCCACAGCAGTGAGTGTTGGGAGGAGCTCGTCCCATAGATTGCTTTCAAGACCAGAGAGGCTCAAAGCTTCAAGGGGCTGTTTAGAGAGCAGGACCATCTAATAGCCCTGGGCTGGACAGTCCACATTGCAGATGCCCCAATTGGCCCACATGCTGTTAGTTATTGTTATCACTCCTAGTGATTAAAAAAAATATCTAGCCTAGTGTAGTGGTGCGCACCTATGATCCCATCACTCTGGGAGGCTGGGGCAAGAGGACCACAAGTTGCAACCCAGCCTGGGCAATGTGGTGATTTAGAAAGACCCTGTCTCAAAATAAAGAGCAAACAAAAAAGTTTAAAATGGCCTGGGGATGTAGTTCAGTGCAAAGGCCCTGGGTTCATTTTATAGTATCAGGAAACAAAAAGAAAGAAATAAATGAAAATAAAGGAATGAAAGAAATCTTTTAGGTCCAGCCTGCATTTTTCAGTGTCCCTCAGTCTGCCCCATTCTACCCATTTACAGCACTTGCCTGGTCCTCACTCTTACCTGAGTCCCCCGTCCAATTTTAAGGTCTAACTGGTGTGGTCTCAAGAACGGGGCCGTTCACCCAATTGGCGCATGGAGTCAGAGGCCCATGCTTCCTCTGGGCTGCCTGTCTAATGTTCTAGGGCCTTTGGGGGAGCAGGGGTGGTGCCCTGTGAGTAATGGGGAGCCCCTGCAGACCCTAGAGAGGCAGGGATGTCAGGTCTGGGGAGTCGCAGGCAGCTGGGCTCCTGCGCTCTGCACCCCCCAGGGCATCTGCTCCTTACTGGAATACCTAGCTAGCCATTACCCTGTCTGAGTCACACCTCCTCCATCCAGCTCCTGACAAAGGCCGTTATCTGCAGATTTCCTGGAGGGCTTTTCCAAAGGGCCCCCCAACTCTTCTGTAACCAGACTCTGCAGCTCCATTGTTTGGAACTGGCTGTGCCTGAGCTCTCACCTTGTCCCCCAGATGAGCCTATTGGGATTAATGTCCCACTAGCAAAGCGGGAGGTATTAGGCATGATTTGTTGCCTGTTGTAAAATGCTTCCAGGCACATCCGATCCATCATAGCCTCTCCAGGAGCAAGCACCAGGCGCCTGGGTGATGCAGGTGGGGAAATCAGACACTGGTACCAACGAGCCCTGGCTCTAGCTCAAGGGCAGAGGCCCAAGGCAGAGGCCCAAGCTGACGGGGTTCTCAGGCACACAAAGATAAGGGAATCCCCCAAAATGTGCTGTGGGAGCAGTGCTCCTGTGCTCCTGGAATTCTCAAACCTGTATGCACATCCGCTATCCTTTTAGCACAGGCCCAGGGTTTGGGGATAAGGCTGAGTGCATCCATGTTACAGATGGAAAAACTGAGTGAGAGGCTCTGAGCTCTATGGCAGTTAGCAGCCCTGGTTTGGGCCCTGCCACCTCTGTGCTACGTGACTTATGCTTGCTTAACACTCCTCTCCGAGCAGAGTTTCTCCATTTGTAAAATGATAGGGGTACGATGGAAGATGACCTAACCCAGCCAATATTTTAAAGAGTGTGTTGTTTTTCTTTAAGTTTTAAAAGTAGCTTTATTGAGATATAATTCAGATGCAGTACAACTCACACATTTAAAGTATACTGGTCACTGGTTTTTGGTATAGTCACAGATACATGCAACCATCATCATAGTCAATCTTAGAACTTTCTCATCCTCTCAAAAACAAAACAAAATTTTAAAAAACCTCTGTATCCCTTAATTGTTACATCCCTGTACTCCCATCCTGTACCAGAGTCCCAAGAAACCACTAATCTAATGCTTACTTCTGTAGCTTTCCCTTTTCTGAACTTTCATGTGAAGAGACTCATGTAACAGATGACCTGGCTTTTGTCCCCTAGCATCATGTTTTGAAAATTCATCAATGTTGTAGTTTATTTTTTTTGGGGGGGTACCTTATCCCTTTTTATGGCTGAGTAATATTCCACCATATATACCACATTTTGTCCTACCTGTCCATCCAATGATAGACATTTTGCTTGTATCTGCTTTTTGGTTAATATGAGTAAAGTTGCTGTAAACATTTATGTAGAAGTTTTCGTGTGGACATGTTTCATTTCCTTGAAAATGAATTTCTGAGTCACTTGATAACTCTGTATTTAGGCTTTTGAGGACCAGCTACACAGTTTTCCAAAGTGGCTGAATCATTTTAAACTCCTTCCGGCAGTGTGTGAAGGTTTTCATTTCTTACACCCTCATCAGCATTTATTGTTATCTGGTTTTTGCATTCCAGCCATTGTAGTGGGAGGGACATGCTAGCTGACTGTGGTTTTGATTTGTATTTTCCTAATGACTAATGATGTTAAACATCTTTCTGTGCTTGATGGCCATTCAGAGCCTTTGCCCATGTATTAATTAATTTGTCCCTTTATTATTGAGTTGAAAAATTCCTTATATAATCTAGACTTAATTTTTCTACCAAGTATATTAGTTGCAAATATTTTCTGCCACTGTGTACTGGTAGATTTCTTTCACTTGCTTGTTGGCATCCTCTGAGTTATAAAGGCATTTAGTTTTGATGGAAATACAATGTATATATTTTTTACTTTGTTGCTTGCACTTTTGGTATCATATCTAAGAACCCTTTGCCACACCCAAGGTCATGAAGGTTTACTCTTATTTTTCTTTAGAATTCAATAGTTTGTGCTCTCACATTTAGACCTTTGATTCATGTGGGGTTGTGTATGTGGTGTGAGGTAGGGGGTCTTCTTAGCTTCATTTTGTTGAAAAGATGATTCCAAATCCATATTCCCATGGTCTTGTCAGTCTTGTCCAAAATCAATTGACCATGGGGGCATGGGTTTATTTTTAGATTAATTATATTTCATGTGTATGTATCTTGTGCTACTAACCCACTGTCTGGATTGTTGTTGCTTTTCAGTAAGTTTTGATATTGGGAAATCTGAGTTTCTCCACTTTCTTCTTTTTCGAGTTTGTTTTTTTGACCCTTCTGGGTCTTACACAATTTCATGCGAATTTTAGAATCAGTTTCTCAGTTTCTCCAAAGAATTGAACCAAGAACCAGATAAAGATTGGTTTGACTATGTAGATCCATTTGGGAAATACTGTTGCCTTCCAATCCACGAATGTCAGATATTTTTCTATTTATTTATGCAGATGTTCTTTAATTCTGTTCAACAATGTTTGATAGTTTTCAGAGCATAAGTTTTTCATGTGTTTTGTTAAGTTTATTCAAAAGTATTTCATCCTTTTTGGCACTATTATAAATGGAATTGTTTGTTAAATTTCATTTTAGGGTTGTTCATTGAAAATGCATAGAAAAACATTTTTGTATTGATCATATATCTTGCAAACTCATTGGCCGTTTTATTTATTTATTTATTTATTTATTTATTTATTTATTTATTTATTTATTTATTTATTTATTTGGTGTTGGTTCAAGATAGGGTTTCACTATGTACCCCTGGCTGGCTCCAAACTTTTGATCCTCCTGCCTTAGCCTCCTGAGTACTGGGATTACAAGTGTGCATCACCACACTTGGCTCATTTATTACTTTTAGTAGGTTTTTAGTGAATCCCCTAGGGTTTTCACTATGTGATGTCATGTCACCTGCAAATAATGACAGTTTTGCTTCTTCTTTTTCCAATATGCATAACTTTTATTTCTTATTCTTGTCTAATGGACCTTGTGGCAAGAACTGCCAGCTGGATGTCGAGCAGGGAGATAAGAGCAGATGTCCTTAGCAGATGTCCTTGTCTTGCTCCTGATCTTAGAGGGGACAAGCCCTGTCTTCCACCAACAAGTACGCAGTTAGCTATGAGGTTTTTCGTAGCCACTCTTTACCAGAGTGAGTTTTTCTGGTCCTACTTTAGCTAGTGTGTGATCATGAGAGAGTGTAGAAATATTTTTGAATTCTTTTCCTGCATCTGTCAGGATGATCATGTGGTTTTTCATTTTATCCCCTTGACATGAATGTGTTATATTAATTGATTTTCAGATGTTAAAACTACTCTGCATCCCCAGGATAAATCCCACTTGGCCACTGTATATGATTTTTTTTCCCCCTTTTATGTTGCTGAGTTTGGTTTGCTAGTATTTGCTGAAGATTTGGTTATTTGCATCTATGCTCAGAGTGTCTGGTGTAGCACCCCTTTCATTCTGTTATTTGTTTCTTACTTTGCTTATTTTGTATTTTTACACATGGAAGGATTTGTGTGTGTGTGTGTGTGTGTGTGTGTGTGTGTGTGTTTCTGTGTGTGTGTGGTGTTCAGGATGGAACCCAGGGCCTTGTACAAGCCAGGCAACCACTCTACCATTGAGCCACACCTCCAGGCCTGACCTGCATTCATAAGTGATATTGGTGGTTTTCTTAGGATGTTTTGATTTAGTTTAAAATGAGTTTTAAAATGTTCTCTCTTTTATTTTTTGGAAGAATTTATGAAGAATTGGTGTTAGTTGTCTCTGAATGTTTGGTAGAATATAGCAGCGAAGCTGTCAGGGCCTGGAGTTTTCCTTCGGTGTTTTTTAAATTACTGATTGAATTTCTCAACTTGTTATAGATCTACTCACATTGGCTAAGGAGGAAATGAGGTGTCATGAGGAGTGTCTTTCACAGCTGCAAAAGGATCTGGGGAATCCTGAGCTCCGTGGGTCATTGTGGTTCCTAGTGAGCTCCCAGAGGACGTGTGATTGTGTAGTCGCCTGGCTTAGGCCAAGGGTAGCTTGTGATTTGGCCTTCTTATCCCCTGGAGGCTGGAGAAGACCCTGTAGGTCGGTTTGGATCCTACAGCAGGCAGGATGGGAGAAGGAGGACTGGGATTTTCAGGAATAGTGAAGAAGATGGGCGCATACCGCAGTTCTATTCCGGAGGATTGTTCTATGGGCACAGTGGTCAGCCTAGCTGGTGCCTTCATGGCATCCATCGCCTCCTTTCATCTGACCTCCCTCCCAAGTAGTGACTGTGTTTCTAGTGCCCTGGGTCATATTCTGCTCCGTGAGAGAACTAATTCTCTGTCTTGGTACTGCATGTCCCCAGTGTGCTGTGGAGTGAGAATGTGTGTGGCAGGGGTTTTGGGTGGCCGATGGGTTCTCAGAATTACTTTTTGAAGGAGACAATGGTCAGAATTGTCTCTTGATTTTTGTGTCTTCACAACCAGTAGGTAGTCCTGGCCCGAAGCCAGAAAGCCAATGGTGGTTGAAGTGTATTGTCTAAAAGTCCACTTTTCTAGCTCAATGTACATCAAGAGTCTCGAACATCAACCACAGATCCTCAAAGCCATAAGACACTGTAGCATAAGCAAGGCATTGTGTAAGACAACAAAAGGCAAGGCCCCTGGTGCTGCCCTAGGGACTGTGACAGTGCAGTTGATGGAAAAAACCAATGGATGCAGTTGAACGAGTCCTCAGAAGTCCTCCCTGTCTCAGCCTTGGGGTGATTACCACTGTCATTCCTGTACTCTGGGTCTCGTAAAAGTGCCCTGCACACCAATGCTGATTGGTGCCAGGGCTGTCCTCAGCCCCCCTGCATGCTTCTTGTTCTCCACTGTTCTTCCTGGGTGGTCCACTTTCTGAAAATGTGCCGTGAGTAGACCCTGAGTTTCTGTCTCAGTCAGTCTCAGCCAAGTCACAAGTGTCACATTCTCTTTCCTGTTGTTCTCCTGGCAGCCTTCAGCCTCTGAAAACAGCCCAACAACCCTCTTGGGAAGGTAAGCAGGACACACACACACACACACACTCTCTCTCTCTCAATTCTCTGAGCCTCTTGGTCATGTCCTTAACCACCCACTGTAGCTTAGGGCTGGAGAATTTGGTAGTCTTTTGAGGCAGCATTCACTCTTTGTCCTCCAAGGGAGGCATTTTGGAAAAAGCCAAGAGATTGGCCTAGTTGAATGGAGCTTATTCTTGTGAGAACTGAGTATTACCTCAGGTAGAGCCAAGAAACAGCCTCCACAGGAGCAGCCAGGAGGGATGTTTGTCCTCTCTTCAGGAACTGGAGCCCCCACATCCATGAAAAGCATAGCTACTAAGTTGGGGGCCGGAAGTGACATCAGAAGTGACGCCACCAATGCATGGTCTCAGACCACAGTAAAGATGGCTGACTGCTGGGGGAGGGTGAGTGGCTCCCTTAGGGCAGTGAGTTTCAATTTCACAGTCTCTTCTGCAGCAAGGCTGGATGTTGATCTTATGGATGGGAACTGGAAAACTTGTCTCATACTCTCCTGGTGTCTTCAGCTCTGACTCAGATGCCAGTGTCCTGTCCTGGCAGTTACCATGGGCCAGCCAGAGATGGCCTTGGCTCTTTGAGAGCCAATGATGTGTACTAGTGCTGACTCTACAGCAGGCATCACCGTGCCTGTGGTTCTCACCCGGAGTTTGCACCCCCTCTCAGGGGCCATTTGTCAATGTTTGGAGACATTTCTGATCATTACAATAAAAGGTGGGGCTGTTGTGGCATTTAGTTGCAAGAGGCCAGGGATATTGTTAAGCATCCAACAATGGCTAGGATAGTCCTTACAACACAGTGATCCACCCCAAGTATCAGTAGTGCTGAGGAGGAGAAAACTTGCTCTGAACCAAGGGTTCCTGGGGGTGTTTGACCCAGACCTATCAGCCCCTTTAAGGAAGATAGTCTGCTGGGACAGGCAGACAGATGACAGAGCTGGTCCTGTCCTCTACCTTGTGTCTTCAGGATATTTCATCTGCTCATTCAATTCATTCCTTCCTTAATTCATTCATTCATCTCATCAACTTTCCTATGTTGAGCTGTTATCATGCAGAGGCCCAGGAGAGAGGTTACAGAAAGCACATAGATGTGATTCATCCTCCAGCAGCTCATATCCAATGGGAAACCACACACACACACACACACACACACACACACGTAACAATATGTGCACACAGATGCACACATGCACATCTAAGCACAATGCACACACATGTGCACACATCCCACACACCATAAGGTGAAGGCTCAGATGGAGGAATGAGAGGGGAGGGCCTCAGATTCAGCCTGGAAGGGTGTCCAAGAAGGCTCCTTGTGAGGTGTGAGATGTCTTAAAGAATGGGGGCTCAGGGTGGGAAAGCCACTCCTCTCACAAAGAGCGCTGCAGAACCCTGCAGGTAGGAAGGTCTCATCTCCTATGGGTCCTCGGGAGCTGTCCACTCCTTCCTGAGCCACAGCTTCCTCTCTCTCCTGCCCAGGCCCTTCCCCGTCACATCCTCAACTCCTCTGTGAAATTGCGTTGCTCACCTCAGCACCTGCATCATTTCCAGGGAGGCTGTCAAACCCCTGACCTAGCGCATGCCCTCAGATGGGAGTCAGATGCAGGCTTCCATTATTTTCCTATAATCAGGGGAGTTGTGCAGAGAGACCAAGGGGAGGGAGGAGATCCTTGGCTCCCAGGGGGCACTTTCCTACCTTCTGAAGGTCATCCAGGTCTTATCTCCTGCTCACATGTAAACAACATGCACAACAATGAAAGGCTAGGCCCTCAAGGGCTCGATATAGAGTCCATGGGTGAGAGGAGTAAAAGATGCCCACAGCCAGAAGGCTGCAGAAGAAATGCCAGGAGCCTAGGGTCAGCACAAAAGGATCCTTGTCATCACTGTTTCATTATCTTGCTGGGTGACCTCAGGAAAATTGCTTCACCTTTCAGGTCCACGTGTGCCTCCTGGATAAAATTCGCAGGGATCCCCGCCCCAGGAAATCACATCTTACCATAATAACATCTCTGGACTTCATTGGCCTTTAGTTGATAAGAACAAGGCAGGGAATTGGAAAAGAAATATGTCTGCATCTCTCCCCTCTCTCCTGCCTCCCACATCTTCAAGGTGCAAGTGGGCACAGCTGAAAGCTGTCGAGGCCAGCTGAGGTCACTGATGTCCTCCAGATGCGCAGATGTGTACTGTACTTAACCTATGCTATTCCGAAGGCCAGCAATGTCCTTCCATCTAACTCCAGCAAAGATAGCACTCTCTCTGGGATACCTCCATGACTTCTGCTGGATGGCACCTCCTCTGGCCTCCCATGAGTTTTGCTTGCTTCTCTGTTCCATCTTCAATGCTTTTTACTTTTGTGTCCCTAGCCTGCAACAAAAACTCAGTAGCACAGAATGTGTCTCCCACATGGCAGCAGCAAGGCCTGACCACCAGGTGAGTGTGCCCTAAGCCGGTGTGACTGTTATTAAAGAGTAATTGTAGCCAATGGCTTTGGGTGTGGATCTGGGTGATCCTATCCCATAGCACACTCCCTGGTCACTGATAGCCAGGGCCTGGGGCTCCTGGGGAGGGCTGTGCATTGGAAAGCTGCAGCTCCTGTGTCTCTTGCAGGAAGAAAGAATGGGGCCTGTGAGTAGAGAGATGGTTCTGGACATCTTCGCTGGGCTCATATGATTGCTAAAGATGGAGGTTTGCTTTAAAAAGCTTACTGAGGGCTACAGGGCTATCTTGGGACTCTAGAAATAGGACCTGTATCTAGTAAGGCCGCACAGAAACAGGCCAAGAGGAGATTGTTTTGATACACTGTCATGTGGGCAGCCTCTCTCTGGTTTCTGCTGCTTCTCCCATCTGCTTCTGCCCTCTTCTGTCCTCACACTGCATTCTCTGCTGGCCCAAATGGCTGCTCCCTGGTGACTTTGGCTTGTTGAGGTTCACTTTGTCTGGATCTTTCCAACTCAGGCACATGGCCTTGAGACACCTGGACCACTGCTACTCTGTCCCCGTGCCTTGGATCTCCACTCCAAAGACAGCTCAATATAATGAAAGCTACTGGACCACCAATGGATGTAGCACTCTTGGGTCATCCTGGGACTTGGGGCCTGGGAAGGTGAAGGGCAGCTGTGGAGAAGGTAGCCTTTCAGGCAGTGGTGGCCAGGTGAGGCAGAGTATTATTATTACTATTGTTATTTAAAAAAATTTTGGTACTGGGGATCAAACTCAGGACCTCATGCCTTTAAGGTAGGCATGGTGCCACTGAGCTAAATTCCTGGCTTGAGGCAAATTATTTTTTAAAGGGATTGGTGAATAGCAGAGAGCCAGACACAGCACTGGTCTTTATGTATCACTAGCCAGTGTGTAATGCAAAAAGCGTGGGAGAACAGATGGATGGATGGGTGGATGGATGGAGGGATAGATGAATGGATGGGTGGATGGGTGGATAGATGGATGGGTGGATGAGTGGATGGGTGGATAGATGGATGGATGGATGGACGGGTGGAAGGATGGATGGGTGGATGGATGGATGGGTGGATGAGTGGATGGGTGGATAGATGGATGGATGGATGGACAGGTGGAAGGATGGATGGGTGGATGGATGGATGGGTGGATGAGTGGATGGGTGGATAGATGGAAGAATGGATGGATGGGTGGATGGATGGATGGGTGGATGGGTGGATGGATGGATGGATGGATGGATGGATGGACAGGTGGAAGGATGGATGAGTGGATGGATGGATGGGTGGATGAGTGGATGGGTGGATAGATGGAAGAATGGATGGATGGGTGGAAGGGTGGATGGGTGGATGGATGGATGGGTGGATGGGTGGATGG
>NW_022900932.1:13634076-13642078 GCF_012274545.1 Fukomys damarensis | reverse complement strand
TGGATGGATGGATGGATGGATGAATGAGTGGATGGTGGATGGATGGATGGATGGATGAGTGGATGGGTGGATGGATGGATGGGTGGATGGGTGGTTGGATGGATGGATGGATGGGTGGATGGGTGGATAGGTGGATGAATGGATGGGTGGATGGGTGGATAGATGGATGGATGGATGGGTGGATGGGTGGATGGATGGATGGATGGATGGACGGGTGGAAGGATGGTTGGGTGGATGGATGGATGGAAGGATGGATAGACAGATAATGTATGGAAGATGCAGAGTGGATGAGAACATGGACTTTTTGGATGGGAAATTGGAGTGGTTTTGTGGAACCACTTCTTAAATTTTGGCTTACACTATGAGAGAGAGGAGATAGGAAGAAAAGGAAAGAGGGGGAATGGAAGGAATAAGGGAAGGAGGGAAGGGGAGAGAGAGAGAGAGGAGAACTTGCTTGTAAATCAGTACTCTTAACCATAATACAATCATCTGATGTGTGGAGGAACCAGAGATGGGTAGCCCATCCTGTTTGGCTTTGGGGAGAAATGGTGCCATTGTAACCAATTTCCAAAGTGTGGTGTTGGGACAACAAGGACCACGATTGCTCCCCACTGATCACGTAGTCTTCAGAGTGTACCATGACCTCCTGGCCTTCAGAGCAGCCCTTAGTAAGCCCTCAGCAGCACCCAAATCCCATCACTTCCTATGCTCAGAATGTGTCATATCTACCTATTGTATCAAGCTTCACCTTTCCACCTGGTGTTGGAAGACTGCAGGTGTGAATCTTACTTGTTGTCACTCTCTACACACACCTTCTGCCTTAGCTGAACACCCTTCCCTGGAACCCACACACTATCTTTTCTAGAAGAGGTCTTGCTATGGGTTGGATATGGTCTGGGTGTCCCCTGAAGGTTCTGGATTGGGGCTCGCTTCTCAGGGTGGTGGTTCTGGGAGACAGTGTGGACTTCTAAGAGGTAGGCTTTAGTGGGTGGTCTTTGGTCTTTAGCTTTGGGAAGACAGGGCTGGTCTCCTGGAGTGAGTGTTTATAAGAGCAAGTGAGTTGCTATAAAGGCCTGATCCTGACCCCAAGTCTCTCTTGTGTCTTGCATAGCACAAATGTCTTCCTTCTCCCATGTTCCTGCCATTGTGATCGTAAGTTCTTTACCAGAGCCCAGCTAATGCTGGTAACTTGGCTTTGAATCTGTAAAACTGTGAGCTCAATAAACGTCTTTTCTTTGTAAAGCTAGCCTGCCTCAGATATTTTGTTACAGTAATAAAAGCTAATACAAGCCTTGACTATAAAAGTATAATACAAGTATTATACAAAGTGTAAAAAAGTATTATACAAAGTATGTAAAACTGTGAGCTCAATAAACGTCTTTTCTTTGTAAAGCTAGCCTGCCTCAGATATTTTGTTACAGTAATAAAAGCTAATACAAGCCTTGAGTATAAAAGTATAATACAAGTATTATACAAAGTGTAAAAAAGTATTATACAAAGTGTAAAAGCTAATACAAACTCAACATGGGTTTACTTACAATACACTTACAATACACCAGATGCTTTGCTTTTCTCATTACTTGTAGTAGAGTGTTTAAGCTTTATAATCACTCCACAGGGCTGTGATTATTGTGCTTATTTTACAGATGAAGAAACCAAGGCCCACAGGCTTCAAGCAACTGTAAGCAGCAGCCGGTAAGCAATGGGCCCTTGCAGAGACTGACTTCTACTCAAGTGCAACCCTGACCTGTTCTTCTTCCATAGCTGGAGTTTTATGGAGCCTGCAGGAGACTTTGCTCTGGTAGCACCAGTGCCAGTCCTCCTGGTACTTTGTCCCACCCCTCACCCATCACCCTTGCCTCTTACTCTCCTGAAGTTTTAGGTTGCAAAATGATTCGAATGAAACATGTATTTCCTCTTGATTTGTGTCCATGAATTCAGATGTGGACACATGGCAGCTCTTGTCTCCTCCCATGCCTCATGCACCAGAGCTCAGTGGGTGAAAAGCTGCTGCAGTGGAGGCCGGAGTGGAGCTGGTCTGTGTACCTGGTTCTGCAGTGACTGGCGAGGCCCATGGGCGTGGCTCCTCACCTCTCCAGCCTCTGTCTGCTCTGATATCAGATGGAGATGACCGTCGTATCCTGCTGACCCTGCCCCCCATCAGCACTCCATATTTGACTGTTTCCAACTGTCTTAGGAATGATCTAATCAAGCAATCTCATTCTCAGCACCCTTCTTCTCCAGGCCCTTCCCTGCTCTGCAGGCCATGGGAGTTGGAGCTGGGTGTGGGTCTCAGATGCTTCTTCCGGGTGCACTGCCAAAGCAGGCGCCTCTCAAGCTGTTACTCCAACTGTCTTAGGAATGATCTAATCAAGCAATCTCATTCTCAGCACCCTTCTTCTCCAGGCCCTTCCCTGCTCTGCAGGCCATGGGAGTTGGAGCTGGGTGTGGGTCTCAGATGCTTCTTCCGGGTGCACTGCCAAAGCAGGCGCCTCTCAAAAGCTGTTACCTCACCTACTCGTGTACACTGGCTCGGCCTGACCCTCTCAACCTCTGGATGTGAAACCTCTAGTCCGGATGTGCTGTTCTGGTGCTGAGCAGCTACATGTTTGGGAGTAACTGTGTAAGCGCTGGCCAAACCCGAGGCTGTAATCACCCGACCCCGAAACCAGAGATTTATGCTCACGGACCACAGTCTAGAAAACTGTCACCCTGTGAGCAGTTCACTGGCACCCGGGGTCAGTTGGAGGTTTGTAGAGGGTCATCTGGGAGTCATTTAAGAAGTGTTCTCCTTCTTTGTCTTCTTTGCAAATGGTAGAACTAGAAAGGGAGAAGCCCCAGCGCTGTCCTTCCCACATGGCTAGGAAGGTGAAGTGGGGCTTTGCGCTTGCAAATCAAGGGAGGGAACACGGAGAGCCGGGGAACGACGTGAGGGACAATGTTCTCCGGTGCCGACTCGGTTTTCTCTGCACCAGAGAACCAGAGGTTGGGTCACTGATGCTCATGCTCTCTACGGTTACAGCAAAGGTAATATCCACGACTGCTTTGGTAATACCCACCTTCTGCACAGGGGGAGTGGGTGTGTGGGGCGGGAGCCAGACTCGGACGACTGAGACAGAACCAGGGAGCCCTACACTTGAACGTGTACAAGGTGTGGGCACCCAGAAAACTCAGAACAAAAGCCCCAGGGACCTCTCTCACAAATGGGGTCCTAGCTGGGCTGTTGGAGTTGGGTGAAAGGTAAAGGGAGGGATTCTACCTTCCCGTCGCAGTGTTGCTAGCTGCCAGCATGGCCCCAACACACAGGCGAGCCTTAAAACGTTCCCTCAATGAGTGGTTCCAGAAGTGAAGTCACAGGTCTCGTGACTTGTGCCTGGCTGTGCCCGGAGCACAGCTACCAGAATAGAGAGGTGATGTGTGAGGACAGCTTTATGGGCAGGAGCCAGGGGTACTTAGCTATAAGCAGAAGTACTCAGCAAGGAGGTGAGGGAGCAGGCTCCTGGCACTTGCTGGCTGGGACTAGGACTACTGGCTGGAATCACAGGCAGACCTGGACCTGGGTTCCCTCTGATCACAGTTACTCACTTATTCTGTACTGGGCACTGTTATAGTTGCTATTGCACATGGCGGACACAGAGGCAAAGGAGTAAATTGATTTCTTTAAGGTTCCACAGATTGTCCCAAACTTGATGACTTAAACAACAGAAATATCTTCTCTCACAGTTCAGACAGCCAGAAGCCCCAGATCAAGGTGGCAGGGCTGCACGCTCTAGGGAGGCAGCCTTCCTGTCCACCACCTTCTGGTGGCTGCCTGCAGTCTGTGGGACATCCTGGCTTGGGGACACATCTCTCCGATTCTGCCCCTGTCTTCTGCTGGCTTGTTGGCTCCCTTGTACCTGGGTTTGGATGTAAGGCCATCCGGATAATCCAGAACGACATTCGTTCAAGATCCTCAAGTGAATCACATCTGCAAAGAACCTTTTCCAAGTAATGTCACAAACATGCCCTGGGTAGCTATTTCATCTGGGGAGTGCTAGGGCCTAGTGTTTGTGTACCCCTAACCTCGTGGAAGCTGTGATGGGAAGGTATGTGGAGAGGAGGCAAGAGGGATACCTGGAGTTACATGGGCCATGAGGGTGGGGCCTTGTGGGTGACATTAGTCACTGAATAACAAGAGCTTGCATAAGGAGAGGTTGTGTGAGCACACAGCCTAAGAGCTGCGTGGAGAGGCCTCCTGAGGAAACCTCTTTGCACAACACCTTGATGTTCTGCCCTCCAGTGTCGTGAGAAGTAAATGTGTGTTGTTGAAGCCTGACTTGACCTTCGACAGAGAGGGCCAGTGACGGGGTGGCCGTCACAGCCTGTGCTCTCCACCACCTCCCCGTGGCGCTCTTATAAGGTTTCCTCACAATCTCCCAGGCAAAGTGCTTCCTGGGAGGTGCCGTGTCCCTGTGCAGGGGTTCACCCGGCTCTGCTGATCTGGGGTGATGTGGCAGGGTCCCCTTGAGTCCTGTGGTTCTGCAGCTGCCCCAGGCCATGCTCACTTCCTCTGTCCACGGACAGTGAGCTCAGAACCATCACACAGAGTCTCCACTGAGAATTGAGCTATTTCACATCCTGGAAGGACGACTTCCAGCAGGAGCCTGGCTCCTGAGCTCTGTGGGTGTCTCTGCTCTGTAGAAAGGCTGCTGTGTGCTGCTGTTATCAAGCCTTCTGGAATTAGAGTGTCAGAAGATGGAGGTGTTTGTAAATCCCTCAGAGTGGGCTGGGAAATCAGAGGAGCTTCTGGATCGCTCCATGCCGTTTGTAAGATGGAGCCCTGGGAAAGATTCATTCCACATGGCGGGCAGGAGGCAGAGGGTTCTTACAGCCCTTGGCCTTGCCAAATGTGGAATCAACCCCCCTCCACCCAGCCTTCCCCCTGGCCTCCCCTGGCATCTATAATTCCGTTTGTTGTGCTCGCAAACACCGTGTTGGAAGATTTCATGCTAATGAAAGGGTTTCTTGATTAGGTTACACTGTTACTGTAAATGTTCCCTCATTATCTATGTTATGGTAGGAATTTGAAAAAGTATAAATTGAGCATCTTGCATAATTTATAAAACCTGAATGTTTCCTAATTAGTTCAGTTAGGTTAATGACGATGCAGCATCACGTCTTCCTGGTCCCTGTTAATGACCTTCACCCTCTTCATTCGGAACATTTTCTATTATTTACCCCCCCCAACCCCCCAATAGATCCAACCACTGGCTTCCAGACTGGCCTCTGACAAGGAGGATGGAATCCCTTGCGGAACGTGAATGGCTCCTTTTTCTCTGTACGATCCCCAAACCGCTTTGAGGCCAAGAGGCAGCAAGCTTAAGGTCGGCCAGCCCGAAATCTGGCCCTGCCAATCCCCCGAAGAATGCCCGAAAAGTGCATTCCTCCGGTGTGTGCTGAGACCTCGATTAGCAGCCGCAGAAGTGGAGATGCGAGAGGAGGAGGGGGAGGGGAAAACCCCTCTCCAAAGGGTTCTAAAATAACATTTTGCATCCTCAAGTAATTCCCAGTTCTCCCTGGCAACCATTCATTTCTTCCGAACAGCAGAAATTTGCAATATGAAAGTGGATTGGCTTCTCCCTCCCTTGGGGCCCCTGTATCTCTTCATCCAGTGCCTTGGGTAAAAAGCAATGCATACGTTTACAATATAAATGTGATTTAATCGACCTCCCTGTCAGGGAGAAATGGCAAGCATATCAAACAAGACCAAGATGTTAGAAAGAAAAATCCTAAATTATTCCAGTGACGAGTTTCTGAGCCGCCTCCTGGACTACTAGATGATGCTATATAAGTCTGTTCCTTGAAACGATAATTAAGATAATTCTGTATGACAAGGAGAAAAATGTCCAGCTTTGTATGAAATGTGCTTCATGTTAGCGAGCTGAATGCTTGGTATTGATTACACTCCCCCCACCGCCTCCCCCACCCCACGGCTGCCATCCTAGGCTAAAATTAATTGAATGATGAAACATTTCTTGAATCCTTATTTACCGTACATGCTTCCTAGAAGCCATGCATAGTGGGCTGGCCTCTAATTCTCCAAATTGATCTCTTCCTTTGGCGGTGTCTGGGAGACTGTGCACATGTGTACACGCCTGCGCATGCACACACACACACACACACACACACACACACACACACACGGCGCTCGCACTCATACCCTCCACTGCTGAGTGTCCATTGTTCTCTCTGGAAGGCACCGTGTTGCCTCTCGGAGGCAGATGTGGTGGACGTATCACAGCAGCAGAGCCCTCACTATGCTCCTCTGAGCCACCAAGAGGCTCCCCTGCAGAAATATAACCAATGCCAGAGGTGCCCCTGGAGCAGGTGTGGGTGTCTGCAGATGGGACTGACACCCCTTCTCAGGTTCTTGAAATCTGTAGAATGGCGTCTGGCTTCTGTCTAGCAGAACATTCTTTCTCCCCCACTCCCACCTTCCAGCCTTCCAGGGTGCAGCATTGGCTAGAATGGGACCCCCTCACCCTCCCCTCGTCCATTCTAGCTGCCACAGCTTACGACATTGCCCCCTCCCGTGAGAGGCGCCGGGCAATTGCTGGCAGAGAGCGATGGTTTATGGCCTCAGCTCCGTCGTCTCCTCCGAGGCTCTATTTCATTCTGACTGCAGCAGCTGCCGCAGTGGTGGCTGGTGGAGAGCAGGACAGGGCCTCTGGTAGTTAATCCCTGTGTTCCTGATGCTGGTGGTAAGGCTAATGCCATCCCCTGCCCACAGGCAGCTGCTACAAGCCAGGGGCAGGGGTCTGACCTGGAGCCACCATTTCAGGGCTGGCTGGGTGACTTGCACAGGGCCCTTCCCTCTGCTGTGCCCAGCTTCCTCCCTGCAGAAGTGGCAGTGGGGATTCAAGCCAGCAGCCAGTGACAGTTTTGGCACATTGCACACAATCAATGTTTTTTTTTTAAACCAGAGGCACTTAGGCAATTGTGAGATGAATAAATGGCTCTCGGTTTGATAATCCTGTTTGTGACAACCCACAGCCTTCCCCCGGGGAGTCATCCTTTCCAGAACAATGACAAAGGAGGGTTCCTCTCGCTGCCCTGAGTTCCAGTGAGCTCTGCAGAAGCATCCTTTGGGGACAGGCTGTAAAGTGCTGTGGACACCTGCCCTTGGCATCCCCAAGGTCTTAGCTATGGCCGCCCCTCATGGAGCTAGATGGTGACAACCCAATTATGTTGGGGGTTGGCATGTTGGTGGCAAAGAAGCCCATTGCTCTGGGGATGAGGGCCGCAGAGGTGGGCTCGGAGCCAGGAGGGGCTACGCCAGAGGGGAGGTGAGGGAGAATGCAGACAACCAGTAGGAGCTAGACCCAGGGAGCATGCGTCATCCATCAGAACTGGACAATAAGTTAGATAGGGTGGATCAGGACAACACCAGAGGGTCACCTCCCTGAGGACAAAGATCAAAGTCTCTTTTCTACTTGCCCAGGGTGGAGCATAGCACCCAGCGCATAGTAAGCACTGGGTCAGGGAGTGGAGAGATAGCTGGGGGTCCAGGAACCCCCGGTGGAGGATGGGGCCAACGCCCCAGTCTGCAGACCTCAGAGGCCACTGTGCCTTGGGACATGGGGAGGCTGCTTGTAGCCCCTGCCTCTGTCCCCATGTTCCCTCCTTGTGGGCTGGTGTGGCACCCCAAAGGCTGTGCCTGGCTTTTGTTGGAAGACTCACATCTGGCGTGAGGCCCAGCCGGACTGCATCAGACCTGTCCTCCTCTGACCCCAAACGATCCATCAAGTCCTCAGACATCTCTGAGTCCCAGCACAGCCTGGTACCCGGTAGGAGCTCGACAAGGACTGGCTGAGTGCTTGGCTGCTTGAAGGAGAAGCAGCCCTTCTCGGCTGATGAAAGAGCAATTAAGACTTTAGGAGTCTGCAGTCTAGACAGGGTGCTGTCAAGGCGCACACGAGTGGGTCTGGGAGATTGGGGGGGGGCTCCTGTAGCCATGGGGAGG
>NW_022900932.1:13582639-13634053 GCF_012274545.1 Fukomys damarensis | reverse complement strand
GGAGGACAGAAGCCTGAGAAAAGCTCCCGCCCCTCTGCCTGCCTGCTCTCTGTCTTATGGGCTTGTTTTTACACTGTTTCCTTTAATGACTTTTTAGCACAGTCAAAACAACTCTCCTGTCAACTTATTACCTTAAAATAGTTGAAAAGCTGACACTTCGAAGGCATTTAGAAAAAAAGCAGCTCCTTCCCCCCCCCCCAGCGTTCCTTTGGCTCTGCCTCTGGGAAGAGTAAGCGCTGATCATCGGCTTCCGTTTGCCGGGGATGGGCCCGCTGATGTGACCGGATGGGGCCTTCGCGCAGCCACTGAGATTGTGTTCCCCGGACCTCGTGGTTCAGGTGGTGACAAAGGCCCTGCACTGCGATGTGGTTCACTTGTGAGGCCCCTGGGAACTGAAGAGCTGGAGAGGGGATGTGGGCTGCACCACCGACCTGGGGAGGGCCTGCTGTGCCTCTGCTCCCCAGTCCGCCTTGCAGCCCCTTTCACCCCTCCTCACGGCCCTTTCCCTTTCCCACCTCTCTCTTCCCCGACTCCCTAGTCCAGTGGTTCTCAAACTTGGTCCTGCAGGGGCATCACCTGGGGTGCTTCTCGGGCAGATCTCAGAGCGCGTGAGGGGTGGAGCCCCGGACCTTGCACTTCTCAGATCCCGGGTGACCTGCAGTCCCCAGGCCCGCAGACTGGTCTTTGGGGGCCGCTCCCACCCCCTGTTTCTCTGCCTGGGCTGCGCATGACAGTCACCTGGGGATCTTGGACAGCCACTGTGCCAGCCCCCTCACCATGCCAGCTTGGTCTGGCTGGAACAGGATCAGTGTGAGGCTAGCATGCAACTGGGGTTGAGGAGAGACCCAGACCCCATCTGAGAAGCCCTGGTGTCCTCATTCAGAGGCTCAGCTTGGTTAGCAGTAGCTGGCTTTGCTGTCTGCTTCCAAAGTTTGCCTCCTGATGCCCACTCCTCTTTTCCCCTCCCCTTCTTTCCTCCCCTTGCGTTCTTGTGTCACCCCTTTCCTCTGCCCCACCCCACACTTCCTCCCTGACTAGTCTTACGCAGGGTTCCAGCTCACTGAGGTCTTCTTCTTGCCCTTGCCCATCCTCCTCTCTTTGTGGACCAGCAGCCCCATGACTTCCAGCCATTTGCAATTGCTGGAGCTCTGTGGGTCTGGTGTGGAGCAGCAGCCCCTATATCCTTGGAGGGAGAAAGCAAAATGGGTTTCTCCCTGTTCCCCTAGGCTCCTGGGCTGGGGTACAGAGACCTGCCTGTTACAGTGCTATCCTGGCAGGCAGCTCTGGGCCCCTGCTGTGTCTGCCCCTCCTCTGGGGCACTGGTTCCAGGTAGCAGGGTGTTTGACTCCTCAGGGGCAGTGGCCAGAGCCACTCTGCCCTCAGGAAGGGTCACCAGAGATCTATGCTTCCACCTCCCTGGCAGGACAGCTGTGGCAGCCACCCGGACAGCCCACTTTCCAAATGCAGTGAGTCTCCAGCCTCCTTCCTGCAAGATGGCTGGATAAGAAGGGACCACTTCCTGGTTCTCATTCCTGCAAACTCCAGGGCAAGTACTTTAAATCCACCAGGGGCACCCGGTCAGACAAGTGACCAAGCTGTAATAACAGGCAGGGTGTTAGGAACGCAATGCAGAAAGCCCAGGAGTGCAGGGAGGAGCCTGGGGCAGGTCCAACATGGTAGGCTTATGGAACAGATCCTGGCTTGGAAGCAGAGGTGCCTGAGGGGGATCTTGAAGGATGAATAAGAGTTTGTTACTCAAATGGGAGAAGCTGAGGGTGTGAAACATGGTCAGGGTGGGGCTTAGCGCAGGGACACTTGATGTGAGGGGAGCGCAGGTCAGAGGACAGGACAGGGCACAGGTAGAAGACAGGAGCCAGGCTGTGAAGGGCCAAGGGGGGTCTGGGAGTGCCCACCTGGGGTGGGCAGCTCAGGCGCCCTGTTCTGGTCACTCCCTGTCTTCACAGCCTAGATCCCAGCAGTGGGAACTGTGGGCTGGGAGGTAAAGAATTCATAGGACTAGAATGATTTACCTAAAAGGAAAAAACAACATAAGGAGTATTTTTTTCGGCTGCGTGACTTAAGCATGACATTTAAAACTGCATGTTTCCCATTTGCCTGTGTTCTGTGAGTGCATGTTGCTAATCTGTAGGAAAAAGCCCCCATTCATCCCATAGCTCCTTGTCTGGGGCCTGTGCTTTCCCAGGCCCGGTGGGTTCTGGGTTCCACAAGACCCAGTGTGCAACCTGTGCCCCGGTTAGCAGCACCTGCTATGGCCATGGTCTGAGTGATTCCTGTCAGGGACAGTGACTCTTGGAGATGGGCATAATCAACACCAACGGATAGGCTCAGAGAGGTGGAATCACCTGGCCAAGGTCACACAGGAAAGGAAGTAGCAGTGCTGAGGTTCTGGTCCACACGCACTTGACTCCACACTTACAGTATGTCAGGCACAGACACAGTGCTTTTGACCTTGGGTGGCTCTGAGAGGCCATGCTGCCCCCTGAGCCTCAGTATCCCCATCTGTAACACCGGATGGTTTCTCTCCCCCACAGGCCTGTCACTAAGACAAAGGTGCACTCCACAGAGCAGGTCCTGGCAAGGCTTCCCATCCCAGTTTGCTGTACAGTGAGCAGGGTTGGGTCCCTTCTCCCAACCCGAGATAGAATCCAGACCTTTGGCTGCTCCCAGCTTCTGGTCGAGAAGAGACAGATTCTGGGCTCCACAGAACCCTGTACTCAGACACGGGAAAAGAGTCTAGATGGCAAAGTTCAGGCCAACCTTGTCTTTATTCCCTTGCCTGTAATTCCAACGATTGGGAGACTGAGGCAGGTGGATCACTGTGAGTTCAAGGCCAGCCTGGGCTACACAGTGAGTGCCTGTGACTGCCAGCCTGAACCGCATAGTGAGACTCTGTCTCAGAAAAAAGAGGACTCTCCCAAGTAATAATGACGATTGCTGTTCAGACACCTGTCCTGTCCCAGGTGCTTTGCACACATCACCAGGACTTTCTTTGTGGCTGAGGTCAGGGTACACATTTCCATCAACAGGGGACACAGCATGGTCCCCACAGGGAGGAGGACCGTGCTCTGTGCTCTGGCATCAAAGGGGACTCTCTCTAGAGACTGCCGGAAGGTTGTGTTGTTCATCCACTCCTGGGAGAGTGCTTTACCCTTGCTTTGAGTCAGGCCAGTCCCTACCTCTCTGGGCTTTTTGTTCCTGGCAGAATCACCTCTTTGAGCTCCATTTTGGTATGGTGCCGGTGGTGCGTGCCGAAAGCAGGCTGTTAGGAGGCACAGCCTGGAGGAGCTAGTGATGGTGTCCATGCTAGGAGCTGCCCAGCGCTGTTGCATGCCAGCCTCATGGTTATCTCAGGTGTGACTGGAGCATGCCAGGCTCCAGGGCCACCCTTTGAGGCTCATCTCTGCATCTGACTCCGTCTGCCCTATCCCCATCAAGCCAGCTTGGGAGCAGGTCCTCCTTGGGACCTGGCTGCCTCGGCTCCTGGCAGACCTCTGCCTTCCCAGCATCCCAACAGACATGGCTGACATTTTACATTTCCATGGGAACAGAGGCTGACTGTAGTCAGACAGCTAACTAGAGAGGCTGAGGAGCTGTTCCTGGAGCCCAGAGTCCTTGCACAGATTTCCTGAGTTCTGTGGTGGCTGCGGTGGCCTCCTTTGTGTACTTGTGCCTGTCTGAACTCTTACATCTCCATCACTGATGTAACATCACATTGGGCGGGGGGGTCCACCATTTGCATAATCTGCTCCCACAGGAGAGTTTAAGAGGTCGAGGCTGTTGGAAAATGACCACGAAGCCTGCACACACATACTTTCAGCAGCCATCCAACATCCATCACAGGGTAATTGCGTGCAGGGAGCCAGCTCTGACAGTGCCTGCTCTGACTATTGAAAGGGAAGGAGGGAAAGCAGAAGAAGGGCACCCAAGAGGGACAGCTGGGTTCCTGAGTCCTCCGTCCACACACTGGATGGGCTGCAGTTCTCCGGTAGTAGAAAAAAGAATGATCTTCCTTTTCGTTGTGTCCTACATCCCAAACATTGCTCCTGACTGGCTGTGTGGACTTGAACAAGCTCCCTTCTTTGACTCACTCTCTGTTCCTCTCTGTAAAATGAGGGGATGGGACAAAATCATTGGTTGCCAAACTGGGCTCCTTAGAGCCTGGGGTTCCCTAGCAGGGCTGGTGGCCGGGAGTAGAGGGGAATCAGACCTGCCTCCTTCACTCTAGCCACACAGCTTTGCTTTTACTGGCCCTGCATTCAAGGCTCTGAAGATCACACATGAAGAATGGTTCCCTGCTGCTGGGCTTCAACATGGGTGAGGTTCTGGGATTCCTATGGGAACAGTGTTAGATTGAGAGAGCCAGTTTTGATCATGTGCTTACTAAGTAAGGGTCTGCTTGTTACGAGCTTGACTGTGCTGAAGCTGACACCATGCAGAAAAATAGCTTGGTCTGTGCACACAGAGATTGCAGAGGGCCCTAACAGAGGGGCCAAGGACAGCCTTTGGAAGTCGGTATGCAGTGGCAAGCCATCTGCCTCCCTGGATACTGTAGTGGTTTCCATCTGGGAAAACTCCAGGAGGAGGGGCTGCTGCTGGGACCCACATGAAGATTTGCTCCAGGTCCCTTGTCCCCCTCTCTGGTCAGCTCTGTGTTGGGTGTCCAGCTTCCTACATTGTCTGGTGTGGGGCCTCAGTCATCTCCTCCCAGTTTCTGGCAGCTGCCCGGGCTGTGGCACGTCTATGGTTGACTTTGTGTTCACAGGCTGCTTGGAACCGCTCAGTGGTCTCCTTCTGCTCCCACCGCAGTCCCCGCCTACATCAACCTCTCACGACTGCAGGGCCCAGCACTCCCCCATTTCCAGGCATTTCGAGCTTCAGGGCTGCCTTCTATCTCTGCTTTGGGGTGTTTGCCGCCTTAGCCTGTCTATTCCTCCCTCTCTGGGAAGGATGAGGACAGGCCACGTGATTTGCCAATGTGGTCATCCATTGTGCCCCCGGCATGCCCTGCCATGCTGGCTGGCCTAGGTCTCTCTGATCTCTGCTGGATGCCAGCCTAGCAGCTCCCAGAATGGAGAGCCCTTGGCTGTGGGAGTGGGCATTGCAAGAAGGCTGGAGAGGAGAATGCCTCTCTTCCCAGCGTCTTTGCTGAGCTTACCTGGCACTGGTTGTCAAAACCCTGTGACCTTTGCTGTGGGTCAGTGAATGGTTCAGAGCTAAGGGTGTCCCTGGGGACAGGGCATCCCTGAGGCTCTTGCCCAAGTGAAATCCCCTCACCGAGGCACAGTGTAAGATGGTAAAGAGGCTGTCGGTGGGCTGCAGTGGGGTGTGTATCACAAGTGCAACCCCTTAGTCGGATGACTAAGCAGAGGCCCATGTGAAAGACCCTTACACACAGCTGCTTGGCTGCACATCAGTGGGCTCTGGACCCCTTTTCTTGTTTTTTTTTTTTTGTGTGTGTGTATTTTGGTACCGGGGATCGAACTTGGAACCTTGTGCTTGCAAGGCAGGTGGCGGAACCACTGAGTTAAATCCCCTGCCCCCTGGTTCCCTTTCTATTGCACACCCTTCCCATCTCCCCACATTCCCACTGACCCAGGTCACAGCCTCTTGAAGACACAGCCTTTTAAAGTCCCGGAGGCCCCTGAAGGTGCAGGGCCTGGGCTGATCCTGGAACCTGGGTCCCTGACTCCCAGTCCTGAACTCTCCTCTAGAGCAGCCCTGCGTGAAGCTCTGGCAGTCACTTGGAGGCGTGAATCAACTCTTTCAGGAGTCTGAGTGCATGAGAAGGAATTACTTCCTGGGTGGCAAGTGGCTTGATTGAGATCTCAGATCTGCTAAGATGCTGTGTTGGATGGGTGGCTGCCTTCTCCGAGCCCTAGCACCTGTGCTTGGGCAGTGAGTGGTTTCTCTCTGGCATCTCTCAAGGTCTCTCTGCTCCAGGCAGTGTCAGGGTCTTTCTGGGAACACGAAGGGGAAGGTTTAGTAGTGGACAGAAGCAAGACTGGGCCTGGGTGACCCTGCAGGAAGAAGGTCCAGACTGTCCTCATTTTGTTTAGGTTGGCACCGCTGCCCCTTCAACAGCCCCCAGCTGGCATAGGGGGCCACCCCATACTCTGGTCTTTGTCCCTCAGTTCTTCCTGGGAGCCCCATGGTGACCAGTGTCCACAGACTCTCGCCGATGGGCAGTGGGCTGCAATCTCCCACCACCACCTCCGGGTGTGCACTGCATGTTACAAGTGCCACCTGTTGTGCAGAGTACCTACCTGGTCAGGGATGAGGTGACCCAACAGGAGGAAGCCCAGCTTTTGCCCACAGGACACAAACAGGTGGGCTAGTCATGTGTTGAGGCCTAGGCTGTGGCTCTGGGCCCATGCATTGAGCTGAGATAAACCATCCGTCTGTCACCCTTCAGTCCTCTGGGGAGCCCTGCTCCTCCTGGGTGGGAATCAGTTGCAGCCTGCTAACATCACAGTCTCCTGCCTTCAAGATTCCTTCAGGGCCAGCCTGCTCTCTGCTGCTTTCTGGCTGAGCTCAGGGCATGGGACTCCTTCCTGGGCTTTCCCTGGCTATGTCCCCCAAAGTCTTCCCAGGAGCCATAGCTCTTGGCTCTTGCCCAGAGGCAGCAAGCAGTTCCATTTTCCTGGAAGAAGGACTCCTGGGGCTTCTTCCCTCCTGCTTGGACACCCAGAGTCCCCCGCTTTTTTGCTAAGAGCTCAGCTCTCCTTTGTCCTGTCCCTGTAAACCTCCCCAGCTTTCTGACAGATTTATGCTTTTGGAAGCAAAAACCAGGCATCCTACAATAGTCCTCCTGCAAAGCAAAGCTGAGCAGGGAAAGGCACAACACAAGTTTAGGGTGGTTCTGAATTCAGACCCCTTGAGTTGGTATTCTATAAAAACACCCAGATGGCCTATTCTCGTGGGACCATTTGCGAGTGTGGGTGCCGGCTCACAGGGCTCGTGGCTGTTTCCCCATGAGAACACAGAGCTGAGACATGAGTTAGATGGTGGCACTGGCCCAGGTCTTGGGCGAGGACAGGACAGGAAGGACCTTTGGCTGTACGACCAGGAGACAGCTGTGAAGTCCAAGCAGCACAAAGCCACCTTGGGTCAGTGGCATTTCCACAGAAGGGAGGTGCTGTGCCAAGAGAGTATAGCTATGTTCTGGCTGCAGGTGGAGGTAGAAACCCAGCCTGAAACTGGGGAAAGGGAGGCTGTGTGGTGTGGTTCCAGATAAGGCACATTGTTTCTGGTCAGGCTGAGATATAAAATCCTGGCCCTTTAGGCCACAAGGAGCCATGGATGCTACTTATTTTAGTTAAGTTGTGGTGTTGGAAGGCTTGTTGAAGACTCATTTATTCCTTCATTCACTCCCCGAGCACTTATCTAGCCCCTTCTAGATGCCGGACACCAACCACAGTGGTGAAGAAGACAGATGACACTTCTGCCCTGTGGCAGTTACATTGGCTGGGGGAGACAGACAGAAGTTAACCGATGTAAAAAGATGTATTCAGGTGATGATGGGAGCTCAGAAGAAAATAGAGCCGGACACGGAGACTGAGGGGGAGGGAATGTCCTCTTGGCCCAATGTCCTAGGGAAGCTTCTAGAACAGGTGTCATTGGAGCGGAGGCTGAAAGAGAAGCCAAGCTTACCTCATCCTGAAGAAAGCTTTGGGTTCAGATGGCAGAAACAGGCAGGGGCCATTGTGTAGGTGGAGAAAGGAGTGAGCAGAGCCTCTGAGGAACAGCTCACAGGGGCTGTAGCCAGCGCCCATGGTTAGGGGTACTTGGGGCCTTGAGGTCGGGGAGGTGGTGACATTTGGGACAGAGCTCTCAGGCTGAGCCGAGGGCTCATCTTGACCTGTGACCACCGAAGGCTACAGAACAGGAGGGAGGCAGTGATAGACTACAGTGTCCCCCCCTAAATATAGTGGGTGGTTAGAGCAGGGACTGGACATTGACTGAGCATGCTCAGTGCAGTGATTTGGCTAACTGACCCAAATATCCTCATGTTAAAGTGTTTGTCCTCAGGGTGGCAGTCCTGGAAGGTGCTGTGAACCTCTGCAAGGTGGAACGAGCACGAGGTCCCTGGTGGTGGTGACGGGTTGTGCCCTTGAAGGGGACTTGGCACCCAGTCTCTAGGTGGTCTCTTTCTCCTTCCTTGTTCCAGTGTACGCCCGTCCCACCCCCACCCCACCGTTGTCACCCAGCACCCATTAGCAGACGATGTCCATCTTGGACTGGAGCCTGCAGAAGTGTGACCTAAATAAACTTTTACTCTGAGCCAGACGTGGTGGCTCAAGCCTATAATCCCAGCACTCAGGAGGCTGAGGCAGGAGGATCGCTGTGAGTTCAAGACCAGCCTGGGCTACATAGTGATTTCCAGATCAGTCTCTACTACATAGTGAGACCCTGTCTCAACAACAACAACAACAACAACAACAACAACAACAACAACAACAAAAAACAAAACAATAAACCTTTACTCTGTAAAAGTCAATTGCCTAGAGAGTTCCGTGAGAGTCCCACGGAGCTGACACACACACTGGGTCAGCCCCCTCCCCTGTAATTACCAGGAGCCCCGAGTGAGAGAGTGGGGCCAGGGGAGCCCCGATCTTCCCCATATCAAAGGGGAGATGAGCCCTGAGCCCCTGACTGACTTAGACCGAGTGCTCCACGGTGACGCCCCCTCTGAGACTGTCAGCTTTATATCTGCTTCTTTTTATCGATACAGGCAAATAATTCTCTAGACATTTATCATTTTGAACTGTCACAGTCCAGTGCCTTTCCCGAGGACCAAAATCAATACTGGTCTTGGTTTGAATACTTTTCTGACAAGGTTCCTATTTGTAGATTCACAAGTAGAACTAATGTGTGTTAAAGCTATTCAGCCTGGCATTTTGCAGCTCCATTGACACATTAAATATAGGCGTTCACCACGACGATTAACCTTACAACTATTAAGTAATAAAAATCCCGCATACATATTTATTAGCTGAACATCCGGCTCCGGGAAGATGCCTTCCCATCGAGAGGGAGCAAGAGAAGGTGGGGACGGCGGTGGAGATGTGGCCTCCCTGTTTGCAGAGTGGAGGAGGAGGCTGGTGTCCCTAGGCCTGACATCTGGGTGGTGGGAGGGAGGGGTGGAGGCCCAGCTGCCTTGGAGCTGACGGGGCCTGGGGATGAGACTCAGACTTGCTCGTTCTTAGCGCTGTTTGAGGAGGCAGCTTTTCTCTTCTCAGGTCTTGGTTTCCTCCTTCGTAGAATGGTGTCAGACTGGTGTCAGCGCTTCTGGGCCTTTTTATCGTGGCACAGCACAGGGCTCTGGCTGCCCCGTGGCCTGCCCGCCATCAGGAAGGCTGAGGGATCCGGAGCACAGCCAGGCCGGGACCCCTCACTGTGACACGCCAGCCAAGTCAGTCCAGGAGAGGAGCACATGTGTCCCTTCGGAGTTGAGGCCTGGTGACCCTTGCTGCCTCCCCAGCTCATTGACAGGGACCCCTGCTTCCTGGGTGCTTCTGTTCCCGAGCCAGCACCGAGAAGGCTTTGGGTTACAAGTCCGTCTCCTGACATCCTAGTGCACAACCCCAGCATCCTGGTGTGGCAGTGCAGACAGCAGCAGGGCAGACGTCTGTGGATGCCACTGTCATTCTGACCACTTGTTTCCTCCCGATCCCCTCCCCCAGCAAGGGCCTCGTGGTGCCACTGGAGATGGGAGTGGGGTTCTGGAATCAGCACTTCCCAATCCTGATGCCCTTGCCTAGGCCACTTGTCAGCTCTGACCTCATACTCAGCAGCCTGCAGGAGCTATGGCTCAACCAGGAGAGGGAAACACAAAGAGGGAACAAGGATTCCCCTTTGCAATGGCACATGTGGCGGTGAGGGCCAGCAGGGGGCAGGGGGCAGAGATCAGAGAGGGTCTGATTGGAGGAGCTTCTACTGTGAGACTCACTGGCCAGGGATCTGCTGGGCTTAGCATAGGGAGCAGTGCTGCAGGCCGAGGGACAGCATCGGAGTTGGGACCTCCTGCTGTGGGGACACAGCCTACATAGGGCCCCGACTGCTGAGCTTGGACATCTGTGGCTGCTTGTGCTTCCAGCTGTGACAGAGAACAGAGGGGACAAGGGATGTGTTGGCAGAGGCAGGCTGGGATTGCAACCCAGGCGTGCGGGTTGTGAAGTGCACCCTGGTCCTCTGAGATGTCCCTGTACCGTCCACATGCTGACGGCCATCTGTGTCCATCCCTCCTCTGACTGTGGCAGGCAGGGACACATTTTCATCAGTTGCAGAGCAAGGAGTGCTACAGGGCAAGCCCGGAGCGCAGATCCTTGGAGAAAAGGAAACCCTAGGATGGCTACAGTGTGGCCAGGAGATACAGAGGTGACTTTTACAGCAGTGGGGTTTCCTGTCTGGCCGCTGTCCCTTGGCTTCTCTGCACCCCATTCCCTTTACCTGCTGGGGACAGGACCCCAGACAGGCTTCCTTGTGCGCTCAGGAGGGAAGGGCAGAAGGCTGGGATCCATATCCAAGGCATGACACAGTTCCTGACTGGGACTCTCTCGACACCCTGTAGTTACAGGTGGGAGCAGAGGAGAGGAGGCGATGTCACAGGGGAAGAAACACAGGGGTCCAAAGGGAGCCTGGATGCTTTTCCCCGGTGGTGGGGGTGGGTGCTGGTGTGCGTGGTGGCTTGGACTTACTGCTGTCAGCACTTGGGTGCCAGAGTGCTCCTGGCTCTCCTGTTTCTATTTTCTGTCTTGATGGAGAAATTGTGATTTTCACACTGTCACAAAACCAATCGGTCCCTGACATATGTTTTTGTAATCTGTGTAGCTGGTTTCCTGTACTTCCGACAGTTCTATTACATGTCTGACAGTTCTATGAAATTTTTCCTCTGGGAAGCAGAGGGGCGCCCATGTCTCTCCCCCTGGGACTACTCCCAGCCCCATGCTGGCTTATGCAGGCAGATGACACACAGGACGGACGCTTTTCGTGTTCCTGTCCTGCGCTGGCTGCCAGGCCCTCCTGGGAGGGAGGAGGTGACATTTACAGCCAAAGACTAAGTGAGGGAGCCCTGGACACTGAGGACACAGGGCAGGTGGGAGAGGGGAAGACACGGGGCCAACCTGGGTGGACTCGGACTCTGAGGGCTCTCTCCAACATCCTGTCCCCACTCTCCCAGACCACAGAGCACTGTGTCGGGGAAGGAGTCGGCTCTGTGGCCTCTTGGGGATGCCTGCTTGGGTGGGCACACTCATGCAGTGCTGTTCTGGGCCCTGTGCTTGGGGTCCCCTAGGGTGTGACAGCCTTAGTGCTGTCCCTACAGGCACAGCCCCCTCTCTGACCGGGCTCTGTCTTTGGCCTGGGAAGCAGACACTGGAAATGTGTGTACCTGCAGGCATGGAGGTACTCCGTGGGTGTGCCTTTATCTACTGCTGCAGCTGCTGCTGATGTCGAGGGCCGTCCTGTCTTCAGGACAACCGGGAAAGGAGAGGAATGATGATGGTAAGGACGACACTAGAGGGAGGGAAACAGGGCCCATGGCACCTCTGCATCTGGCTCTGCTTGCCCACAGTGATGGAGCCTGGGCACCCTGGCCCTGGTGCAGCCTGGGGCAAATCCATCTGCTCCAAGCCTCTGAGAAATGAGGAGGAGATCCTGACCACATACTTGAAGTGTCCCCAAGACACCCTGGGCGCTGTGAACCCGAAAGCCTATGCCCCATCCGCTGCCGCTTGCTCTCAAAACGTTATTTGGGGCCTTTCAATCGACAGCCACTCTGATTTTCCTGTCTATGGAAAACGAGGGGTTGCCATGGCAACTGCCACATTACACGGTGCCGCACTGACGATGCCTCCGAGATCCAGAGCGGCTTCTCAAAGAGATACACTTTTCAACATGTCATGTAGGATTCTGTACTTGTTAGGGAAAATCGCATTTCCAGCAAAATGACATGCTTCTCCTGGGCTTGCCGACGCGCGGCTCATGCCTTTCTTAAACAAAGAATTTCATTCACCGCCTCCCTCTCATGCCTGTTTGGCCTGCCCCGATTCCCTTAGCATAAAACACCGGGCTGGAGGTGGGGGCTGCAGGGAGGGCAGAGTGCCCGGAGCTGGCTTTCCCCACAGTGGAGAGGCTAAGCAGCCAGGGCAGGTGGATGTTGTGGCCCGACTGTGGGGCAGCCAGCTGGGGAGCCCTTGGCTCTGATGCTCCTGAGCTGACTTCCCGACTAGGCCGGCTTTCTCAGGATAGCCTTTAGAAAAGGGGTCACATGCACTCCAGCCAGGCCCCTGGGTCTGCTGCAGACACGGCCTGGGTGGTGCCCCTAGTGGGGTCAGCGCCCTCCGTGTGCCCCACGCATGGGGAAGAACTGCGCTGGCCACCCCTTTGATAGCAGGAAGGCAGGCAGGACTTGGAGGGTAATGGCGCCCTCAGCCGTGTCATCCTCTGTATGACCTTGAGTCCACCTCTCCCGCTTTGGCCCCAGACCTGCATCTGTCCATTGAGCAGGTGCTGACATCCTCAGAAAAGTGACTCCTGCAGCCTCCAGACCCCACCTCCCCCAGTCCTGCGCGGACGGGCAGGAGCCCCCTCCCAACACGACGCGATGTACATGGACCATCAGGGTGCCTGGGCAGAGCCTGGCCTGATCGCTTTGGGGTGCTGGCTGTCTTTGGGGGACTGGTCACTTTTGCTTTTGAGCTCAAACCAGAGGCCACTGTCCCCAAAGCTCACCCTTGTGCAATGGCCTTGAGGAAGGGCCGTGGGGACTATGCTGCGCAGTGGCCAGGCAAAACCACCCTGCATCACGCATTCAGACGAGTCGGTGGGCAGATGCGATGGTGTTTGTCTCAGGGCAGGACATGTGCGTAGCTGATGAGAGAGCAAGACCCTGGGGCCATTGGAACTCACTGGCCACACTTGGGGCCGGCCGGCCCAGCCGAGGCCTGGCACAGCAGTTCTTTCCAGCAGCTCCCAAGCATGGGGAGTCCGGGCAGAGGTGTGAAGGGTCACGGTCAAGGTGCCTGCTCCCAAGGGCCCCTTGCTTCTCCAGGGGGCCATTGTGCTTACCTACTGCAATGGCTTGGAGCTGAGCACGGCCCAGGAGCAAATCTTCCCAGCCTCTCCCTGAGAATGAGTTCAGGGCTCCTTCTTGCCCACCTGCTGAGAGGCAGTGGACAGAGCCTGGATAGGGAGAAGGCAAGAACCCTTGGGCCAGCCTCCTGTCCCAGGCTGGCTACCTGGAGCTCGTGCGCTCCGACAAGCCGATCTGCAGTTGTCTTCCTGCTCAGGGCTCCAATTGCGTCTGGAGGGTGCGGGGGTGGGGATGGGGCTGGCACTGGGCCCTGGGGAATTCAAATCCAGCAAGACCAGTTCAGATCAGAGCACAGTGGCCTTTTCCCTGCAGAGTGGCAGCTTTCACTGGTGACTCCTCCTCTGGCCCAGGGAGGTTCCTAGTCTGTGCCACAGGTTGGAGCTACCTGTGAGCTGTTCATGGTACCCTGGAAGCCAGGAGCTCACAAGAGATCCGTGAGCAAACACACCTGGGCCACATGATTACAGGGAGGAGCATGTAGCTTTAGCACTGGTGCAAGTGTGGTCCTGCCCCTGAGCCTCATTCTGCTCATCACCTACCTTTCTGCCCAGGTGCGGGTCACTTTTGGCTATAAGAGGCCCCATGTTTCTAATTTCTGATCAGTGGGATATGGGCAGAAAGGCTCCTGGGATGTGTTTTTAAAAGAAAGGACACTTTCTTCTTACACCTTTCCTCCTTCCTGCTAGCTGCAATAGAAATGTGATGGCTGCAGCTTGGGCAGCTCTTTTGGATCCATGTGAGTGTAAGTCATGTGTTAAGAATGGCAGAACAGGAAGAGGAACACAATTGGCTCTCTGATGACTTTAAAACTGTCCCACCATATTGGATTGCTTATCTTCATATTTCTTTAATATGAGACAGAAACAAGCTGTTATCTTGCACATAATACTATTAATTGGGGCTTTCTGTTAGTTGCATTCAAGTCTAGCTCTAATTGGTGTGGGTGCAAGTGACTGAATACCTGAAAGTAGGGAAGGCATCTTAGTTCTCCCTTTAGCAAGGCATCTGTGGGATAGGCTGTTCCAGGGTTGGTTTGACACTCTGACCAGTGCCTCTGATCTTCTCAGTCTTTATCTCATGGTCACAAGATGGCTTCAGCTGCTCCAGACATCACATTTTCACATGGCATCATCACACCAAGCAGAGGTTGAAAATGGGCTGGAAAAGGTGAAGTTGCTCTCCTTCCACACTTGTCCTTTAATCTGGGAGGGAAATACTTTCCAGAAGCTCAGGGCGGATGTCTCAGGGATCCTGGTTGAGCTAGAACTCTTCTAACTCAAGGAAGGCTGGGATAATGCCATGGGTCACATTGGCCTCTGTAGTGAGAGCAGGGAATAGGAGGAGGATTTTGGTCCAGGCTGTGGCTTGGGCTGGGGGCATTCAGGAGCCCACTGTGGGTTCTGACATCAAGCCAATAGCAGCTCTTATGCTGTGATGGCAGAAACCTTGAGCTCTGATTGGCTCTGCTTCTCGCCGAGGCCCCTCCTCTCCCCTCCACCTGGCCCCTTGTTGAGCGAATGAATGAAGGTTGGGTGGGTGGGGGCGTGCAGGAAAAGTGAGCTTTGGCCCTTCGGCCTGTTCCTCCGGCACAGGGAGGCTCCATTGACCTCTGGGTCTTGGCTTCTGTCCTGAGGCCTGGTCCCTTCTTCTCCTGCCCTCCAGGCTCTGTGCACCGACCTCCACTCCTCACACAGACAGGAGGATCCAAGAGCACAGCCCCTGCTCTGAGACCGGCTGTGGCACCCGGTTCATCTGGCCACCAGCTTTGGCCCCAACTGCGGCATCCCTGGGAGAGGCAGCGCCATCCTTAGGGGGCCCTGTCCTGTTTTGGGGTGCCGTGCAGGCCTGGTGGTATGGATTTCTGCTGTAAACACAGCCCGTCTGGGAGAAGCCCAGGTGCCTCGATCCATGTGCTCCGAAACTTCGAGCTCAGAAGGCTTTGAAATGCAAATATTTTGAAGGAAACATAAGGTAAACATGAGTGCTTATTTCCCCCTGATGAAAACAATATGCTGTTTGCTCTGAAATGTAAATAGGGCCTAGATCGCTTTTAAAGAAAGCCGCGTCTCATATTTTTAGGTCCGGGGTAACAGTGTTCCTAAAAATACTAGCATCCGGCTGCTTTCCTGCCTCACCGGAATCCACACTCTCCTTACGCCCCGGACGCCCCTTCCTCCAAGCTTTGCTGTCTTCTCCCATCAATATTCCAAAGCCACCTCCTCCCCTTCTGCGCTCGCACCCCCTCCGTAGCCCTCTTAATTTTCCCAGTACTCTCTGGGAGCTCCTTTTGGATAGAATTGGGGGGAAAAAATCTGTAGCCAAAGGCATTTCACTGACTTGAAAGAGATTTTATGGTGCATTGAGTTCTAATCAACTTTAATAAGTATTTAATGCGGGAAGAAGGCTTCGCCCCCAGCCCCGAGGCCGGCCATGCGTGCTGGCGGCCCCCTGTCGGCCACGAGAGAAAGGGCCTCCGCTGGGGCCGGGAGGTTTGGGTGGGCCCGGGAGTGACAGCTGCAGAGAAACGAATAATTAGCGATTTCAACCCCTGATAATGAGTAGCTCCATGATCCTTCTTGGAGCCATTAGGAACATCTATCTTGTTAATGATCCGGCCCGACAGCCGCGGGCCTGGGCGCCCGTTCCTCTCCGATGGGGCTCCCACTCCTCACGTGTGTGCCAAGGAGCAGAGAGGGAAGTGGACATTTGTCATCTCCCGAGGAGGAGGCCTGGACTTCCTGGGCTGGCAGCGCCCCAGGGCTGATCTGGAGACCTCCGTCTATCTGCACCCTGTGCCATTCACACTGGCCACTTCTGCCCTTTCAGCAAAAGGTGAGACGCTGTACTGGGGTCAGGGGGCCGCTCCTGTGCCCTGTGGTGCCCTCCTGCCTCCATCACTGCTGCCTACAGTGCAGATGGGGCTTGGGGGTTCCGGGTCCCATCCAAGTTCCCACAGCCCCTTCCCAGAGCCAGGCTGGACCACCTGTCTTCCTAGTGGCTTCCCCACTGCCCCATGTCCTATGGAACAAATTCCAAGAAATAGCAGCCCATCCCAGCCGGGTTTTCTCCAAGGCAGTGCCCAAGCCAGGAGCTGCAGGCTCACTGCCTACCGGCTGCACCTGGCTCACACAGATGAATTAATCCGACCTGCGCATGTCTTAATAGTTGGGAGCTATCCATACAAAATTGCAGATCTACTTAAAAGCTACAAGACTTGGATGCTCATGATTGGTGGTTCCACAAGGTTAGATCTCAGGGGCACCTGGATTTGAATGATTCTGCACAGGACCTGCCACTCCCTATTGCTCCAGACTTGGCCTGATGTGCTCATTTGCAATATCTGTCTGCTCCCATAAGTGAGTTTGAGGGAAACATTTAGATCTGTGAGTTCTCCAAAGTGTATTTTATCAGCAGATCCTTTCTCTCCAAGCATAAAACGGGTAACCAGGAATGTGGTGGGGGAGGTTGGTACAGACCTACCATATGGTCTTGCTGCCTCAGCACCCACCTGCTAGGTCAGTTTTCCTTGGAAGTTAGTGGAGGCCCCAGGGCCTCACACACTGCAATTTGCAAATTGTTTTTATTGCCAACAAACAGTGGCATCATCCCAAAGACCCACAGACCATAGCTGATTCCCTGCTGGAACCAAGACCTTTTAGCTCCAGTCTAGCTGGGCTTGAGAAGCCCTTGGGACCATTGTTTTGCAGAGAGAAGGACAAGCTGGGCAGGATAGCCATCTGTGCAGGCTCATGTGCTAAGTGATGCCTAAGTCTGACCCATGGCGGGATCTGCCTTCCTGGGACCGTGACTTGTGATTGGTCATTCTGACTGGAGAGAGAAAGCCAAGCAGATTAGTAAAGCAAGGTTCTGGATGTATCTATAGGTGATTGACATGTATGTAGCCCAACAAATGGAGGAAGATCCATCCCAGTTGTGGGTGACACCAACCAATAGGCTTGTACCCTGGATGGAATGAGAAAGGGAAAGAAGCAGGACATGTGCCCAGTTTGAAGAGCTCCAATCACCTTGAGCAGGTGTGTCCTTCACTGCTGTCACCTTTGGACTTCAGTCTCCAGGCCTCTGATTTCTTCAGCCTTCCGATACAGTCTCAACTACTCTCCAGGGAGCTTGCAGGCGATCAGCCCTGGTCTGGGACTACATCCTCCATCCCTCTTGTTCTGTGGCTTCCGTCTTCTTGGGCTGGATCCTCCAGGTCTCCGGGGTGCAGATGGCCATGGTGGACCCTGATGTGTCTGATTCCTTGAGCCTGCACAGTAAAGCCTCTTGTGTGATTATACATTGTATCTTCTCTCCATTAGAGAACCCTAAGCAATGCACTGTCCCTTCAAACATGTATGTGGCTATGGCTGTTTGCCCACGGGTGCCAGTCCCTCAGTCCCAGCCATGCACCAGCTCTTCATCTCCTATGCCAACCTCAAACATGGAGGATATGAAAATATGTCTTCCTCTTGCCCAGCAAAAATCTGATTTCAGACTTGAAGCTTCTTTAACATACTTCTAATAAATGCAGAGCATCTTCCTGGCATATTTACTTAACCAGGGTCAGTGATTTAAACATTTTATGGGAAATATGTTCATGTAGGTATAGGAGACAGGAGAGAATGTCACATTCACCCAAGGCTTCAAAATAAGACAAGGGGCTGGAGAGGGCTGGGGGTTACCCAGTTGCTTTGGATAATACCTCCTGTGTGTGGTTTTTCTATAAAATGGAATACTACTCAGCCATGAAGAATGAGACATTAGATTCATTCATAGGTAAATGAATACATATTGAGAATATACTGCTAAGTGAAAGAAATAAGTCACACATGTGTAAATACTGAATAGTTTCTCTGGTGTGAAAAACTATAATAGTACATAAGATCCTAATGAGATAATTGGCAATGTGAAATAGGAAGAAAAGGGCTAAAGGTGTAGGGAAAGTGGAAAGGGTAGGGGAAAGGTAATAAGGGAAAAGAAAAAAATGTGAGAAAATGAAGAAATGGAAATAAAGTGTTTGTAAATGGGGAGGGGAGGGGGTGAAGGGAGGGCAGGGACAAGGGGAAAAAATGAGAACCAAGACCTGTCATGTAAAGGTACAAGATCCCAATAATTAATGTAACTGTACTGTATACCTAAAATGTACCAATAAACTCAATTAAAAAAATACCTCCTGTGGCTCTGGTTGGATCATTAACTTATCTTCTGAAATGCCTGAGAAAGTAAACCCTTTAGCCCAGGCAGGCCACACAGTCTCTGTGGCAATTACTCAGCACTGCTATTGTACTTTGAGAGAAGCCTAAGTAATATGTAAAGGAATGAGAGTGGCTGTGGTTCCAAAACATTTTTATTTAAAAAAACAGGCCATTGGGTTGTATTTGGCCATCCTCATGGGTGCTGGAGCTGGGTCTGGGTGGGTGCTTAGCATTGTCCTTCCCGAGTGCCCACATGTGGAAGCACTGTGTGGGGTGATTCTGGAACCTCCCAACCCAGTCTCTCCCGCTGTGAGTCTTACATTGTCATGGAGTCCGGTCTAACTCCCCTGACTTCAGATGAATTTCTGCCCATCCGTTACAACTTTGGGAGCTCCCATGACCCTTGACTTGGCTTGGGAATTTACTGGAGTGCACCAAAGCACTCAAGAGAAAGCTGACTTATAACTGCGGTCTTATTACAAATGATATATGTGGTCAGCAGGAGGAAGATACATAAGGCCTGGGGACAGGAAGGGGTGGAGTGGCAGGGATTACAGAACCCTCTTCCATGGGCCTCAAGGTATAGCACCCTCCTCCCAGCAGGGTCAGGGGCCATCCTAGCCTTGTTGTTTCAGAGTTTTAGCTGATGTTTCTTTGGGGTGGGGCATGATTGATGGAATAGTCAGCTGTGTGTTTGAATACAATCTCCAGCCCCATTTCCTCCCCAAGGGCCAGGGAAGGGGTCAAAGTTCTAGGCCTCTAATCATGTGCATGGTCTTTCCAGTGTGACCGGTCATTCCCTTGAATCTGTCTAAGGACTTGAATCACCTCTTTGGCAGAAAGTCAGACTAAGAGGTGCTCATTATGACTAACAAACACTTTCTTATCTCTCAGGAAATTCTAAGTGTTTTTGAAGCTCTGTGCCAGGAACCAGGGACAAAGACCCTATATATTTTTTATTTTACAGGACTATAGTTTGCACATGGGTTGTATTGATTGGTCACATCTACTTGGAAGGCTGGGCTGAGGATTCTGAGGTGGGATCTAAATCATTGGAAGAGACTGTGGTAATCAATTGGTAATGTCTGCCGTGAGTGGTATAACAGGATTTAGCAACATGTGTGACTTGGATTGGCCAATTCTAAAGAATTCTGTCTTTGGCTTGTGTTTTCCTCCTAGTGTCTTCTTGTCTTTCTGACATTTGTCCTCTGACCTGTGATCATGTTACCTAACTTCTGCTTGCTTTATATGGGACATTCCTCTTTTTAAACATCTTCCCTCCTCCAGAAATGTCTACTGTCCTTGCTCCCAGCAGTAGGCTGCTGTTTTTCTAGGGCTCTGCCTCCCTGCTCTTCGTTGGTTGATCTGGAGCTGGTCACATGCCCGTGGTCAAGGTTATCATGACACCTTTTCCCATGTGACTATAGAAACTGGTTCTGGGCTGGGTCCACCTCCAAGCTGGGTCTATCTCAGGCAAATGCTCCATGCTTGGGCCTTGCTTCAAGCTGGCTGCAGGGAGAGAGAGGACAGAATCCCATGAAGAGAGAAGCAGAGATGAGAGGTGGAGGGAGAAGCTTCCTATTGTTCTGAGACCCAGCCATTTCCTGCTTTCCTGGTTTCATCATCTTACCCCCTCCTGGATCTGTAAGTGAACAGAGCCCTTTTTGGACTCAGCAAGTTGGAGTTCGGTTTTTGTCACTGGCAACAAGAGCCCTGCCTGACATGTGGCTCATGAGCAAGTTTTGCCTTTCTTCCCTTTCCAACCTCTTTACAGCACCTGAGCCATGGGTGTGACACTGCTCACAGTCACCAGGGTGTGGGGCAGAGGAGCAAGGAGCCATCTGGAAGGGATGGGTTTGCACAGCCTTAACACAGCCTCTCCAGGAACTGAAGGGGTACTGCTCTCTGCCCTAGATGCCATTGGCCTACTTCTGCCTGGACTTGGATTTGTGGCTGCATAGCTGACATTAACCTCTGTCTACATGGGAGGGCACACAGGAAGCCTTGCCCATGTGGACTGAATGGAGGGGCAGTGCACGCTTGCTCCTTTTACAAAGGAGTGGCTTCTGCCTCAGATGCAAGCTGTCCGAGGCCTGGCTTCCACTCACAGGATTCTTTTTCCTGCTTGGTCCTCTGCAGGCACAGAAGAGGTTCAGAGCCTCAAAGCCTAAGTCAGGCTCCTCCCTCTATTGAGCCACATCTTGCCTCTGGCTGGATCCAAGTCTGCTGGTGTCCAGATTATCTGTCCCTCAGGCCCTTGCATACATGTGCCCGTCTGCTGGTCATCACTGTCCTAGATGCACTCAGTAAACATTTGCTGAACGCCTGGGGAATGAACCAGAGTCAACAGTCATCAGGCACACTTATCTTGTTCTAGTCTCAGCAAGACAGTCGGCTTTTAAAGAGCTCAGCAACTCAGAGAGGAGGTGATGCCTCGTGCCAGAGTAGGTGACGGCTTATGGCTGCATGAGGGAGGGTGACATTGCCTCAGGCTTGGAGGAGGTGAACAGAAAAGTGCACACGGTCAAGAAGCAGGTTTAGCTGTCAGAATGCTTTCGGGATTACAGATGACAATGACAAAAATGATCCCCAACACCCAGGCTCAGGTTCCTTTCTGCTGTGGATTTCATCTTAAAGACAAGAGATGGTGGTGGGCAGCCCAGGGCACTGTGTGTTCTTGTTGTTAGGAGCAGGGGGAGAAGAGGCATCATTTTCCCAAGCATGGACAATAGTCAGATTGGGCTTATTTGGAGAAGAACCTGTCCCTGGTACAAGAAGTCACTGTGGTCATCCTCTGTTTTTGTTGGCTTAGACTAATAAGATCCACCCTGGAAAGGACATTGTCAAGTTCCCCTGGGCCACCGAGTCATGTGGGAGGTGGGATAGACACACAGATCAGGTCCATAGAGCAGGGCAGGGAATAAAGAGCATCCATACAATGACAGGAAAGGTTCAAAGAAGGGCATTGCTGGCCTGGGGAACAGTTTGTTGAGGTTTGGTGTCAGGAAGGGGCCTTGCATGTGTGGGGATGTCAAGAATCAAGTGGGGCTATCCCTGAAGGAGGGACTGAGGGGCAGGGGTTTGATAGGCAGGGTACAGAATACCATGTTGAGGAATGGGCTCTGCTCAGCACAGTGGGTCTTGGTTGCCAGGAAAAGGGGTCATGGAGTATCTACATAAACTGAAAATCCTGGATCCTCTAGGGGAATGGGTCCTGCTATCACCCAGTGGGACTTGGTTGAGAGCACTAACAGCCCTCAGGGGGTCCTAGTGTGACAGCATGGACAGCTGGGTTGAAACCCTACCTCCCACTCCTGTGGTGCAGACTCAGTGAGTCTTCCACTTGACTGTGGCTCAGCCTCCTCAGTTGCTAGGGTGGCTGGAGGAGCCAGGCAGGGAGTGTCTTGGGTGGTGCCGGAGCATAGTAGGTGCAACATGAGTGGTGGCTGCTGTTACCACCTGCGTGCTGCATTCCAGGCGCCAGCCCAGGTGGGTGCGCAGGTGTTAATTCACTTACTCTCCCCACAATCCTGAGAGAGTGGTGCTGCTATTAACCCCATTTACACAGTCACAGAGAGGCTATTAGGTTGGAACATATGAAATTGCTAGTTTTGTAGGTCAGATATAATTCTGAGGCGGCAATTGCTTGCGGCTCACAGCTAGCCTGACTGCGGGTCTCAAAGCCATGCAATGCACCTGAGTCTGCAGCCTGCGAGGGTCCTGGGGGCTCCACTGGGCGTTGGGTGGGCGGTGCCTCTGCTGTGCCTTTGCCCTATACCTTTGCTCACTTCCCAGCGTCACTTCCTCCATGAAGACTTTCTGGCTTCCCCAGCTAGAAGAACCAACCTGCGCAAGAGCTCAGTAGGAGGAGCCCCCACCCTGATCTCCTAGGAGACATCAGGGACTTCTGTGTCGCTGGAGTGACGGAGGCACTTGTAGACAGAGGCTGGAAAGACCCCGTGCTTCAAAGGAAGCCTCCTCCTCTTTAAAATGGCCTCATGGGGGTACCCCCTTTCTCGGAGGCCATATGCACTAGGAAATGTCTCACACCTGGCTCGCTGGGTGCTGTTTCTGCTCAGAAGTTGGTATCTTTGCTTACCTCTTATTAAGGTGAAAATGAGAACACGGAGAGGGTGCACAAACTTCACGCGGTTGTCAAGGGTATGACAGACTTTGCTGAACTGGATGATAAATGTTTTCTGCATTCTTTTCTTGAGTCTAGGAAAATCAGCCACAACAAAGAAATCAAGCCCTGACCTGCAGCCTTTGTTCTGGGCCACAGTGACCACTAAACACAAAGCTTGGAAGAGATGCCCAGTAGCCATCGTGGGACAACATTTCCACCAGGAAGACACAATGGGTGGGATCCACCCCAGAGCAGAGGACAAAGGAACACAGGGAGATAATTGGGAAGTGATGACTTTCTGGTATTTATTGTTTTTGTTTCCAGTATAATTTAATTGTGAATTTATGTAATTTAATTTTTTAATAATAGCCATATTTAACACCCAGCTTGTGAAATTCCCGAAAATGTAACAACTGGCCCTTGTGAGCTGGTAGGAGCTGGTCCCAACATGTCACCCCAGGGCGACTGGGGGCAATAAATAATTTCATGCCTTCAAAATGCTCAGCGAACCTGGCAAATTGAATGAGCCTTTCATAAATGTGAACTAATTTTCTTAATTACTATTGTTGTTCTTGCATGGAACTGGGGCCCCCGATGTCAGGGTTTGGGCATATTTTCCCACTACATTGTCACCTGAGGACAGGGTCTTGCTTTGAGACCATTCTTTCTCCTTTGGTCACCATCCCAGGGCCTGGCGTGGAGGAAGATGGACAAATGCACCATGAGTTGGGATTTTTCCTGCTTGACCTGGGTGGAAGCTGTTTAATTTGGCTGACCTGTGGCCATTCCTTGATCCTTCCCAGCATCCCAAACCACAGACGCCGTAGCTTGTTTGGAAATCTCACAAGGAATGGTATCTGTGAGGAGCTCCACTTCTCAGTAGCTGAGCCAGATCTCCCTCTCCTGGACCCACTGCCTGAGTGTTACTCCCTGAAGAGAGCAGGTTGTGGACAGGTTGAACTACAGAAACACTGGGGCCGAAGTGTTTGCAGAGAGTGGGCTCTTGCCCACCTCCCTACTGAGCCCCATGAACTTGAGGACCTTATCTTCCCCAGATTCTGTGAGGGAGGATCACATGAGGAGGGAGGTACAGAGAACTTCGCTCAGAGTCTGATGAAAGTACCATGAATGCTGCTTCTTTGATCCAGTGGGTCAGAACTGTGCTGAGTTCTGGGTAGCCTTTGCTCGCAGGGAGATTTCATTACTGTGGGGTGAATGAGGAGGAATGAAGGCCAGTAAAGAGTGCATACATTCCCGGCAAAGGGGCTCAAACCCTCTAGGACTCTCTAAGGAATCATGGAGAACATATCATAGAACTTTCAAAAAAAAAAAAACTCTCCCTTCTTCCCTTGTCACATCTGTCATGAAGCCTGCATCTGTGCCTGCTGCTTGCCTCTGGGGACATCAACCCCCCTCTGTTCTGGCTGTGCTTATAGGTGAGCTGAGGGGTGGGCTCAGAGGACCCTTGCGCCATAGGTGTTGTGTCACCAGTGTACCTCCAGTGGGACAAAGGCAGCAGGTGCCGACCCTTCCTCAGCTGCACTGCCATCCAGAGGACCAAGGAGAGGCATTTGCTAAGGAGTCAGAGTGAGCAAGTTCCAAGGAGAGAAGGAGGTCAGGTCTCCTGCTGCAGAGAAGCCCTTGGTGGAAGTCCAGAGCGTGCCCTGGGTTTGCATGGAGACCTGTTGGTGACATTAAAGCCAGAGAGATAGGGTAAAGTCAGGCTGCACTGGGGTGACAAATGAAGGGACTGTGGAGAAGCAGAGACAATGGCAAAAAGTCTTTTTGTGAATCGTTAGCGGAAAGGAAGAAATATGGCAATCGCTGGAGGTAGAGGTGGAATGGAGAACCCACGAAAGAGTTTAGTGAGTTCAGGGGTCAAGGCTGATATAGGAACTTCAGTGATTTCATTACAAGCCACCTTTTCTTCATGGTTTTTCCTTGTGTGTGCGGAGGCAGAAAGAGAAGTTATCCTATGGTAGAGGCCCCTTGGAACTATGGGAGGAGCACAGGCCCCTGAGGCAGATGGTTTGGAATCCTGCCTCGGCCACAGTAGATCTGGGCCACGGATGCAACCTGTTGGCTCTTCAGTGTTGTGTGTCTGTCTGTGCTGTGAGGACAGCACTGCTTTCCCACAGTGGTTGTGGGCTTTGGTAAGAGCTACGGGGGGGGGCACCCACAAGGTGCGTGGCCCAGGCACTGGTGGAAATGCATACGGCTATAGCATCAGCCAGCTTGAGGGCGTGGCAGGAAGTAAGGCAGAAGAGGCAAACACGGCCGGAATACCGATGGCTTCAGGGAACAGGCCAAGACTGAATGATCCCAGGCTGCTCCCCGTTCCCAGTGGCTTAGTCGTACTCCTGGCAGCAAAGGGCAAGCTGAATCACAGCTGGTGCACTGGCACTCCATCCTGCTAGCGGACATTAATGGCGGATCTGGTACCCTTTTGGGTAGCGCTTGGATATTGCTATGTTCACAGTGCTTGTTGACATGGGCTCCAGGTAGACCTGAAGTTGACTGGATGCCTCATGAGATGTTTCACATAGCCCTAGAAGAGCTCCCCAGACGCTTCTGTCCTTGACCCTAGAGAAGTTCCCCGGGCCCTGCACTTTTGCAGGGCTTTCCTCCAAACTTATAGAAAATGAATAACCAGCCCTGATTTGCATCCCTCTACTTGGAGGGCAGTTCTACAAAGAGGAACTTGTGGTGGATTTCCTACACTGGCTGGCATGATTATTTCTTCCTTTTATTTTTTGGTGGTTCCAGTGAGTACCTTGCGCTTGTGAAGCAGGTAGTGGGACCATTGTGCTAAATCCCCAGCCCTCTTCCTTTTTAAAATAACAGTGGCATTAAGATATTGCTTATATAAAAAGGTATTGTTTATATTCCATACAATTTGTCCATCAAAATGATACAATTCAATGGTTGTGATTATGTTCAGGGTTGTGGGACCATCTCCAGAATCAATTTTTGAACATTTTTTGTCATCCAAAAAGAAATCCTGGACCAGTAGCCATCACCCTTCAATCTGCTCTAACTCCTAAGCAATCACTAATTTATATTCTCATCTTAAATCTGAATTCCATGTTCTGGATATTTCATATGAATAGAATCATATAATTTGAGGTCTTTTGGTGGTGAATGACTTCTTTCATTCAGCATAATGTTTTCATGATTCTCCCATGTGGTAGCACAAATGAGTACACCCCTTCTTTTCATGGCTAATGCATATTCAGTTGCAGGGATATATTTGTTCACCCATTTTTCCATGGATGGGCCTTTGGGTTGTTTCCACCTTTTGCTATTGTGAATAGTATTGCTTATGAACATACATGTACAAGTTTTTGTGTAGATGTGTTTTTCTTTCTTTCAAATGCAGTGGTACCTTGGATCTCAAATGCTTCCTTTTGGGAACAGTTCAGTTCACAAACAAAAGCATTCAGCAAAGTTTTGATTCCATTTGCAAACTGCGCATCAGGTGACAAACATGACTGACTATGGCCATCTTCCCCACATGAAAATGACTGTGGCCATCTTCCCCAGAATTGTGGAACAAATTAAGTTCATGAACTGAGAAGTTGAATTTCTGGGTCATGAGTTAATTCTGTGTTTAATCATTTGAAGAACTGTCCTATTCTTTTCCAAAGTGATGAAACCATTTTCTACCAGTGCCAGCAAGCAGTATATTAGGGTTTTCTCTCTTCTACATCTTTGCCAATTATTGTTATTTGATTTTTTGATTCTAGCATTCCTAGTGGTTATGAGGTGGTATTTCACTGTGGTTTTGATTTATAGTTCCCTAATGAGTAAAAAAGTTAAGCATCTTTTCATGTACTTGTTTATTCATGTTTTTGGAAAAATTTTCATTCAGGATCCTTTGCCTATTTTAATTGGATTATTTACCATTTTATTTTTGAGTTGTAAGAGTTCTTTATATACACTACATAAAAGTCCCTTATTGGATATATGACTTGTACGTATTTCCTCTCATTTAATGGGTTGACTTTCCACTTTCTTGGTCATATTCTTTGAAGTATAAAAGTTTTGCATTTAAAAAAGTCCAATTTCTCTATTTTAAATTTTGTTGTCTGCACATTAGGGGTCATATGTAAGAAACCATTGTCCAATCCAAGATTATAAAAAATTACCACCTGTATTTTCTTCTAGGAGTTTTATATTTTGAGTTTTGATCCACTTTTAGGAAATTTTTGCATATGGTGTGATCTAGGAATCCAATTTTGCTCTTTGCACATTGTCCCAGCACCATTTTGTTGAAAAGGCTATTATTTCCTTCATTCAATCATTTTGGCACGCTTGCCAAAGACGAGTTGACTGTAAATGTGAAAATTTATTTCTAGATTCTCAATTTCATTCAATTAATCTACATGTTTGTTCTTATGCCAGTACCACACTGTCTTGATTACTGTAACTTGGAAGTAAGTTTTGACACCAGGAAGTGTGAGTCCTCCAACTTTGGCTATTCTAGGTCTCTTGAATTTCTAAATGAAGTTTTGGACCAGCTTGTCCATTTCTGCAAAGAAGCCAGCTGAGATTTTGATAGGAATTTCACTGTGTCTGTAGATCCACTGGGAAGCATTTCTACCTCAGTGATACTAAGTCTTCCGATCCATGAACATATGCAGTCTTCTCATTTATTTACATCTTTCATTTCCTTCAGCAGTGTTGTATTTTCAGAATATAAGTCTTGCACTTCTTTTGTTAGATGTATTCCTAGCCATTCTTTCTGATGCCACTACAAATGCAGTTTTTTAATTTCATTGTCAGATTGGTCACTGAAAGGCATTTCCCCCCCTGTGGAATCACAGGTGGTGGCATGGTTGAAAGGTGCTGACATCCTGCTTTTGAATGACTCACATCATTTACACAGACAAGGATTTTACAAAAAGATCTGCAACACATACACTAGGGGCATCCAAGCTCCTTCTAATTCTGTGCTGTCGTTTTATTCCAACTGTTCACTTGTTGACTGATTTGTGGTGGGCCCCCCATGGGCCAGAGCCTGTTTTAGGAGGAAGGGGACAGCACTGGATGTGACACAGCTTTTGCCCTCATGGCCCTTGCATTCTTATTGGGAAAACAGACAGGAAAGTCAGCAGCTAAATAAATACCTTATGGATCTCAGGCCATCACAAGTATTTTAGGAGAAAAGGAATTAGTCTTAGGGCAGAGCATTCAGGGTGACAAAGTTAGCTTCGATGGGGTGCTGGGGAAGCATGTCTAAGGAGGTGACGTGGGCACAGAACAAAGTGCAGGTGAGCACGGTGTCGTCAGATGAGGAGGGTAACAGGTGCGTGCCCTAGGCGGGAGGGGTCTGAGGGGTACGAGGAGGCTGGTGTGGCTGAAGCAGAAACAGGGACCCCAGACAGTGAGAGAAGCTGAGGAGTTAGCGGGGGCTAGGCTGTGGGCTCAGGTGGGCTGCAGGAAGCCCTGTGGCTCTCATCCCGAGCATGACACCAAGTCACTGAGAGCCTCGGGAGAGGGGATTACATGATCGCTAGGAGCAGCAGTAGTGAGGGAAGTGGCTCAAACGTGAAGGAGTGAAAAGCGCACTGCAGGGTGACCCTGCATGTACCTAGGCTCTGGGAAGCTAGGGAAGCCAGGTAATGGTAGAAACAGGTGTGCAGAGCCAGCTGCCCAGCCCAGGGCCTGTGGTGTGCTTGGGGAGCGAGCCAAGAATCCATGGAGGGAGCCAAGTCCCTCAGAGGGCTGTTCTGCTCTGTGGTTGTAGCATGGTCTCGCCAGAAGGTGGCACCAGTCTAGCCCACACTGAAAACCAAGGCTGGGGAGCCCTAGATTGGAACTTTGGCTCCAACACTGACCTGGGCACGGTCTTGCTGTGAGTCATCTTCCTTCCTTGGGGCAGTCACCCTATGAATCCTATCTTTGGAGACTGCTTGATACAACAATCCTAGGAGAAGGTCTTTGATGGGTGAGAGGTAGACCCTTCAATTAACTAACCTGGTCTAAGCTGTCAAGAAGTCAGACACTTCCTATCCAGAACTTGCGGGGCTTAGGGGAGTGTGTTGCTGGGACATCTGTCTCCTTTTCACCATTGCCAAGTGAGTGTCACTGTCTGTAGCTGGTTTGTAGGTGGCGTAGCTCAAAAGGTTTGATGGCTGGTAAGTGTGGCCAAGTGGATGGGTAGGGTGGTTCTAGTTGGCACAGAGTTAAATGTAGTGATGCCAGGCAGGTCTTGGTATACCACAGAGTGTGTGAAGGATCCAGGAGGGCTGCAGACACTGACTAAGCCCACCTCTGTTACTTTGCAGAGGAAGTAGTTGGGGCCCAGAGAAAATAGTACTTCTGCCTTAGGCCACACAGCAAAGTAAGGACATAAGAGAAACAAGGCTTCCTGAGTCCATGACATGGTCTTTCCATAACACCCCGCTGCCTTTACAGAGCTGGCCCTGAGAACAGAAGAAAGCATTGTCTTTCCCCTGACCTTTAACCTCTCCTTCTCCATCTTTCTGTCAACTCTTTCAGGTCACTGTGCTCCAAGCCAGGCCAATCAGAGCCCTTCTTCAGGATTTTTGCCATTTGAACAGATCTAGAAGAGCTGCTTCTCCTCCTCCTCCTCCTCCTCCTTCTTCATCAGATTGTTTAGATATAAGCCAGAAATGCCTGTGATTAGCATTTTGTCCTCTTGAGAAATTGGAATAGGAAGAATAAAATTAACAGCAAGTAAAAAGCAGATGGAGGATGCAGACAGCATCCTTGGACATTTGTGTATCTGGATCCCACTGTTTCTGAGGTATGATCTCTTCTCATTTTGAAAAAGCTGGTTCACTTGAGTTCCTATAGCAGCTGGAGGTGCTCTGCTAATCCTGGCTGGTTATCCTGGCTCAGCCTGCTCATGCGTGGTGAGAAACCAGCGATCTGCTCCTGGCCCTTCTTTGAGAAGACCTTTGGGAAGGCTTCCTGTATCCCAACTTCTGTGTGACAACCTTCACATTCACCATATGGAAAAGCGAGTGAGCCCAAAAGGGCAGGAAGAGTGGGGACACATGATCAATACAGGACCCCTCATTTTTTCCACACGGTAACACTGCTTTGTGATTTAAACAAAACCTTATCTCTCAGCCTATAAAGTCAAAGCTTTGGTTCCTTCTGCCTTTAGGGAGTTAGTTTTAAGCCCAAACCGCCAGTTGGCCAAGGTAGGCTGCCCCTAGCTTCTGAGACAGGCTGAGGTCCAGGGAGCTGGCCCACAGGGTGTCTTTGCTGGACGTCTCTCTGGGGACTTAGAGCTGGCCAAGGTTTAGTGTGAGAAGAACCACTGAATGTTAGTGTGATGGAGGAGGGAGCATGGGATAAGATACTTAGTGGTTTACACCGGCACACAGCTGCTGTGCGGTACACAGAGGACACATAGGACATCCAGGCTCAGGAAGCCCACAGCTGAAGCTGCCACACTGCTTCCTGTTTGGTCTAGTAGTATCCCAGCCATGACCTCTGACAGGGTGTCCCAGGTTTAGTGACAAGATGGGGCCTTATGGATCTGGAAGAAGCTGCCTGGCGGCATTTTATTTGAGCATTTAAGAATAGGGCTCAGTTTAGGGACACATAGGCATCTTTGTGAAAGATTCTGGAACCTGCCTCTTGCATTTCCATATATCTATCCTCTGCTTTGGTGGGCTGAGCTATCCAACCCCAGTCTGCTTCCTCCCCTAGCACCCACTTTGCTTGCAGTGTGATATGCAGTGTGATTGAAGTGGACAGTGTTCTAGGGTTTATACTGAGACTGTTTCCCAAAGCCTCATGTGCTCAGAGGCAGGGCTTTCTGAAGGCAACCGGACTATGAGTTCACAGCAGAACTCACGTGCTGCTGGGAAGCGGGGGTCTGGTCAGAGGGGGCGGGTCCCAGGGGGCGTCTTTCCCTGGCTCGGCCATTCTCCCTCTGCCTCTTGGATGCCATGACATGAGCAGCTCTCCTCCACCTGGGCCTTTCCAGTGTGCTGCTCTTGCACTGGAGCCAGACACCTACAAACTGAATCCTCAAAGAACCATGAGCCAAAACAAACCTCTCCTCCCTTAAGTTGCAGGAGTCAGGTATGGTGTCTCAGCAAAGAGAAAGTAACTAAGGTGGTGAATATTTAAATGAAAGAACTGTATTACGGTAAAAGATACATTGCCATGAATCCCCCTCAAAATTCTCCCCCTGTCTTTGAGCGCTCTTACCCAGTTGTTCTTGCTGCTTTCTAAAACTGTCCTGGAACTCCTGTTTGCTGAGCATCGTTATGAGATGTGATTAAAAAGAGGAGGGTGGTGAATGTGGCTGCTGAGTGCCATGCAATGGAAAGGCAGGCTCAGAAATACCTTACAGTGGGTCTTTATCCACCCTATTCTGCAGATCTGACACCATGTGGCTTCTGGTTCTTCTCCAAAGTCAAAGTGACCATGAATGGCAAATGTTTTGAATTGGCTCAGGACATCGAGGCAGCCACGACAGTGCAACTACAGATGAACGTGCTCTTACCCAGTTGTTCTTGCTGCTTTCTAAAACTGTCCTGGAACTCCTGTTTGCTGAGCATCTTTATGAGATGTGATTAAAAAGAGGAGGGTGGTGAATGTGACTGTTGAGTGCCATGCAATGGAAAGGCAGGCTCAGAAACACCTTACAGTGGGTCTTTATCCACCCTATTCTGCAGATCTGACACCATGTGGCTTCTGGTTCTTCTCCAAAGTCAAAGTGACCATGAATGGCAAATGTTTTGAATTGGCTCAGGACATCGAGGCAGCCACGACAGTGCAACTACAGATGAACGGTTTCAGAAAGTGGCCAGAATGATTGGCTAAGGTATGCTCAAGGTGAAAGGGGGAGTATTTGGAGGAGGGGTGTTAATGGTGATGGGTCTTTTACTGTAATACATTTAAAAAATTAAACATGCATCTTGTTTTTCAATCACACCTCACACGAGAGTTTGCTTCAAAGAAGTAACACATGAGTGGCTCCACATTCTACCGTGGTACCTCTACCTTGGTGACACAGGCAAGAGTTCTAACTTCTTTTACTGTAATACATTTAAAAAATTAAACATGCATCTTGTTTTTCAATCACACCTCACACGGAGTTTGCTTCAAAGAAGTAACACATGAGTGGCTCCACATTCTACCGTGGTGCCTCTACCTTGGTGACGCAGGCAAGAGTTCTAAACTGCTCTGGCGTTCACGGCTTATGAAGCCCTGCTTCTGGGTCTTTCCCTGCACTGGGGTCTCTCTTGGCAATGTGACTTCCTCTGTTGTCACCTGCCCAGAGCATGGCCCTTGATTGGGGTGTCTTTGGGCAGAATGGAGTCTCTCTAGTGGTTGGTAATCAAGCATAGTCCATGTGAGGCTTTGAACAGAAGGCTTTGAAGACACAAGGAGGAAAGGGATGGAGCAGAGGGGAGGACAGAGCCCTGCCCTTGGAGTCACAAGATCTGGGTTTGAAATCCCAATTCCATCATGGGTTTTCTGAGTGCTATCATCTCACTTGCTCAGCTCCCCCACTGCTGCCTCACTGTGGGGCTGATTGAGGATCCCCAGTGAATGCCTTGGATGTCTGGGCGGCCAGTAATGACCCTACAGCTCATGCAGTATGTTGCTCCTATTCATTCTCACCATCAATCTTAGTAACCTTGGTGTGCATCTTTTCCTCTTTTTTACTGAGAACTTTCACCTTTTCTTTTCTGATTGAGGATTGAGGATCCCCAGTGAATGCCTTGGATGTCTGGGCGGCCAGTAATGACCCTACAGCTCATGCAGTATGTTGCTCCTATTCATTCTCACCATCAATCTTAGTAACCTTGGTGTGCATCTTTTCCTCTTTTTTACTGAGAACTTTCACCTTTTCTTTTCAAGGAAGCACTTTATGGCTTCTCTTTGGCATACTTGAATTGCCACCAGCACTGCTCTTATACTTCAGGGCCATTATTAAGTGAAATAAAAATCACTGGAATACAATACTCATGGTCTGACAGTCAGTGTGATAACCAAGAAGGCTGCTAAGTGGTTACTGTGGTTCAGATCTAAAATGTCCACCAGAAGTCTCATGTACTTGGTGGCAGGACCTGGTCAGAGGTGAGGCTTTGGGAAGGGGATTGGTTCATGGGAATATCACAGCCATCTGTGGATTAATCCGTGAATGAGCTCAGGGTTGACTGTCCTATTGGAGGTGGGCAGGGATGGCTTCCTGACTGCCATGAGGTGAGCACCTTTTCTCTATCATGTCTTTCTGCCATGGCGTTTCTGCCTTGGAGCCAGCCAACCATGTGCTGAGTCCTCAGCAACCATTCAATTGCAGGAGTCGGGTAATTTTTGTCCGGCTACAGCAGAGTGACTAATGTAGTCAACAGGCAGATGCATTTACAGCATTCATATGCTGGACAAAGTGATGACAGTGTCCAGGCCAGTATAGAAGATGGTGGGAGATTTCATCGTGTTGCTCAAAAGGGTGCACAACTTGAAATTAATGCAGTGTCTATTCTGGAATTTTCCACTTCATATTTACAGGCCATGGTTGACTGGAACCACAGAAGCATAACTGTGAATAAGGAGGGTGCTAAATGTCAGAGGGTGAGGGGGTATGCAGTTGTGGGCACAGCGTGGCGATCAGGAGGACATTCTGTTGTGTTGTGCAGGAAAAAAGAGCAGGGAGCCAGCCGGAGCTGTGTGACAGTTGGGACAGTGACTGAGGATTTAATGAGACGACAGGTTGGGCCGCTCCAATTCCCGAGGCCAGCGAGCGCATCTCTCTGTGCCCGGGGACCGAGCTCTGCTAACTGCGTGTGAAGCACGACTTGTCTCCATCCGGCAGCCGCCTTGCTGTCTGCACCACCCCCTCAGGAAATTCCCATAGATCCCGTGTGCTCCAAAGCGACACCTTCCGCTCCGCTGCTACCAGCCTTCCAGCAGGGCGTCTTGTTCTGAAATTGAAGTTGGCTTCCCATGCTGGTGCCTCCCTTCTCTGCTCAGCCGGGGCAGGGGATGCAGGCACTTGGGGACCCTGGGGCAGCAGGAGCAGTTCAGGGTCCCTGGACACAGCAGCAGCCAGGGTGAGATGCACTTGCATCTGCCTCACGCGTCTCTGGGGAGGCTCTTTTGTCACAGTGGCTCAGGGCCTTCTTTCTCAGTCACTGTCTTTGGCGTCAGGAGAACAGGCTGCCACAGTGCCTGGAGAAGAGCAGTGGCTACAGTTGTGGCCGTGTTGTTGCAGGATAAGCAGGCTAACAGTTCTGCTGACTGGCAAAGGGCACTCAGTGCTGGCCTGGCCTCATTTCTTCTGTTCGGTGAAGTCACAGCTTGCTGCGGTCTGGTGCTCAGCGGGGAGTGGGACACACCTGCCTCATCGCCTCTCTCTGGAGCCCTGCTGTGTGTGTCTGTCACCTGCATCAGAACCACCGCAGGGCAAGTCACATGGTGAAACAGGCCAAGCTGGCCCCTGGGTTCTGCTTTTGGAGCTGCTGCTCCTAGGTTTGTGACTCCAGGTGAGAAATGTACCTTTTCTGAGCCTCAGTGTCTCCTCTGTAAAATGGAGCTGACAACAGTCTTCCACTGACACGGTTGTTGTGACTGGTTTATGCATTGAAAGAGCTTGGAACAGGGCCTAGGATCTAGTAGGTAAACAACAAAATAAAAACCACACTATCATGCTGTCTTTAGGTTGCTCTTTCCAATCCTTCCTCCCCGCACACCCTGGTGTGGTCTCTCCTTGCTGGATCTGGTCATGGCAGACTCCTTCCAAGCTCCCTTGATTCAAAGCCCATGCATCTCATGACCTCTGGACCCCTGCTTTGCACCCCAGCCATGTTTCCCATTGGCTTGCCCATTCCCGCTCCTCTCCTCCTTCCTGGGCAGCCAGTGCAGAGGATCTGCCCTGCCTTCTGCGCCCTCCTCACTGGGGGCCTTTGTTCTTCCCTCCTCACCTTCTGGAGACTGACATGGATCCTTCAAAGGAAGGCAGGGTGAGAAGGCAGAGAAGCTTCCCTGGCTTTTCCTTCTGTAGTCAGAGCAGAGCCCTCCTCTCCTCATGCCTCATTGGATCGGTCACCCCTGGGGATCACTGCACTGTGCAGAGTTTGTATCTGTCTGAGTCCACGTGTGTCTTCCACTAAACCCTGCGTCCCCTGCCATGGTGGACTCCTTTCTGGCCAGCTTGACTAGGCCTTTAGCGAACAGTTGGTGAATGACTAAGTGAGCGCTCGTTTGATGAGAACAGAGCAGCCGGTCCTCAGAGCCCCTAAGCAGATGGGGATCTCCCAGCAACCTGTGAGGACTTAGCTGTAACTCTGCCAGGGTAGAGGACAGCTGCCTAGTCCCAGTGGCACTGCAGGAAAGGCCCGGGTAGGTCCGACTCCTGGGGCAGTGTTTGTTTCCCTCCCACTTGAGCACAGGTCCTTCTCCTGGGAAGGCTAGTGGGTGCACAAGGAAGGCTGTGCTTTCCAGAGATGCCTACAGGCTGTGGCCATGCCGCACTCTCTTCTCCCCATTAACAAGTGGACTCTTCTTCCTCTTGCTTTGAACCTGGGCCTGCTTGCCCAATAGAATGTGGTGAAGGTGATATTGCAAGGCTTCTGGGTTAGTCCTTAAGAAGACCTGAATCTCTGCTTGGGCACCTTGGAATTTTCTCTTGGGGAGCTACCTGCCATGGTATGAGATTGTCAAGCCACATGGAGAGGCTTTGCGTAGGTGCTCTGGTGGACAAGGGCTCTGGTGGACAAGGGCTGCGATGGTCAGCCTCAGCCTAGTCCCCAGGGGACAGCCCAAAGTCATGCGCCAGCCATCTGTGAGGGCCAGGCCAATCCAAGCTTCTAATGACTTCCTTCCCAGGGGACCTCTGACCTCGATCTCTTGGGAGATCTGGAGGATGAACTGCCCCAGAGCCCAGTCGAGTCACACGAAGGTGAGATGAGATCAGTGTTTGCTTTAAGTTACGGAGCTTTATGGTGGCAAGAGATTGGACTTGCTGCTAGCTGGAGGGGGACAGTGACCGAGGACCACTTCCCTGACTCTGAAGAAGCACTGCAGAAAGTTGATGATTTTTCAGGAGGTGGAGCAAGGGCCTGGAGGGTGGGAGCCTGTCTCTCTAGGACAAGGCCCTCCTGTCAGAGATGCTGATTTTCAGATTTGCCTGAGGCAAAATGTCCTGGGAGGGTTGGTCTAGTTTACTTAGGCTGTGGGGGAAAACCAAGGTTCAAGTGCACCGATACAATATCTTCCCCACATCCCATTCTAGTGCCTGCACTGCCCACTTCTCCACGGAAAGAGCTGGGACAGGGAAGGAAGGAATGGAGTGGCAGTGGCACACCCGTCCTGCGGCAGGTGGATGACTTCCATGTTGCATTTGACTTTCATAATAATTTGGTGAGAGTGCAAGTATTATCCCATGGTATAGATGAGGCAATGAGGCCAGAGAGGATCAATGATATGTCTACACAGCAAGTGAATGGTAAAGCTGAGGAAAAAAAAAAAAGGCTGTCATCTTTACTCTTAATGATGTCTGGATGGATTTACAGATACTGGCACGGTCTCTCCAGCCATTGGTCACTGCCTGAAATTCCCTCATTATTGTTCTTCTACTTTTGTAAAGTCCTGGATCCTGCCAATGCTAGTCCCTGCGGAGGGATGATACATTAAGAGGTTATTAAGAGGCTGGAGTGATGTCCAAGTTCTCCCCCGGAGAGCTAGTTGTGATGGGAGGATAGGGAGTGAAGCAAAGGAGGCTCTGCAGGGATGCAGGAAGAGGGTGGGACCCAGGAAGGTCAGCAGCCCAGACTCTCCCAAATGGAGCATGGTGGTGGGTTTGAAAAGTCTGGCCCGGGGTCCAAGGCAAGCCCCATCCCTACCTGGGTCGAATTTCTGCAAGCCCTGAGACGTCTCTGGGGAATATCTTTTCCTTCCGTGAACAGTGTCTGTCCCTGGCAGGGAGTTGGGTCTGCTCATCCTTTTCTCATGCTTGGCCAGCTTCCCTCCAGAGCTCCTGGAAGACTGTGTTTAGTTCTCGGCTCCAAACTCAAGGAGCAGCATTAACCACGTGGCACAAGGCCAGAGCAGCAGCCAGGGCAGACAGAGAGGGGAGGCTGCTCCCTGAGGGAGCGACTGCGGAGGTCCATGGGGAGGAGACCCAGGGGGCTGGAGAGGATTGGGAGAGGGGTTCCACCCTCTGGATTCTGGCAGCCTGTGTGTGCCTGGGCTTGGCCCTCACTCTGGTCTCCTCTCTGGGATTATTCAACTCCTGAGGAGGCAGAGGTTTCTTATCACAGTAGTTCTGATGGATAGCATGGGTTGGATTTGAACAGTCAGCTGACGAGCTTTGGGGGAAGTGATTGGATGTAACTTCATTAGTGAATTAATTTATTGACGAGATCATAATTGGATGGCATTATTAGTAAGTGATAGAAACAGGATGTGTGACCTAGTTGAAGGGAGTGTGTCCCAGGGGTGTGACCTTGGGGACTACAGCTCCTTCCTTGCTGATTTTCCTCTTTCTCTGCTTACTGGCCGCCAGTAGGTGGGCAGCCTTCCTCTACTACACCTTTCCACCATGATGGTTCTGCCTTGCCGCAGGCCTAAAAACAATGAAACTAGCTGGCCATGGACTGAAACCTCTGAAACCATGAACCAAAATAAATGTGTCCTCCTTTAAGCTGTCTACTTAGGTATTTTGTCACAGTGAGTAAAAGCTGGCTGACACACATGGTGATTCCAGTGCTATTGGAGGTGGGTTGAATAGAAAACCTAACTGCCCATTTGGGCTCTGCCAAAGAGCTCTCACAGGAGAGAAAAGAGTGGGTGACCTCAGAGACCCTTCACTATGCTTGGTGCTCAGACTCTGACAAGGGCCAAGCCTAGCCTGTCCCAGCAGGACTTTAACCACTGACCATAGCCACCATGGCCACCATGTTTTGCTCCCGGCCCTCTAGCCTCCCATCATGCTGCTCTTTTGGTTGTTTAACTTTCCCTGGGCAAGAAGGCCTAGTTCCTTTTCTGTCTCTCTTTCCCTCCTTCCTTTCATGCATTCAACAAATATTTATTGAGCACCTATGGTGCTGAGCAATGTGTAGTCTTGGAGGACTCAGGGGTAGTCAAAATAAGAACAGTCCCTACTCTTATGGCAGAGCTGGAGGGAATTCCTGTAGGAAGTGGAGAGTGTAAGATGGATTGTAGGACATACACAGAAAAAGGCAGAAGGCTGGGTGGTAAGTGAGGGTGAGGACCAGCATGGAGATGCTGGTGGTGGGCTGTTATGATGGCAGGGGACTCAAAAGACAAAGAAAACTCAGTAAGGATTAGCGAAGGGTTGGCTGGGGCAGGTGGGTGAGGAAAGATATCAAAGTGGACCCAGGTCACTGACTGGGACACCTGAATAGAGCGCTACCTCTAGGAATATGTCTCAGCAAGACTGGCCAGGGAACTTCTAGCCTGCCCTTACACTTGGGCAAGGGCTTCTGCACTAATGCTGCTGGGTAGAGAAGGTCTACGAATGGGGTCCAGCTGTGTTAGGTCAGCATCTGCTCTCCAGAGTTGTCTCCATTCCTCTCTTCTTGGAACCTGACTTCTCCCTGCAGCAGTGCTGGCCAGGTGCCTGCCCTCCTTCCTGGGCTCCTCTCCTTTCATTGCAGGGTAGTGAGATTGACATGCTCAGAGGCCAATGAACTGTTTGCCCCACCCACAACCCTAGGGCCTAGAGATCTCTGAATTCATCAAAACACTGGAAACAGAACTGCTTTCCACCTATGAAGGAAAGGAAGGGCCCAGCTGGGACTCCTCATAGCAGACTTGATTCATTCCACCTGGCCACTGGATGAAGTGGTGGGGGCACACAGGGTCTCAAGCTTCCGGACTGGCCTTGCAGCCTGTAACTATTCCTGCATCATTTAGATGGTTGTCACATGGGCTTGGGCTGCAGAGAACTGGAAGGGGGACTTGGGCTGGGCCTGCCTGTTCAATGACTTCCAAAGATTCAGTGGTTCTCTGCCTCGAGCCTGGCTCATTCCTTGTGAAGCCACTTTGACAAGTGCTCCTCCAGCCCTGACAATCCATTTGCAAGGAGCCAGTGCACTGGGGTGCCCTCTTTGCCAGCAGGAAGATAGATGGTATATTCTAGGTCCTCTGTCTGTGCCAGGGCACCCTTGAGTCTTCTCCCTGTGGACAAGAATTCAGTGCACCCCTGGGTTCCCGACTTGTCTGCTTGAGGCTTGCCCACCCTTGGGTGCCCCTCAAGTTCATGCACCTTTGCATATCCTCCTTGCATTTTATGCACATGCACAATCATGACGATGGCCTTCTTTGTACTATTGTATCCATTTACACCTGCAGAGGAAATGGTGAGCTTTGCCTGGGATCTTTGGTCTTCATTTGGTTTTGACTCATCCAGCGGCTGTCCCTGGTTGTAAACACTTGAGCCTGTCCTGTCCTTGGGCACCTTCACTTTCTTGTTTCCCTGTCTGGGTGGTGGGTGCCTGGTGCCAACCCCAAGTGACAGATGAGGGGATGAGTCAGAGAAGGAAAATTTTTGCCTGGGGCCACGTGGTCGCTCTGTGCTAAACCAGGATTGGAACTCTGACCCCTCTGAGTCTTTGTTGGATGCCTGATCCACTACGCGTCCACTCCAGCTAATCAAATAAACTCTTAGGGGTCTTGATACCAGGTCAGGCGAGCCGGAAAGGATGGAGAGCAAGAGAAGGAAGGCCTGGGGGTAACACAGGAGGCAGCTGAGCCCTGCCCTGTGACCTTGAGCAGTTTGCCTCCCTTCCCTGAACTCCCTTTCTTGCGATGTCAAACGAGGACACTGATCTGTGTCCAGCTTTCTTCCTCGCGGCTCTGAGGACAAAGCTGTGGTGTGGGAACTGGCCTTGCAGACAGGGAGGGGCCACTCTGCTCCCACAGAGCCCCTGTCCTGGTTGTGCCTCAGCCAGTGGCCAGGGCAGAGCCTGCAAGTGCTGGCGTCAGAATGGGGAGCCTGCTTGTGTCTCCCCGATGATGGGATGATGGCTTGAGCTCGGCTCGCAGGGGCCGTCACCCTCAGCGCCCTGTGCCTCACTTGGCCAGCATGGTTTCAGGCTGGTTGGTGGCTTGGGAAGCAGACAGGCCTTATCAGAAGCCCCCAGCCGCTTGGTCTCCAGTTTCTGGGAACAACCCGCACTCTGCAGCTTTCTTTCCCAGGGGCTGGTGCCAAGCCAGCTCAGCCTCAGGGCCTGGCGGAGCTCCAGCGGTTCTGATGAGCTCCTCTCAGCAACAGCTGGAAGATGGCTTCATCAGGGCATGAGGAGACCCAGCTGCTGGCCTCTGTCTCCCTGGTCTCAGCTGTGAAATGGGTGCATGGGCTGTGCCCCCCCAGGCCCACAGCACCTACTGCGGCATTTTGTGTGGGACAGGCCTGGGCTGAGCCTCTATAAACCCCTGCAGCTGCCTTCTGGGAGGGAACCCACAGGGAGAGCTTTAGTCAGGCTGAGCATGTGGCTCAGTGATGCAGCGCTTGCCTGGCCTGTGCCAAGCCCTGAGTTCCATCCCCAGCACTGCCAGCAAAACAAAAACCCAAACAGATAGAGACAACAGGGGTGCAACCAGGTTCGGGTCCTACCAGGTCACTCAGCCCTTCTGGCCAAGCTGGATTTGAACCCAGGTGGGGTTGGGGAGGGTCCTGGTCTTCCCACCTCCCCTCCTCCATCCATGCCTCGCTCTGCCCCACAGGAAGGGACTTGGCCGGCCATCTCTGTGTAGGTGTTGCTTGCAGATGCCATGCAGGGCTGTGCAGCAGGGTGCTTAGGAAGTGTTCGGGTGCCAGGCAGAGGGTCTAGGATGGGCCGGTGGGGTGTAAGAGCTGCGCGCTGTGTGCTGGATGGCTCATTGGCCTGGTCTTCCATCCTGACCCCCCACGTGGATGCACAGAGTCATCTGTGGACATCAGAGGAGGACAGTGGGAGGTGTTATGCTGGGTGCCTGGCCACTGTCCGGGAAGCTTCTCTCTGACAGAGCCTCCAACTACCTGGTCACCTTTTACTCAAGGGTGTCACAGGACAGCTTCATGGCATGATGTTCTTCACTTTCCGCCTGAGTCTCTCACTGTCCCCGTTCCCCATTTCCGTTCCCACTGTCCCTCCTCGAGGCCTTGGCTCCAGCTGTTTCCCCTGTGGGGCCACCTCAGAGCACACCTTAGAGGAGATGCCCTCCCCCTGCCCTGAGCCCCTCAGCATCCTAGGACACGAGGCGGGAAGGGACAGAACAGAGCATGGGGGAGGGGACTGTGAGATCCTGGAGGGTCCGTGTCACAGCTTGTTCGGGTCTAGGGTTTTCAGGTTGCTTGTGGGTTATGCAGATGAAAGGAAGAGCACAGGGGCAAGGGGCAGGGGCCATATGTTTGGGCTGCGAACTCTGGAGCCCAGATCCCGTTCCCTTTAGCTACTCAGTAGCAGAGTCCAGAAGCTGTTCTGCACCCCTAGATAATGGCATTGTGGGATGCGTGATGGGCCACCCTTCCAAGAACACTGGCCTTGCAACAGCCTTGAGGAGCCAGGATGTGACAGTGAGATTTTGGGGTGCTGTGGTGGACAGATGTGGCTCCCTGGACTGTTGAGTCCTGTCCTGGTGGGGTGTGACTATCGGAGGAGGGGTCCCACAAGTCCTCTCTTTCCTTCTTATCCCTCAAATGGGCCTGTCTAGGGGAGCGCAGCCCTTCTCCTTTGCTCAGGGTCATTGGGGTGGTGACATTTTAAAACACCATTAATAGCTGACATTTATCCAGTGCACAGGCAGGCACTCTGCTGGGTACTTACATGTGCTAGCTAATCTCATCTGCTCACCAGCTTTCTGAGCTGCCCCATCTCACCTGGGACCCTCATTTGTCTCTGTGTCTGTCCCCTTTCCAGGATTTGCCAGGGCAGGGCCAGGCCTCATTTGGTTCCATAGAGCCCTCAACCCTTGATGGGAAGTGGGTGCCTCCTTCCCATGGGCAGTAGAGGGGCAAATGAATGAATCTCCAGGACTTCAGTCCATCCCATGGGCCTCCCTGGGAACCCAACTTGGCAATAAGTGTTCCAGTGTGATTGACTTAGATGGGAAAGCAGGGTTACATGCGGTGTGTGTATGTGTATCTGTAGGGCACCGAGAGGGAAAGCTTGGTGGGCGTGATCGGAGGGTAGGCTCTGGATCTACAGTTTTAGGGAGATCCTGGCTCTGCATTTTCCCAGCATAGTGACTTAAGGTGAGATGTCTCTGCTCACTGGGCTTCTAAAACACAGGACTTAGGATGCTGTCTATCTGACAGGGCTATGATGAGGATAAAAGGAATAACATGCATGAAGTTCCCAGAATAGTGCCTGCCCCTTGCTAGCACCAAATCATGTCTGTTTTTTTCTTTGTTGTTTTTTTGTTTAATTAACAAGTAGTCAGGGGTGGAGAGAGCTAGATAGAAAATATACTGATAACTGTACTAGGCCATGGGCCTGGGAAGGTAATAACAGGTCATTGTGGTTTAGACCCAGAATGCCTGCCCTACTCCAGTCTCAGGTATTCAGAGGCGGGGCTTTTGGGAGGTATCAGATTATTGTGAAACTCATCAGTGATAATCTACTGATGAATTTAGAGCTGAGTGTGCTGTTAGTGGAAGGGTCTTGTTGGAAGAAGTGGATCATTGCAGGCGTGACCTAGAAGAGTGTAGCTCTCCTCCAGCTCCTTCCCTTTCTCTGTGCTTATGGCCTTCTCCAGTGAACAGCTCCATCCCTCACCACCAGCAGCATCCAGTCATGTATTCTACTGTGCTATTTCTGCCTTGGAGCCAGCCAACCATGGACTGAAACCACTGAAACCGTGAACCAAGATAAACCACCCTTCCTTTAAATCTGGAATGTCAGGTATTTTGTCCCATTGATGGGAAAGTGGCTAAGACACAGGGGTCTTCTCCTGCTGTGCATCACATCTCTCAGAGTCTCCCACAGCCCAGTGTGACCTGCAGGGTGCGGGTCTGGTTTCCTCAAACACAGTGGGTATTACTTTGGGGAAGGTCGCATGATGTGGCCTCTGGAGGGGACTTGTGAATGTGATGGGGTGACACAGAGTGGACCGAGCTGCTTGGGCCAGAGGGGGACAGTGACTTCAGCAGAGCATGGTGCAGAATAGCTGACCAGGCACTTTCTCTCCACACGTGCCAAGTTTCTTACCCTGGCTTCACCAGAAACTTTGATCAGCTTTTCAGGGAAGATGAGACAGAGGGAGAAAGGTCAAAGTTGGCCAAACTGTCAACTTCATCTCCCAAGGAAAAACTTGAAGTGACTGAATTTACATGGGATGGACTTGACTAGAATTTCTGCTTTTAGGAAAAACAGATCTAAGAAAGAAAGAAATGGGAGGGCTGGGGTTTTAGCTCAGTGGTGTTGCTGCCTGCCTTGCAAGTGCAAAGTCCTGAGTTCGATCCTTGGTACCACACCAAAAAAAAAAAAAAAAAAAAAAAAAAAAAAAAAAAAAAAAAAAAAAAAAAAAAAAAGAGGAGGCAAAAAAAGAAAATTATGTTTTGTATATAAGCCTATTTGGCTTATGGAACTCTCACCACTGTGTTTTATTTCTTGTATATATAAGCAGGCTTTGTTTAACAGTGGACTGCAGTGTGAGAAATGCATTATTAAGGCTACTCTGTTGTGCAGATATCACAGAGTGGGCTTATACAAATGACAGTGCTGATGATGGCACAAGGCAATAGAGAGTCTTGTGAAATCTCTGTCACATAGGCAGTTCACCAGTGACTGAAATGCTGTGCGACACACAACTGTGATTTCAAAATAATCTGAGTTGTGTGTGTGTGTGTGTCTATGCATATATGTGTGTTTATATAAAATGAAACAAAATTAACCAAAGCTTATTAGATATCTCTAGGTGAGGGGATTATGGGCCATTTTTAATTTTCCTTAATATACTCTGCTATATCTTTCCAATTTTCTAAAGTAAACATGAACTACTTTGATGATTAGAAAGATGAAATAATTACATAGCTAGGAAGTGGGTGTCTTTCCTGTTCTTTGTATCAGCCAGATTGGGCCAGTAGATGGTGTCTATTAGGTCCTGGGAGGACCTCAGGTGTGGGTCTGTGCCCAGAGAGTCCCCTCTCTTTTTTGAGCACACCTGATTTCCTGAGCACATGTAACCTGGACCCCACGACATGCTTCTCCCCAGGGAGGAAGCCAGGAAGCTTTCAAGCCCACCCCACAATCCAGCAGTGCAGGGACAATGGTCTCTGCTTTGCAGATTACAGGCTGGAGGCTCAGGGACAGGGAGTGACTTGTTCAGGGCCACGCAGTCACAGAGCAGCAAGGCCAGGCGGGAACCCAGGAACTCGAACTCCCACCCCAGGTTTGTTTCCCCTGGAGTTCCTCTATCACTGGCTCATCTGGTTGTTAGCCCTGGCAGTCAGCAAGAAGAGGCTCTGGGGCATTCTTTGCTCCCAGGTTCTTAGTACTTTGTAAGGATTTATGGCTCAAAGGAAATAAAAGCTTAGGGGCGTTTGCACCTTATTCAAGGTTGCACAGCACAGAACAGAGTTGGAATTAGAATTCTGGTGCTTGGTGTCAGCATAGGAGGATATTTAGGAAACATCCATGAGGTGAGAGAAGAGGGCAAAGGAAAACAAGGAAATAAGAAGACTGGTGATAGACTACAAGTGCTCCCCAAACCCGAGTACAGTCTGGGCATGTGTGTGCACGTGAGTATCACGGTGGGTGGGAATGGTGCTGTGGATGGAGGCAGGAGGGGGGGTGGTAGTCAGGAAAGGGGCAGAGGGAAGGAGAAAAGAGACAGATGGGAAACAGTCCATGAAAGCCAAAATCTTCAAGTCAGACAAATGTTTATTTTATATAGTGTTGATAACAGGAACGAATGCTGATGGAAACTCACAAATAACAGAGTTGGTGCCAGCTCTGCGGGCCCAGTGGAAATGTTAGACTGTGTCTTCTGCCAGAAGGGCAGGCCCTGCTCCAGCAGTGGGGACCCTGAGGCTGGATCCTTGGGGAAACATCACCAACAGGCTGTGCCACTGCGCAGGGCCTCAGGAATGGACCTGGTCTCTGAAATTAACACTGTCATTCTCACTGGGTCCACCTGCAGAAAGCATGGGAAGACTTCACCTTGGACCAACAAGAAACACAGGCCCTGTATCTACCCTCCTGGGAAGTAACAGCAAGGAACATTTGGCATCAACAGCAACCATGGAGAGATGAAACATAGAAAGCACAGATTTTTAGGACAGGCATCAGAAACAAAGTACTAATGTACCAGAGAGATAAAAAACAGGTCAAATGAGCCCCAGGGCTGCCCCTGTATGTTGGCAGCAGCACAGGTAAGGGGATCCCAAGTGGAGCCTGGAGGTAGAGTGCAACAGTGAAACAGTGAGATGGAGCCAAGCATGTAGAATGCAGGGAAACCAGGACAGAATATGGAGTAGGAGGTGGGGTGAGGAGACTGCCAGAGGTCTGTAGAGAAAGCCCATCAAGTACTGAGCAGAGTTCATGAGGGAATAATACCACCTGAAAGGAGTGGAGGAAGCGGAGCATGGAGCGTGCACAGGGGTGGGAGTAGTTTCCAATCCAACCAGTCAGAATGTTAAGCACTCATAATTCAGATGGCATAGTGCATCCCAGTCCACACTCAAATTTTTCTGGTATTCTAGGAAAAATTTTATCCCTGCTAGTTATTTTGTTTGATTCAGCTCTCTCTCTTTATTTGGGTTGGGGTTTGGAGATTGAGCCCTGGACTTCATGCATGCTAAGCATGCATACTACCGATGAGCTACACCTCCAGCCCTAGCCCTCTCTTTTGGTTTGGTTTCATGGCAATAATAGAACAGCCTTCACCAAATGTTTTTATTTCCCATGCTTTAGCCTTAATGAAAGATATGAGGCCATTGTCCCCCAGAATACCCCACCTGTAGGATGTGGTTGACTTTGTTCTTGTGGTAGTATTGAACTGGTTCCTCAGTCCTTGTTATTTCCCTATACTCGGCATTAGATCCAAATTTTAGATTCAGGCTCAATTCTTTTGGCAAAAATCCATCATAGGTGGTGTCTGCATCTTAGTAGGTAATAGCACTCTAAAGTAGTTCATCATCAATTATCAGTATTGGTCGCATATTGCAACTGCTGCTAATGTTCTTCCTGGCATGCTAACTGTGGTTTCAGCTCTTTCTGTTCCCTGGAAAAAAAGCCCTATTCAAACACGCATAGGTCAGAAAAGTGTTCATGGATGGACAACCTTTCCTCTAGTCATTTCCTAAAATTTAATCCTTAAAACAGCAAATCTTAGTTTTCATAATAAGTAACGGCGACATATGGTATACCATAACTACAAACCATTGAGTGATCCCAATACCCAAGGATTTTATGGGAGTTTTGACATTGTCATTACAGAGTCTACAAAGTAGGATTACCTCATCTCTGTTTTCCCTGGGTCAGAAGGGTTTTTCAGGGTTGGCCGTGAGAATGCAATAGGAAAACCAAGACCCTGCCACAAAATGCAGACTTGTATGATCTGGGACTGTAAACAATCAATTCCATGTGTCTGAATTTCTAGAGCTCTTGATGTGGTCTGGAATGAGCCTTTTTTATGTCATGTGGATAAGTGATGGTTGTCTTCACTTTCAAGTGATGGGGACCCCAGTCCTGTCCCTAAGGTGCCCATTTCACTGGTCAACAGATTTGACTGTTAGAAATTTTGGCCTCCTAGGAAACTCAGGAGTTCACTTGTCAGCTGCAAGTTCAGCCCACAGAGCTAAGGGTATGATGCTAGTCAGCCAGTCAGACCATGGAAGCCCATGCCCAGGTCATCCCTGGGGCTATTCCCTGCCCTCTTTCTCTATGCTCATCCTCCCTCAGGCCACAGCCCCAGGTTTGGCAGTGGAGGGTCACTGAGGCTGGATCTGCTCTCTCCTGCCCTCTGGAATTCAGCTTTGCCTGCCTGGGAAGGCCCCTCCCCTGGCTCCCAGCCTATCCCTCTGTGCCAGCTATCCCTCTACATGGGAGAGGGGCGCTCTCAAAAGGGAGATCCTCTTCCTTTCTGTGCTGCCAAGTGGCAGGGAGGGGCAGGGCTGCCCAACTTCTTTCCTAAGGGCAGGCTGGCTGCTCTAGCCCCCAGGACAGGACGTGAACGTCGCACCAAGAATGTGACTTTAAGATGATTCAAATCCTCTCCTTTCTATGTAGCTGTCATTGCAACCCTTCTCTTCCAGCTGGCTTAATACTACACTTTTGGGTTTGATGGACTCAGCTGCATTCCTGTCACAAGCTGGGCCATTGTCCTCGGACTAGCTGGCTCCCTCGAGATGTTGCTCCTGTCTGACCCCTGCCTGGTGCCATCCTTTCTTCTGCCTTCATATTTTCATTCCAGGATTCCCAGAAGAGCCCCTCAGCATGTCTCTGCTTCCAGTCCTTCCCTAGACGGTCCTGGAGGGTGTCACTTTCCTGAAACGCCCTTATCCTGATGGCATTTTTTACCCCAACTCCGAGTTGTCTTTTGAGGGCCTTGTTCGTTGGCCCCCATGGACCTGGCCAGACTCCCTCCCTGTTCGGCTTCCATCTCCCTCCCTCAGAGACTTGTCAAACAGATGCCGCCTTTGCCCACTTTAGTGCTGAAAGATACCTCTTTGTAGATTGATCTCCTACTGAAATTCTTGACTACCTTGACCATCCTCACTGACCTCTTCCTTCTTAAACAGCCAACTGGGGCTACCAGGCTCACACAGGCTCACACAGCCAGTTTCTCTTCCCCAGTGGCCTTTCTTCTCTCTCTCTGGCTAAGGTGTAAGTCCTTGGAGGACTGGGGCCATCATGTCTGTGACAGAGACAGGAAGTGCTCACCAAATCCCCTTCATACTCCCTACACCTTTAGCCTCCCTTGCCGGAATGTGGGGCCAGAAGACCGGGGGCAGAAGTTGTGAGTGTCACTTCCCGGCCAAGGCAGTTATGAGCTGGCTGGAGTCCTTCTTCATAGCTTCTTCCCCCTGCCACCACTGCCACAGGCTCCAGATGGAGCAGGTACAGAATGACACATCCACTGTCAGCCTGGTTCCCCGAGTGACTATGTGCATCAGAGCCACCTACCACCCTTCACTGGACACAAATAAGAAACAAACTGCATCTGGTGGCGTCTCTGAGATTTGAGGATTTTCCTGCCCCAGCACTGATTAACATTAGTTCAACATCTCCTTTGTCTCCCGGTCTCTTTCCTTGTACTTGGCAGTCTTGGGCACAGACTAGACTCTCAGGGCAGATTCAGCAAATGTGGTTTTCATCTAACTGGCAAATGAAGATCATAGATGTGGACCTGGTGAATGGAACACCGTAAAAGGGGTGCTTTCAGCAGTAGCACAACCCATGAAAACTTCTCTTGACCTTGACGTCCTGGTCAGGCCACCATGCATCCTGACCTCACTGACAGAACCCCAGAACCCTGAGTCAGGTGCAAAATCAGAACTGGGATCCCTTTAGCTGTGTGACTTTGGAATAAGTATGTGCCCTCTCAAGCCTTAAATTCCATGTCTGCAAAGGCACCAAGTACTGTCAGAGTTCTGGGAGACCTGGAGACCCAACTCTGCCCTTCTAAGAAGATCAGCTTGCTCCTAGATAGACAGGATTGTAGGCATCAAAGACTCCTGTGTAATGCTGCTCAATTCTCTCCAGCTCCTGGATACTTGGAGGAAAGAAGGTAAAATTGTGGCACAAGAGGAAGGGGGCATGGACCTGTGACTGTGGCTAGCTACGTGGCTGATCATGGCCTCTCTTTGGCTGGGGGCAGGCTGACAAATTAGGGCTCACACAGTGAGGTGGGTGATCGCCGACCTCACCAAAATGCGAGCTGGTGCTTCCTGCTTGACCTCAGTCCTTTGGGGATGTGGCTGTGTCTTTTTCACCATCTTATTCCCAGGGCCCTACTCAGAGCCTGGCTGTGAGAAAGCACTGCAAAGGTTATTAACCTCCCCAGAGGTAGAAGTCCTTGTTGGTGGGGTGTGTATGAGGAGGACAATGGTTACCAGGTAGAGATGCAGAGACAAGTGTCCTGGACCAGGAGAAGAAGGGGTAGAAGACCATCTGAATTTGTATGGCTTCCTGGGCGGGGCTCCTGAGAAGCAGGTTTCAGGCTGTAGATGCAAAGCCTTGCCCTTTGCTTCTGTGTTGAGGTGGAAGCCTGCAGCACTGGTTCTTAACATATGTGAACCTGGAGCTCTGCTCCTGCAAAGAAGCTGTCACAGAGGCAGTTAGCAGAGGAAACAGTGCAGGAAGCATTCCTGTTGTACTTTGGGGTGCTGTGCAACTAATGGAGCATGTGAGATGAGGGGCTGCAGGTGGGGAGGTGGGACCAATGACCCTGCCAGAGGCTCTTTGGCCTAGCATTAGAGGAGTGGGCATTAATGCTGCCCGACAGCCAAAGCTACCAGGGCCTGAGCACCTGCTGGGTATCAGGCACTGGCTTAGGGCCCCAAGCATCGTCGGGTATCTCCATTCTTCCTCCAGCAGCTCTGCAGGTGGACGGGCACCGGCCCTGCAGTCCGCAGCTGAGGAAGCTGCCTCTGGGTCGGCCTGCCTCTGAGCAAAGCCAACTGAGCCCATTCAGGAAGCTGGGACCGCATGGAACTTCTGTGCAGGTTACTTCTCTGATCTTTTCTGATCTGTGCGAGACCCTAGGGGAGTGTCAGTGAGGGCGGTTTTATATGGCGGAGGTCTGGGAATAAGAGATCTCTTGTCTTTGGAATCAGGCCACGTGGTTTCATCCTTGGAAGGAAATGCATTTCATGGGCTGCACCCTCTCCAAACCTAAAGACAGTGTACATAATGGCGCACACGATGCACACACACACACACACACACACATACACACACGCACACCTAGTTTAGCACACACTACAGACACCACCACCCATCTACACAGTCTGCACCCACACATACAAATGCACATACAAATGTTCACATGACACACTCATGTTTATTTGATCCTGTGCTAACAAGTGTCCTTCACCTACTTCATACACTCAACCCACACCAAGTCGCACTCACAGGCTCTCCCTTATGGACCCATTTGCCCAAATACACAACACACAGTGGAATCTCAAAGGCCATTGCATCCATGTAGGCTATCTCTGAGTGAAGCACTTGAGTTTCAAAGAGAAGACAGGAAACTGAACCCAGAGTTCTCAGCTGCTTCCAGCCACCCCTACCACTCTAAAGCCAATGAGTTGTTTTGTGCAGAAAAACAAAAGCCACAGGGGGCCTGGCTGAGGGTCTGTCTGGGATGGGGACTGATGAGCCCAAGTCTGCACTTTGTGGATTCCAGTTTCTGAAGGAGGCAGGGGGGTGGGGTAGGGGTAGGGTGAGGTGGGGTGGGTGGGGTTGAAGATCCTTTCTGGATCCTCTCCCAGTCCCTTGGGAGCCACTGCAATGATGCTGAAGCCACTTTGCTATGGACCCTTCTAAAGGCCAAGTTCCCCCCAAGCAGCCACACAGCCTGTCCCAAGGCTGGGCCTTCCCCTGATGGCCTGGGTGGTGGAAGGTGGCCATTGCTCTCTGAAGGGACATTCACCAGGGTCATACTGGAGAGCGGCACAGGCCCATTAACAGTACCATTCTCCTTGATTGCACTGAGAGGAAATGGAGGCCCAGGAAGGTAAGGGTCCAGCACTCAGCACTGGGACCATCATGTCCCGGGTCTCTGGGGACAGCATGAGTCACATGCTTTTGAAGCAGCTGTCGAAGCACCTGGGAACTCAGAAGTGGAGGGACTGGATAAGGGAACATTAAATGTGGCAGTGATGTGTGGTTGGGTTACTGATGTAGGAAGTTGGGGTCCTGACCTGCTCGCCTGATCCTAGGCAAGGGTGGCCACTTGTCTTCCCCTTGTGTCGATGTCTCGCCTAGGAAGTGAGAACTCTGCCCAGCTTATCGAGACGGGTTGTGTCCCGTGTGTACACCCATCCCAGGCACACACGTGTGTGTTCACACACTGCACATATGTACACACATGCACACACAAACACATACTCATGCCCATTCACACAGGAAACCCTGCCCAGTTGGCTGAGCTTCTCAGAAAAAGCAGGCAGAGGGAGCCATGGTAGGTAAGAGCTGCTTCCTTGGAATCCCAAATACACCCAAATACACCTGAGCCGGTTGCTTAGAGCTGACATGAATTTTAATTCCATGTCTCTGGCCAAGCACTGGAGCCCACAGTGTGAGGACAGATGATGCGGCCTGGTCCCTCCCCTTGCAGAGCTTGCAGTCCAGTGGAAGGTCACAGTGGTCACCAACACTGAGATCACATCTCAGAGGAGAGTGAAGAGGGCACATCAGGGTTCCAGTGAGGACATCCCAAGAAGGGACCCCGGAAGGCCTTGGGGGAAGTGGAGTATGCTGCCAAATAGAGGATGTCCTAGGCATGTGCCTGTGTGGACGAGTGGCTTGTATGCCTCGAGCCTGGGACAGAAGGGGCCAGATAGACAGTGTGGGGACAGGGAGGGAAGGTTAGTGCCTTGACAAGTGTTTGCCTTCATTCTCTGGGCCAGGGATGGGTCACAGGTTAATAGAGAGAAGGCGCAAGATCCACTGTGTGGTTAGAGAGGTCACCTGGTGGCCTCAGAGGGGCTGAGGGAGGTGGGAAAATGGCACCCGATGTAGGGCCACAAGAGCCTCTTTCCTGGCCCTCTGGGCCCATGGAGGAGCTCACTGCAGTTCCTCAGGCAGCAGGGTTGCTGGCATGATGCCCAAGGCATCAGAGGCGGAAGGAAGTGGGAGGTGGACAGGTCCTGGAGATGGAGGTGTCCAGTCCAAAGCATAGGTTTGGCTGGGGTGGTGCAGATGGGGATGGTACATCCCTCCCTGCAGCTCCAGGCGGGGAGCAGGCGCTGTTTGTCAGCCGGCACTGTCCCGGGAGCTGCAGCGCAGAATATTAAAACTGCTCTCAGGTTTATCTCCTTCCCGTCTCAGTCTGGTGTGAAGTCGGGCCATGGGTGGGGTGGG
>NW_022900932.1:13557804-13582623 GCF_012274545.1 Fukomys damarensis | reverse complement strand
GGGGTGGGGTCGAGGGTGGGTGGGGGGAGAAAGTTACTTTAATCCCCTGGTTCCTATCAGCCTAATTACAGTTTCAATAGACAACGGGCCTGGCTCTAAATGAGTTCGGAGGACACAGGAACACATTATGTTGGTGCTAATAATGATCTGTCTTTGTTTTATCATTTCGTGTTGTTGCTTCTCATTTTGGCTGCCTGCATATTCTTAATGCCTCTAGTGTCTCGTGGAGATTGCTTCCTCTAGCTGCCAGGCCAGGACACAGTTGCAGACTTGCATATGAAAATACTCAGCCTGGTGCCTGCAGCTAACAAGCCAGCCACCATTTAAATTTCAATCAGCCCTTCTGTTTGTGTGTGAGTTTCTTGGTTGGATGAAATTAGCAATTTTGAAAAATTGATTAAAATTGCTGGTTTCACGAAGGCTCAAAACATCAAAATCAATCTTTTTTTTTTTTTTTTTTTTTAAAGATACCCAAATTCTTGTTGAACTCGCCACATCTGCAATATGAGATCTATTGGTGACAGCAGGTGGTGCGGGGCCCTGGGGCTAGGTGGGTTCGGCTCCTCTGGGCTCTTGACTCTCTCCCTTGTGACCTTCTTAAGTGTTCAAATCTCTCTGGGTCTTATTTTTTGTTTCATCTGTGGAAGGAAGGGGCTTGACCACACAGAGTGTCTCTCAAAGGCTCTTTTCCAATGCTGGCACTATGTAATTATGTCGTCTAAGTCAGGTAAAAGGAAAGGATCTTTGTATGTGGGAGGGATCTGCAACTGGGTGAGGGTAAGAATGCAAACAGCAAATAGCACATCAGCTAACATTTTAGGTGCTGAAGCAGACACTTTAGATGCATTGTTTACATCCGTCAGATCATCACCAGAAGACCGAGAGGCAACCCAGCCACCCCCATGTTCAGTTGTGGAAAAGAAAGTGCACATCCTTCTCCATATCCAGGTGAATAATCCCAGGTGTAGGTCATGCTGACCCCCTCTCTCCCAGCAGAGGGCTCTCCTGGGACCCACCACACACTGGGGGAGTCATTCCTGTGTGGCCCCCTGGCCCAGACTGGGACTACTGATTTGGCAGTAGATGCTCTAGGCAGCCCTGGACTCCCTTTCCTTGGGAGCTCTGTGGTGGTGCCCTGGGGGCTATGTTCATCAGCTCTACAGCAGAGAGGGGTCAAAGGAGAGAAATAGTAATATAAGGTGCTGTGTCTTATTTCTCTCAGTACACTGGTGATTGGCTCTGGGGCACACACCCAGGGTCCTGGCCACAGGCTGAGCACACATAAATACTGTCCCGAGTGGCCAGTTTGAGCAGAGAGAAAACCCTTTGCTGCTGTGGGTAGGAATACAGTTCCTTCGCTTCTTCTGTTGTCCCCTCATGTGCCTCCACTTGTCCTTGCCAAGGAGAAAGCAGGCCACCCTCTTCAGATCTAGTTGGCCTGCTCCCTCCATGCTTGTCCGAGTAAGAGGAGTAGCACATCTATTTCCGTCTTGCCTTGGTCCCCGAGGCACAGCTGCCAACAACCCTCCATTGCAGTAATCACCCTGGACACAGTACCCGCCCAGACCTATTGCAGCAGACCCCAACCAGGGTGGGAAGCCCAGTTCCCTGAACATGCTGGATGTGTGTATGTGGGCAGGATCTGTGCCTCCCAGCACACTGGCCAGATGGGCGTTATGCTGATTGTCTGATTTCTGTCCAGGGGAAATGATAGAGGTGCTCTAAATATGTTCCCTAGAACTGAAACTGAGTACCAGCTTCTTGACCAATGGTTTGTGTCCTTGGGAAGTCATGCAAGTCTGGGCCTTATTTTCCTCAATTGTCTGATGAGAACCATGGCTTTTCCTTCTGCTTTAGATACTCTTGAGGATATGCATGTGGGATGCCTGGTACAATGCCTGGCACCCAAACAGGGGCTATGTCTCTATAAGAGGAAACCAGGGCATCCCTAAGGGAGCCTTCGTGAGCCTGCTGGGGTCCGTAATGGCGGGCATCTCTGCCATGTGTAATCTCCTGTTAAAGGAAGGATGCTAGATGGTGGGCTGGACTGATTCTGAGCCTCATATTACAATAAACCTACACTTTCATAAACTACCATGTGTTATGGACCTTCAGACAGATATTGAAATAATGATTACAACAACCTCTGGGGTCAAGGTTATGCTTTCCTGAAAAGCACAGTGGTAGGCACCTAAGGGCCATTCCAGTAGTCAGTGTAAGAGATGGTAATAGAGTGGATTTTATCTGCTTTTTCTTCTGAGTCCCGCCTTATTCATGCTGGCTTTTCTATCAACTTTGGTGTTGCTTGGGTACCACGTGGGCAGGGCCACTGAGGTGGGGACTCAAGGCTTCTTAGTCAAGGGAGAACTCACTGAGTCTGATATTGGCTAATAACTACTTTGTCGGAGAAAAAGAGAAACCCATGTTCACCTGGTTTAAGCCAAAAGCCAGTGCTTGGCATCCCATGGCAGAAGTCAGGTATGGCTGGACCCAGGTGCTATGTGTCATCTGTCAGCTTCCACTCTGTCATGTTGACTACCTTCTCAAGTTGGTTGTCCCCATCTGGTGCCAGAAATGGCCCCGGTATCTCCAGGCTCACATTTTGCCAGATGTGCAGCCCCAGCTGGAAGCAAAACTCTTTCCATTGTTTTTGGTCTGACCCTGGTGCTGACTCTCCACGGTTACCAGAATCATGTGCCCTTTCTGAACAGCAGCCCATGGCCAAGGGGTATGACACTTGCCTGCCCCAGGCCAGGAGGAAAGAGCCCTGCAGGGGTGGCCCTCCAGAAGAGGGACAAGAAGCTGAGTGGGCAAAAGCAAAAGAAGTCCGTCTCACAGGTCAGGAGCCCCTTCCCTGTGGCAGAAGTGAATGTGCTTTTTCATGTTGACCATCTCCTGTGTCTCTCATTGGCTGAGGGCTGCTGCTCCATCCAGGGGGAATAGGATCATGCTGTTAGCTTGGCCTCCAATAGAAATGCAGGTCTGTGAGAGTGGTAGCCCTGTTGTTCATGGTGTTGCTGCCCCAGCTGCACTGGTAGCCAGTGAGAGCTGGGAGAGAGGGGAGGTGGGGAACGCCACAGGCTCTACTACAAATATATCATGGGCATTACATGTTAAGGGATTATTGTTAAAATTAAGGCATCTTCGTTATAATTGCATGGGAATATGTTTTCTTCCTTTCTTTTTTTTTTTTGGTACCAGGGATCAAACTCAGGCCCTTGTGCTTACGAGCAGGTGGTGGAAACACTGAACAAAATCCCTGGCCTTTATTTATTTGATTGATTGATTGATTGATTGATTTTAAGAAATGCTTTCTGAAGCTTTTAGGTAAGAAATGTCATGGATTTTGTAATTTGCTTTAAAATATTTCAGCAGAAAAAAAGAATGATGAAGCAAGTAGAGTAGGATGTGAACGTCTATTAAATCTAGGTGACAGATAGATGGGTATTAATTATACTTTTTCTACCTCTCAGTAGCTTTCAAAATGTTCATACTCAAAAGGAAACACTGGGTGATGCTAGGACCTGTTTGCATTTGGTGGCTGGCAGTGACACTTTTCTATACTATGCTCTGTCCCCTCAGTCCCCAAGTATGACCCTGCCTGGAGCTGTGACTTTGCCTTGAAGTTGTTATGTGACCTTGTAAAAAAATCTCTGGTCCTCAGTGTCTCTGACTATAATTGAGGGACTGGGTTGTTCCAGATTTCTAAGATCTGCCAAACTCTGAGGCCCAGGGAGTCACTGGACAGCTTCCATCAGGCAGTGAAAATTCCAGAATCTTGGCAGGAAGTGCTTGGCCGGGCCCACTCAGCCACTCCCCTGGGATCCTCAGGGGACATGGGAGCCACTGCAGGACTCAGTGACCTTGTGCTATGGTCAGCATCAACACCACGTTACCAGCTGCAGTGTTGGAAAGAAATATGCACCATTTTGTGAGCGGGGACAAGACAGCTGTAGTGCCACACTGAGGATCTGGTATTTGGTATGCTAGAACACCACGTGCATTTTGTTGTCTGTGGGTCCAGTGTTTCATAAAGGTCTGTTTGGTTAAGCACAAATCCTCTGTATCCTTATAGATTTTCTGCCCACTTGTCTTCAATATAATTTCAGATTTGTTTATTTCTCCTTTCAGTTCTATCAGATTTGTCTTTGTATATTTTGAAGCTCTGTTACTGGTAGCGTGAACACTTATAATCAGTTTGCTTTTTGTATTTGTACCAGTTCCCCAAGATGACCGTAATTATTAGGTAGTATAAACATATACTAATAAAAATACTGGAAAGCATTTTGTCTTTTAAATGAATTGACTTTTATTCAGTATGTAGTATTCCTTTTTACTCCTGAAATTCTCCTTTTTATGAAATTTATTTTACTTTATATGAATATACAATAGTTAGTATGATTTGTATAACTGGTTGTCATATAATACATTTTATTCCACTGCTTACTTTTGATCATTCTGTATCTTTATATTCAAAGTGTATATTTTGTAGACAGCATATAGCTGGATCTTCCTTTTTTGATCTGGTCTGTACATATTGGGCCTTGAATTGGAATGTTTAGAAAATTTGCATTTAATCTAATTATTCATAGATTGTGTTCAAATATACTATCTTGTTATTCATTTCCTTTTTTTATCTGTTATTTGTTCCACTGATTTCACTACCTTATTTTGTATTAAATCAGCATATTTAGGATTCCATTCCATATTCTGTATAAGCTTATTAGCTTTACATTTTCATTTAATGCTTTCACTGATTTCTGTAGAATTTGTAGCACATGCTTTAACTAATAAGAGTCTACTTTCTGTTAATATTATACAACTTTACGTATGATATAAGAATCGTAGTATGACATCATAATTCCTTTCTCTGTCCTTTGTGCTATTGTTGTCACAGATTTTACTCTTTTTTTTGTTTTTTAAGACAGGGTCTTGATCTGTATTTCAGGCTGGCACTGTACTCATAGAAATCCTCCTGCCTCATCCTCCCAAGTGCTAAGATTACAGGTGTGTGCCACCATGCCCAGCTACAGATTTTACTTTTGCATGTATTATAAAGTCCAGAACACATTTTTATTTCACAATAAGTAGTCAATTACTTTTTAAAGAAATTGCAAACATATAGTTCTTTAAGAATCTGCCCCCATATATAGAATTTCTGGTACTCTGCACTCATTTTCACAGATGTGACTTCTATGTGATATTTTCCTTCAGCCAGAGCTTTATTTAATAACTCATATAATGCAAGTCTACTATTAATAATGAGTTTCCTCAGCTCCTGAAGGTTCTTTATTTTGCCTTTATTTCAAAACATATTTCCACTGGATACCGAATTCTAGAATGGCAGTCTTTTATGACTTCATCTCTACCCATTAGCATTAGTGTTCCATTGTCTTCTGGCTTACATAGTTTTAGTTGAGTAGTCTTTAATCTATTTTTTTTTTTTTTGGTTATGTTCCCTGTATAAGATGAATATTTTTGACTATATTTAAGATTTATATATTTATCATAGGTTTTCATAAACCTGATTAGGAAATGCCTTGATGTTATTTTCTTTGCATTTATCCTGCCTTGAGGTATGTTGAATTTTTGAATATGTCAACTTGTATTTTTAATACAATTTAGAAAACTTTCTGCCATTACTTTTCAAATAGTTCTTAATGTTCTCTTCCTTTTCTCTAGGGACTCTAAATTCAACAATCTGGTTGTGATATTGTGACATAAAGGGAAATATATATTTTTGTTTCATCCATGGTTTGTGGTCCACAGCTCCAAAAACCCTTGAAATTTCCTAAACGTCTAATGCAACAGGATCATCTTTTGATAAAATCCTTGAACTCTGTCCTCAGTTTCTGAAACAATAATAAACGGTGAAAGTCACTTCCTTTGTGATTTATACCAAGTGCTCTTAAGCCACACCTGAGTTTAGGTTAATGAGGTGAGTTTTTTGGGAAGCTCTTAGATAGTCACAAGCTGGGGTATCAATCAGTGATGAGGTTACCAGGGAATCAAATAGTGACCTTACCTCCTGACCTCCAGGAGGGGTTTGGCCACTAAAGATTGAATTGTTTACCAATGGTCGGTGATATTATCATTCATGCCCAGAAAAAGAAGTCTCTGCAAAGTCTCAAAAGGACAGGGTTTGGGAAGTTTTCATGTTGGAGAACAAGAACATATCCATGTGTTGGGATGGGGGTGCACCCCTAATCTATAGGGATAGAAATTCCTGCACTTCTGAACCTCTCCTGTATCACTGAACCTGGCTGCTGTTCATTTTTAGCCTTAAAAAATAAGCTTTGTAAAAAAAAAAAATCGGTGAATGTAAGCCAAGTGTTTCCTTGAGTCCTATGGACTGCTCTAGGGAATCAAATGAAGCCAAAGTTAGGGTGATGGGAACTTCCTATTATAGCAAAGATCACAAACTGGGCCTGTAATTGGCACCTAAAGTGGGGGTGTGAGCTCTTAACCTGTGGGATCTGATGCTGCCGTCAGGTAGACAGGACCAGACCCGAATTAAATCATAAAACACCCTGCTGGTGTCCACTGGAGAACTGGTAGCTGGTGGAAAGAAATCTACCCATTTTTAGGCACAGAAGTGAATGAAAACAGTTTACTTTTCCTTTCACGATAGCAGACCATTTAATAGTGTCTTTTGTAGTGTCACCAAGGCTGTGCTTAATTTATTAGCTTTTGAGATTTCTTTTTTTTTTGGTACAGTCTCCTTGCCTTCAATTTTGTTTACGTTTCTGCAATGTCTAATCTACTCTTAAACCTGTCTGGTGAATTTTTCATTTTGACTATTGTGATTTTTGGCTCTAGGTATTCTAGGGCATTTTTCCCCCAATCTTTTCTCTCTTCAGTATGCTTATGTTCTCTTTCAACCTCAAAAATACTTGTAACAGCTGCTTTCATTTCTTTTCATGCTAATTCCACCACCTCTGTGATTTCTGGGTTGAAACTTATTGGGTTACCTTTTCCTGCTTTTTCACGTGTTCGGTTATTTTTATCCAGATGCTGGACATTGTATGTATAGAGTTGTTGAGGGTCTGGACTTCTTTCTTTCAGAATGCAGTATGTCATGTTAGTTTATGTTTTCCTCATCTAGTGCTTTTGAGACTTGTTTTAAAATGTTACAGGGCCTGCTTTTCCTCTTGCCCTTGGCTGGGTCTATTGCTGAGGTGTGCCTGTGCTGGGGGCTCCCTTAATGCCTTCAGGGTTTGACACTGACACTCCATTCTTTTCGGTCAGAACGCAGATGACCCTCAACACTTGCGGGCTTCAGGATTTGCTCAGGTCATAGTTCTCAGGCAGTTCTCCTCTGTTTGAAAACCATTCTCTGCCTGGCTTGCTGGAGGATCTTTCTACACATGTATCACTTCCTGTTCAGACTCAGGATGCCCTGCGTAGGCTGCACCCCTCTCTCTGGACAGTTTCTTGCTCTCCATCCTCTGGCCCACAAATCCCAGCAGTCTCCCACACTCTAATCTCCGTCTTCTCGGCTTACGGAGTCTACGTGATCCGCTTGAATCTTGTGAACCTGTGCCAAGCCCAAGCCTAGGCAGAGTTCTGTGGAATTATAACTCTGACTTCCTTTGCTTCCCTTTTCTCAGAGACTAAAGTACTCGGGTGCCTTTGTCCAGGGTCTGAAAGCTGCTGCTTCCTGTACCTTCCTACACAAAAAGTCAGCTAATTTGTTATTTTAACTTCCCTTTGCCATGCAATGGAACATTTCACTGGCTCCAGAGGTTAGGATATGGACATACGACATCTTTAAGGGGCTATATTCTGCCCCTTAAATCAAAATTTATCTAAACATTTCCTTTGCCATGCAATGGAACATTTCACTGGCTCCAGAGGTTAGGATATGGACATACGACATCTTTAAGGGGCTATATTCTGCCCCTTAAATCAAAATTTAAATCTAAACATTTTTTTTTTTTAGTGACTTAGTGAGACCCTGTCTCAAAAATGAAAAATAGCAGAAGGGCTGGGGATGTAGGTTAGTACAAAGGCCCTGGGTTGAATTCCCAGTACCATAATAAAATACAGATACACACATATATACACATATATTTACATAAACTGAAAAAAAGCAGGAGGTTCTGTGGGATCATCCAGGTCAGCTCCAGGTAATAGCATCCTCAAAAGCACAAGAGAAGACTCGGAGAGGGAGCACACCAGAGAGACGGCAGTGTGGGAAAGGACTTGGTCCCACCTTGCTGGCTTTGAAGACAGATGACGGGAAACATGAGCCAAGAAAAACAGAAGCTGGAACAGGAAAAGCAATGGCGTCTTCTCCAGGGTCCAGAAGGAACACGGCCTTGCTGACAACCTTGATTTTTCTCCCACAGAGCCTCGGATCTATAGGATGATAATGTATCTATGTCACCTAAGTGCAGCCGCAAGCAACAGCTAAAACAGGTGGGAAGGAGCCGATCGCCAGCGTGTTTTAGAAAAGACTAATACTTGGGACCAGCGAGCTATTCTGACTTAATTGATCCGAGCAGGGGCAGTGGGTTTTTACAGAATTCCCCAACATCCTAATGTGTACTCATGGTTGAAAACTCCTGACCTCATCCAGCTCTCCCCATTTACAGCTGAGGCTGCCAAAGTAAAGGCTGGTTACGGGCAGATGCAGGGGAGCTCCCGGCCTGCGCTAAGCCTGCCAAAAACGTGGAGGGGAGCATCTGGCTTTTCCTGGGAGGCTGTCTCTTGGCACTAAGGTGTTCACAGCTGTGGCAGGAGGGCTGCAAAGTGCTTGGACACAGAGGTGAAGGTCGGCCCATCAGCCACGCTGGACTATGGATTTCCGCATTCCTAAAATCAGTTCAATCAGCCTTATTACCACAAAAGTGCCCACATATTGACCTGGTGTGAGTCATTGATTGGCTTGGATCACGCTGATGAGAATTCTGGTATTTAACAGACTTCAGCACTCCGAGATCCCCGGGGGAGATCCCGCCAGCCGCATATCAATCCCACCCCGAGGCTCACGTCAGCCAGGGTGGCTCGCAGTTGGATTTCAATCACTCCACGCATTTTTAAAAGGCAGCGCTTGTGCTCAGCCAGCAGGAGCCAAACGTTGCCTAGACTTTGGTGCTCAGCAGCATTCTGAGTCTTATTGATTGATGCTCAAAATTGCAGGGATTCTAGGATTCCTTGGTGAGATCATTCAGTGAAATGTCTTCTTCCTTCTCCTCTCCTTCTTTCCTTCCTTCCTCCCTCTCCCTTCCTTCCTCCCTGCCTTCTTTAACCCTTCCTCTCTTCCTTTCCTCCTTAATTCCTTCTCTTTCTTACCGTTCTTTCACCTCCCCTCCTTTCCTCTCTCCCTTTCTTCCCCCCTCTTTCCCTGTGTCTTCCTCCTCTTTCTCTTTTTAGAGTTGACCTTAGATTGGTCACCCCTAGTTAACAGGGAGTTGGATCCCCCAGAGCCCCTCTCTTATTTCGTTGCTTTCTAATTCCATGGAGCCTGTGGTCAAAACTTGACTGCCACCCAGTCAGGATCTAGGCCGAGCAAGCTGCATGTCTCTGTTGACTGAGGAGGCCTCTCTCTCCCCTCTCCCCACAGCACACTGCTGGCTTTTGCTTGGGCCTTCACCCTCCATTTGGCTTAGGGAACCCTACCCGAAGCTTGCCAGGGTCAGATGCAGAGGGTGAAGACAACAATTATTTACCTTGTAGAGTGTGTGTGGCTGCTCTAAGTGCTTGACCCTTGGAGCAGGTTAGAGATAAGTAGTAAATATCACCTTTCTTTGGTACAGATGGAGACTAAGACACAGAGAGATTAAGTAACTTTAGCAGGAACACACAGTAAATACATAGCAGACCTGGGGTCTGTGCTGAACAGTCTAGAGCCATATGTGTGCAAGTATGTAAGTAGGTATGTATGTACGTACGTCCTGGAAGTTCTGTCTGTAAAGTGCCAGCACAGAGGACCCAGCTTTCCGAAGGGATGGACCCATGGGGAGAAGTGGCATCAACTACTGAGAGAACAGAGAAGACCTTGGAGAACGGGACAGGAGGTGGCTTTTTTATTTGGAACTTTTCATTGGAAATTAAAAAGTGGCAAACGTAGCACAGAGACTTTCTGCTTTCTTGTTACCCAGCATTCCCAATGCCAGCTCTTACACAATTTGTAATTATTAAAGCCACTGAATGAAGACCAGGCAATAGGATTGCTGAAGGCAGAGAGCACCAGTTCCTTCATTCCTGCCCTTACACTATCACAGGCCCAGACCTAGGACCTTTCTTGGCTGTGGTCCTTCCCCTTGGTTCTCTGCAGTCTCTGTGATTCCTCAGGGTTTCCCTGACATTCATGACCTTGACACTTTAGAAGATTACAGATGGGTTATTTTGCAGGATGCCCTTCAATTTTCATTTGTCTGAATTTCTCCCCACATGATTACACTGGAGCCATGCAGAGCTGGCAAGAATAGCAGAGATGTGACATGCCTTTCTCATGTTGCCTTTCAGAGCATGCACTGACATCAGTATGTTTCCCTGCATTCCACTGAGTTGAGGTGGGGTCTGCTGGGTTTCTCTGCTGCTGGTTACTATTATGTCCCCCGCCCCCTGTGATTAATAAACATCTTGGAGCAGTGGGCATTAATAAACATCTCGGGGTGATCCAAATACTCTGGTTCTCTCCAAAGGCTGCAAACATCAGTGCATCTCGTCTGCAATAATTACTTACTGTGCTGCTCCAGTGGTGACTGAACATTTCTCTTGTTTATTCTACATTTATTCATAGCAGTTCGTCTCTATGGAGGAGCCGGTTTTATGTATGAGATGTGATCAAGGTAAATGGTGAATGTTTAATTTAAACCTTGAAAAATGTGCAACAGCAAAAGACGCATTGCCGTGAATCCCCCTCGAAATTCTCCCCTGTGCTTGGCACATAGTCATCCCACCATTCTTGCCCCTTTCTGAAGCAGCTCTGGAAATCCTCTTTCGTGAGAGTCTTTGCAATGTGTGGCCAACAATATTGGGAATGCTGCCGCCAAGTGTCATCAAAGAGAAAGGCCAGGTGTCCTCACCTACCGCAGTCGCTGGCTCTGGCACTGTGCGACTTCTGGCTCTTCCTCGAAGTAAAAATGATAATGAAAGGTAAACATTTTGAATTGCTTCAGGACGTGAAGGTACCTACACAGCCACAAAAGAGCACGTTCGATGCACAGGGGAGAATCCTGAGGAGGATTCTTGGCATTGTGTCTTTTACTGTCGTAGATTTTTAAAAAAAATTTAAGCATTCAAGGTTATTTTGATCGTACTTCATACTTCTGTATCCATTTATTTATGTATTACTGTGGATTTTTATTTTGTTCTGAGTCATAATTTGATACTCTTGGTATTTATTTTGTTGGTCACGTTGTCCCACCTGTGGTTTTGGGGGCTCTCGCAGGGTGTCCCCTCTGTCCCTGTGGCCTGTAGGCAGCATTTCCTGGGCCAGTGGAGGCAGGGGCAGGGCGCTCCACGGACTCTGAGGCTGCACAACTCCAAGTGCTGGGGTGCAAGTGTGGTGTGGACAGAGATGGAGACGGGGTGCCTGACATTCCTTTTCCACACGTGGTCTGTTTCTCCTAGACCACTGGCTCTGTAGTTTGATGTGACACCTGCCTCCCTACCCTGTTCTACAGCCCAGGGCAAGCAGGCCCAGGAAGGGCAGGGGCTTGTTGAGGAGGTGGCAAGATGGGGCGTGGTTCCTGCCATCCGAGGCTGGCACAGTGCCCAGCCCACATGGCTCCTGAGTGTGGCGGCCTGTTCCAGGTTCTGGGTGGCAGGAAGTGCATCCAATCCACAGGAGCTCAGGGACACAGCTTCCTTGTGAAGCCCCAAACCATGGGTGCTGCTCCTTCTCCTTTCTCCAGCAGAAAGGGAGGCTTTCTGTGCCAAATCCTGTCTCCAGCATGGCGGGGCCTCAAATCCCCTCCTGCCTGTGGAACATGGTCCAGCCATTTCTGCAGGCCTGGGTACAGGCACCATACGGTTCCAGGCCCACTGGGCAAGGGCTGAGAATGCTAGTAACAGAACACTGAAAACACACATGGCATGGCAGCTGATGTTAACTTCTGTTACTATACTATACTCTATACTAATAGAGGCCCAGTGGGCAGAACATGGGCAGTGACAGGCCCCTGAGAGGAGAACAGCCCATAGCCACTTGCCAACATCAATGCTTCTCCAGCTTGGGCTCTCAGCACAAACGCTATGCCCTGAGCTGAATGGAGACACGAAACGAGTGGAAATAGAAACACCTCCTTTTAATTCCAGAAGTGCATGTGGAAAGCAGAGTTTGTGATGTTTGCCCTGCTTTTTGTAGCCCACAAGGTAATTTCCTTCCTAATCCAGATACTCTTTGACTTACAGTGAGGTAGGGACCCCACAAACCCATTGCAAATTGAAAATGCTGCAAAGCAAAGAGGCATTTCATACCCCTCACCTGCCAAACACCATGGCTTAGCCCAGCCCACACGTTCAGGATTCTGTGCCCACCTACAGTGCCCAGAGGCATCTCACATAGAGCCCATTTTACAATAATGCATCATGTGTCCCATGTGACTTTCCCAAATACTGGATCCAGAAAACACGGCCCACACAACACAGTGCTGAGAATGGGCTGTCCAGGTGCCACCCGGCCTCAGAGCCAGGGTCGTAAACACCCGTCACAGTCCAGGGAAAGAACGACATTGGCGGGCTGGGGATTTAACTCAGTGGTGCCACCACCTGCCCCACAAGCGCAAGATCCCAAGTTCGATCCCCGGTACTTAAAAAAAAAAATGTTAAGAACAACATTGGAGATTCTAACCAGGGTCTCTACTGAATGTGTGTCACTTTCCTACCATGGTAAAGTCAAAAATTCTGTCACATCATCAGGGAAGTCTGTATATGCAGCGGGAACCCAAAATATTATGAATGTTCCATTAAAAACTATATTGCAGCAAAAGACAGATTACCATGACCCCCCCCAACACTCCCTCTTGCTTCAAACACACTTATCCCATTGTTCTTGTGACTTTCCGAAGCCGTTCTGGAGTCCTCTTTTCTGAGTGTCTTTCAGCGGTACGATAAGAAGTATGGTACATGTTCCTGCTGAGTCCCGTCTGACAGAAAGGCAGGCTTGCAGAAATATTGCAGCATGTCCTTATCTGCCTTCTTCACCTGATCTAACACTGTGAGACTTCTGGCTCTTTCCTAAAGTCTTCATGACTGTGAAAGGGAAACATTTTAAGTTGGTTCAGGACACCGATGCAGACACAACAGTGTAAATACAGGCACCCGTGAAAGAGGACTTCCTGAATCGCTTTAGAAGGTGGGGGAATGATGGGACAAGGGTGTTTGCATCAAAGGGGTGGTATTTTGGGAAGGAGGGTTAATAGAAATATTCCCTTTCATAACTTAAATTTAAGCATTCACTGTATTTTTCGATTATACCGTGTACATTTAATCCTTATCCCCCAAATGAACTGAGCAGGGCAGGAGTCAAAGTCTCCTTTCACAGATTCTGCTACTGAGGCCTAAAACGGGATGATTCCGGGCCCCCTCTGGGAAGCCCATTATTGCAGGAGGAAGCAGACCTTTGAGATCCTGGGTGTCCTGACCCATCCTGCTCATGGGTCTGGGGCTCCATATCCGCTGTGGCTGCAGTGAGCAGCACCTGGCGCTCCGTGGGTGCTCTGGAATCTGCAGAATGCACGGAGGTCTGGGTGGGCCAGGGACACAGGAGCCAGCGCTGGTCTGAGGACCAGTGAGAGGCCCCAGCCAAGCGTTCGAGCACCAGTGTGCACCCTTCCCTGGGCGCGTGTCCGCTAGGAGAGGAGCCGGCACATGCTGGTGGAGTCAGACAGGCACTTGGCCGAGTCCCACCCTTGTCCACCTTTGCTCCATGCTGTTTTCGCTGATGGGCTGGGGAGGCCGATGTGCACAGATGGCCATCGGCTGCCAGGTTAACCATGGCCCAGTGCTCCTCGCACACGGCAGAGCCCCCTTCTCTGCTGCAGTGGCATTAGAGACTCTGCAAAGGAGCGACAACAGATCAGAGAGGCATGGGGGTGCAGGTGGGGCACAGGTGGGCCAGGGTAGGGTTGAGAGAACCTGTGTCTGTGCTGCCCCCGTCCTGAGGACTGTGGGGCAGAGCTAGCCACAGGAAAGAGCTCTGGTGCTGTTCCGAGTGGGAGAATTCCATCCAGGTGGGCATCCTCCACCGCTTCCCAGGAGCCAGGCAGAGGAGTGCAGCCCAGTCACTATCCTTTCTTCCGTCCATTCCCCCATCCACCCACCTACCCACCCATCCTCTCACCGAACACCGATTCCTCCCATAAGCCTTCACTGGCACCTCCAGCGCACTACGACTTATTTTAGGCCCCACCAGAACCGTTAGGGCTGCTTGGTACCCATTTCTTGTTCCACATCTGGGGAGGTGAGAGCCATTCCTCCCGAGGGCGCTGTACTGACCCTGATCCCTACAGAGAGCTCTGGGGACAGATGCAGAAAGGGAGGGAGGTAAAAGGGGTGGGGAAAGAGGGGAGAGCTGGGGTGGGGCTGGCTCTGGCCCCCGCTCTGGTGCCTACACTCTGTGTGCCCTGGTAGAGTTGCCAGCATTTGGAAAAACAAAACCAAAACTATAACTCTCAGTTAAATTTGAAGTGCAGAGACACAATGAAAACTGTTTAGCAGAAGCGTGGACCATTGAAATATTGGAGACATAATTACACTAAAACGTTATTGGTTCTCCATTTGAAATTAAAACTTGCTTGGTCACCTTGTGTGTTACCTGGCAATCCTGTGCCCTAAACAGGTGGGGTGGCTGATTCTCTCTGGGTATCCTTGCCTTGGCAGCACGAGGGTGAGGGAGGCCAGTGGGGTACGGTGTCACACCAGCTCCGGGGGGACAGACTCTGCCTGTTTCATGCTAGTCCCCAGCAACATCCCCCGATGGCCAGGCTGGGTGCCTTCAAGGTCTACAGAGAGGGGCTGAGACATGGATGAGCCCGGCATGTTCCCAGGGAAACTCAGGCAGCCCCAGCTGCAGGAGCACGAGTGGCCCAGAGGGAAGGAAGGTCCTGGGTCACCAGGGTCCCCTCTCAAAGAGGTTCCTGGTATCTGCCTTGTTAGGATTCTGTTTCTCCTCTAATCCACCCGTGACCTTTGTCACCTCCTTGGAGGGGGGCCAGCAATTACAGAGGATTTCTGGCCCCTCACACCGAGCAGTAGAGCCAGAAACGTCCCTCCTTCCTCTGCCTCCCTGTTCTGTGCTCTGCAGCGACACCTTCCTGGCCTGCATGTGTACACTGGGCAGTGGACACTCACCTTGGGGCCCTGGAGATTGTGCCTGACAGAACCTAACGGAGCATTGGGAGCTTTGTCTAAAAGGTGGGTGACTGGCCCATTTTTCTGAAGCCAGTCAGGCCTGGGATGTTGAGAATCACTTAGAGCAGGAAAAATTCCACACGTCCCATGGATGGGGAGGACAGAATCCATATTAAGCAATAAGCCAGCCATAGAGGCCCAGCTGAAAGACATTAAAAAGATTGTGTTTCCAAACACTGTCCTCCGAAGGGGGAATTTTTCTAGCTGTGAGCGTGTGTGTTACAAATTTCAGACACCAATGTGTTGACAAAAACAAACAAATAAACAAAAGTTGAAACTTGGGAAACCTTTTGGGGCTGACAGAAATCTCAATGAGGTCCCTGCCTGCTTTGTTTTTCTGTTTTTTTTAAATGCAACTAACAATGATATCTGACAAAAAATATTCTCCCACCGTCTGGATGCCTCTCACCTATTGTTCCTCTGGAAAACGTTGCCTCTTTAAGCGGCTGCATGCTGGTGATCGTTAAAAGGAAGGAGCTTGGCAGTTTCCTTTATTTATTTATGTCCCTGTTGCTGAATTCTGATGAAGTACAGGCGGGCTGGCGGTGTGGCATCTGGCTGCTTAGAAACACGGCTGCTGGAGAATTGGGACCTGGCTGCAGGCACAGGAGATGTGGGGTCTCACGGTGCACGGGCTTTGACCTTGCCTGGTGACATCCCTCAGTGTCCCGCGTGTCCTCCCAGGTCCTGGGCCCCGTGTGGACTGTGCATAGGGCTGGGGGCCGGGCCGATGCAGAACCCTGGTACCCTAGCCCTGCCACGACTTTGCACCTTTGACGTTGCCGTGGGATGGAAGAGAATAGGGAAGATGAGAAAAGAGGGTTCTTTTTATGCTCAGATGACACTGCTGATTTCAAAACCAACAGAGAGGTAGAATGATGGCTCTGTGAACGGATTTCTGGCGCTGGACAGGTGGCGCCGTGTGGGGGAGGGCGTGGCACTTCCGGTGCACCTTCTGAATATGTGCTGGAGTCCCGGCCTGTCCTCGGTGTGCCCGTGACCTCTCCCGGCACGTGCAGCAGCTTCTCCTGCTGTGAATCGGGATACTCTCTGGTGGAGGGGACGCTGCAGCAGAGGCAAGACTGAGCAAACCGCAGGTGAGTGTCGGAGTGGAAAGAAAGACCTTGCCCTTCTGAGACCCACTGTTGCCCCAGCAAGCCTGCTGGGTGGGGTGATGTGGAGGGATTTGGGAACATCGTGGCCTTGGGCAAGGTGCCCTGCTCAGCCTCAGAGGTGTCCTTTGGCCTTGTGCCCTCCAGCATCCTGGGCGAGCTAGGATAAGCCCCGTGGAAAAGCCTGGGCTTGGCCTGTGCCCAGCTGCTGAGTGGGGCTTGTACCGCCCCCCTTCCTTGCTCGTTCTGCAACCTGTAGCTGATGGGAAGAGGTCTGGCCAGCGTGGGGCTCAGGTTTGCAGTCTGCAGACAGCACGAAGTGTGCCCTGGAAACTCGCGGGGTACAGGTGGGGTGGGGGCTTCATTCCAGGCTCACTTGCTCCCCACTGACTTCATGTCCTGGAGAGGAGGCACCGCACTCCAGCCAGGCCCAGACACAACACCGTCTTCGGGACAAACCACATGGTGGAGTTTTCCTCTGCAGTGCCCTGCAACAGCATGGTGTCAAGGACAAGGACCCCGGGCATGCATGGATGAGCCTGCAGGAAACTTGGAGTTGCATGAGGGGCCCACTTGCTAAGAATGTCATGGAGATCAGCACTCCTGACCTAGCTGTCACCCATTCCGGGGGTGGGGGATCTCACACACACCATATCCCGGCCCCTCAGTCCCCAGATATTTTATTTTTAAGTAGGAAGAGACACATTTCTTTCTTCTTCAAAAGAACCAGGGCATTCAGAGCCTCAGTGAGCTCAGGTAACTTGCGTAAGTTCACATAGCAACTTGGTGTTGGGCTCGGTTTAGCAAGGGAGACTGGCCTGCCCTGAGTTCTTTCCCAGAGGGTCTGTGTGGTGACCAGTCTGGCTCGTGAGGCTGGGTAGGATGCGTGGCTGACGGTTAAGAGATGATCGCTCAGCACAGGTCCCATCATAGGGTGGCCCTCAGGGACAGCAGAATTGCAGGAGAGATGCACTGAGCCTTGGTCCACCAACCAGAGGCTAAAGCAGTCGTGGAAGCCAACATGGCCAGCCCTGCCTCAGCCCAGGGCAGTGGGTCTGGGAGGAAAAGCAGATTCAGCCCCTTCCCACCTGGCAAAGAAGCCAGAATCATTCTGAGCATGAGTGACCTGACTTGCCAGCAGGTGTTCAGAAGTCTGTGATGTCACCTGGCAAATCCTGGCCCAGGAGATGAGAGGCCCAGGGCAGAGACACCTACGGGTGGGCTCATGCCCCCTGGGTTTGGACAGGGAGCAGAGGTTGCCATGTGAGCCTCGATTTCTCTCATGGGTCACCCCCACCACAGAGAAAGTTTCTTTTTTTTTTTTTTAAAGAAAATTCTTTGGAGCTCTCTCCACCTTTGCCAGATGCTCTAGAAATAACTCGCTGGGAAACTTCTCTGTCTGATACTCACCACCTACTGAGAAAATGGTTCAATGCACCAGGCAGCTTGGCACACAAAGAGGGTGGCATGTGCGTAGTGAGGATGGCATGGGGCTTCTGCACATCTGCCACCTGGTGATGGTGTGTGCCCAGGAGAGGCTGGCTTTGGGATCCTCACATATAAGTGAGGCAGGACTGTGTGAGTGTGTTGGGGGTTATGGCTACTGGGTCAGATAAGGCACAGCTGGTTCTTGGATCCAGGAGGGAGAGGGAAAGGGCTCAGATGAAGGAGGATAGTCAAGAACCAGAGAGACCGTGGGGTAGATTCCTCTCATTTCCTTCTGCAAAGGTGGGGAAACTGAAGCCGGCAGGATGGAGGTGTCTGCAGAAAGGGAGGTGGCCCTGTCAGCCTTCCCTGCTGGCCTCCAGCCAGCCTTGCTGGACCCTACCTAGCCAGAGACTGTCTTGGGTGCTCCTTGCTCCTCACACGCCTGTGCCTGGGCCTGGCTGTGGAAGCACAGACCATGCAGCATCTTGGTCTATCATTTACATATCCCTATAAAGGAGATCGGGGGCACTGAGACCAGAGGGGTGACATCAGCAGAGCCCTCCCTAGACTATGGCTCAGTGTGGGGGTTGAACTCTGGGCTTCATTGGGGGCAGGACACCTACCTCACAGGCCCAAAGAGAGCATCACTCAGTCAGTGAGTAGATCGCAATGACGTCCAAGTTCCAGGCTCTGCCCCTGGAGCTTGGAAATAGCTGTGTGCTGACAGGCTCTGTCCATATGTAGCCTCATCTCTAGTGGGACAGAGGACTAAAACCCCCAAAAGAAAGCCATGTCCAGGATCATTCCATCCTGAGACGATGCATTAGTCACCTTTCTGTTACTGTGACAAAGTGCCTGAGAAAGTCAAATTAAAGGAAGGAAAGGTTTTTTCAGCTTATGGTTTCAGAGTTTTCAGTCCATGGTTGCTGGCTCCATTGCCCTGGCAGAACATCATGGGGAAAGGGTTGGAGGAGCAAAGCTGCTGGCCTCATTAAGGCTAGGAAGCAGAGAGACAGACATGAGCCAGAGAGGAAGGGACCAGGGACCAGATAGAGTGCCCAAGGCCAATTCCTCATGATTCACGCCCTTCAGCTCAGTTCCAGCTTCCGTTTCCAACACTTCCTAACAGTGCCACCAATTGTAATCTATCAAAGTATTAATCCAGTTGGTGAAGTCAGAGTCCCTGTGAGCCAATCACCTTCCAAAAATCTACTAGTTGGCAAGGAAGCCTTTAGCGCATGTGTTTAGGGGATTATTCAAGCCCAAGCCATAACAGCTGGTAATAAAACAGCACCATAGAAGCCAGAGAATGGGTAAGGGGAGATGGTGCAGGCTAAGAGAGGGGGCAAGGATGGGTGCACAGCGCTTCCAGTTTGTAAAACCATGAACACCACAATCCTGAGTGCCAGGGAAGAGGACCCTCATGGAGAAGTGGCAGGGTGTGGCCTGGACAGTGCTGGGCACTCAACTGAGCTCAGGCTGGATCCAACACAGGAGGATTAGGGAGCCTTTACTTTACAGGCCCTACAGGAATCTGGTGCTGCATGGCCTCTCTGGGCACAGGTGCCCTGCCTAGGGCTGGCATGAAGGTAGAAGTTGGTATATGACAGTGGCTAGAGGCTTGAGGTCCCAGAGCTGGCTCTAGTGGGTGGAGAGAAATGAGCAGACCAGTTGGAGGTGCGGAAGCCAAAGGACAGCGGGGGAAGGGGGTGGCTGAGTCCCAGGAAGCAATGAAGCAGAGCCAGAAGGAAGAACTCTCCAGCAAAAGTTGCTTGCATGGATCTACAGTTCTGAAAGTGTGCTCAACTAGACACCAGTGCCCCAGCTAGCAGCCCCAGTTGCTTGTCTTCTTCCTACATTGCCCTCCTTTCTTTATAAGAGTTTATTTGGGTACATCCCTTCCAAGGGCTTCAGGTAAAGCAAGTTCCAGCTGCATTTTTTGCTCTTGCTCAGTGCAAGCTCTTGTAAACCATCACCAGTCTCAGGTAGAAGTTCCTTGACTTTCTCCATACCTGGGACTCAGTCTCAGTATATCTTTTTCACAGGGCCCCAGTACTTCCTGAATTAGGTTGAAACAGTTCTTGAGCTAACTGCAAACCCAATGCACATAAACTAAAAGTAGAAAGTAGTAATTTAAATTAATTTATTCTTTTTTAAGTTTAGAAACTTTAATGTTTTGATGAGCAAGTAGCATTTTGACTTATTCAATTTATTTATGTTTTTAAGTTGACAAAATTATGTGTATTTGTGCTTTATAATATGATGTTTTGAGATATGCATATCTTGTGAATGGCTAACATGTCTATTACTTCATATATTTTTCATTCTGAATACTTAAAATATATTCTCTTAGAAAAAATATATAATATATTCTTTCTAACACTAGCCACTACATTGTATGATAGATCTAATTTATTCCTTTTTTTGGGTACTGGGGACCAAACTTGGGACCTTGTCCTTGTGAAGCATGCAGCAGAACCACTGAGCTAAATACCCAGCCTTCATTTATTCTTAACACTATACTTGATACTATCAAAACTCACCTAAGAATGGAATCCCCCAAATCCTCAAAACTACGACTTTATCAAAGGAACGGAGTGGGCCGTAATATTGACAAGTCTGAAGCACTTTGAGGTAGTAGTTCATGGGTATCCAAAAGGTGTCCACTAGTTCTGAGGTTTCCCTGAAAATTTAAAATACCTTTCAGCACCCCTGAATTTGGTTGGGCCATCTGGGTGCCTAGGCCCTCAGTTAGGGAACCGTGGACCTAACGCCATCTCTCATCGCCCTAGGCAGGAACATGTGACACAATTCTGGGCAAGAAAATGGGGAGAGAGGTCTTTGGGGAGACTTCTGGGAATGGTTTTCTTCACTGTGTAGAAAAAGCCAGCCCTGTCCTGTGGTTGGCTGCGGTGGCATTTACAAAGGGGCCAGAAGTGTAGCCACCATTGTGGCCCAGTGAGGGTGACACCTGGAGAATACACTGAGGATGGCGGAGGGGAAGATGTGGGGCATCTGTCTTTGACAACATCGTGCGGCTGCTGAATCCTGGATGCGCTCATCTCTGCATTTGCTATCGTGTGAGCTGAGACCACTCTGGAAAATTCAGCCCACGGAGGCCCAGACTTCCTGTGGAACTGCAGCCGGAAGTGTCCTTCCTGGTCCTCCAACAAAATGTGTTTAGAAAACACTACGTTCTATTTTCTCCACTTAGAGTCTCCTCCCAAGTCTCCAAGAAGTCCCATAATTTTCTGCTTGCTTGGCTTCACTGCACTTCGCCAAGTATACTGGACTGAGGAAACCTTTTTTTTTTTTTTTTTTTTTTTTTTTTTTTTTTTTTTTTTTTTTTTTTTTTTTTTTTTTTTTTTTTTTTTTTTTTTTTTTTTTTTTTTTTTTTTTTTTTTTTTTTTTTTTTTTTTTTTTTTTTTTTTTTTTTTTTTTTTTTCCACAGAACCTAATTATATCTCACAGAAGACTTTCGAGCCAAAAACCACACTTCTGAAAAGATGCTGTAGACCCCTCCTCACGGCCCCTCGGAAGCCAGCACAGGGACGCCCACCTCGGTGGAGCACAGAGCCACATGTGTTTCTGCTCAGTGGGGGCACTAACTGAAGCCAGATGTACCTGGCTGCCCGCAGCAGAAGAAGCCATGACTTCACGTCGCAGCAATGCAGGGATTAGTTTGCCGGAGAGCTCCATGCAGGGGTGGGACCTGTCTTGGCCTGCTAATGCATTCAGCAGGAATGCTGTGGGCCTCTGCACGCTACTGTGCATGCGTGTAGAGTGCATGCCTGTTGTGTCCGTGATGGCTGTGTCCGTGATCATAGTCACCATGATGGCTGCACACGACCACGGTGACTGCATTGGCTATGTCCCCGATGATTGTGCACAGGATTATCGTGACCGTAATGGCCATGTGCATGATCACAGCGACCACAGCTGACTGTGCTCACGATCACTGTAACCATGATGGCCGTGTGTTCGTGACTGTGCCTGTGACCACTGTGTCCATGATAGCTGTGCCCAGGACCTCTTTGCTTTTGGTTCAGATCTCCCGTAGTTTCTGGGACAGACCCTGCCCTCCCTGTGGCCGTCCCCCAAGCTCTCGTCTGGCCAGTGTTCTGCCTGTCTTGCTCTGGCTCCTGATCCTGCCCCTCCGTGCCCCATCCTTGGGCCCCCTTTCCCAGGTTCCCAGATCTCACAGGCCATGTACTGCATTCGTCTCTCCCTCTCCAACATATGCCTTTCTGAAAATGCCCTCGGGGCCCTTGGGTTTCTGAGGAGCTACCTTAAGGTTTGTGCAGGGGTGAGGAGGGGTCTGGGTTCCCTGACTCAGCCAGGACTGCTCTTCCCCCTTCTCACCTGCCAAATTCCCACACGGGGTTTCCTCGGTACAAAGCTGGAGAAAGAAAAGTCCAAAGCATGGTTGTGTTCAGCAGAGAGGATGGGAACTCCTGTATGAGGCCCTGGAACCCCAGCCCTGGCCACAGTAAGAAGCTGATGGTGCCCATAAGCCAGTGGGGCTCCTTCCCATGGGGAAAAGCTGCGTTCTCCACCCTCATGACTGCTCTGCTGAGCCTTGTGGTATCTGCTAGTGTGGACTCAGCAGTGGCCTCTGGGAGACACGAGTGGGGCTGAATTCACCAACGAGCCTTACACACACACACACACACACACACACACACACACACACATACACACACAACTTGAAGCCCATGGCCTCAAATTCTTAGACAGCTGCAAAAATGGCTCCATTTCTTTTAAAATCAAAGGAAAAGGAAGTCAAATACTCAGGTTGAAGAAAACCTTCCCATAGATCATATTAAAATATTCATCTGTGTACAAATATAACTGTAAAATAATATGAATAAATTAGAATAACAAGGTGGTTATGAAGGAGGGGCTTCACCTTGGAAAAGTGTCTCCCACAGTTAGGACAAAGTCACAGTAAATGCTTGGGCAGCGACATTGACCTGGAGTTGCTGTAGCCCGCACTGAAGACTGGGTTCCTCTGGCACCCGACACATCTTGCTTAGAATGGTGGAGTCTGAAGCCCAGGATTGAGACATTGGCAAGACTGCTTCTTGTGAGGTCTTCCTGGGCTTGAAGGTGGCCTTTCCTGTGTGTGCACGCATATGTGTGTGTGTGTGCGTGCCCGCATGCACAGGGGTGTCTCAGTCTTCTCTTCTTATAAGGACATCAGGCACCCTAGAGCCCACTCTAATGGCCTCATTGTAACTTAATTACCTCTTTAAAGACCCCTTCTCCTATTCAGTCATGTTTTGAGGGCCAGGCGGTGAAAGCTGCAGTGTATGAACGTTGAGGGGAACTCAGCTGAGCCCTTAATGGAGGACAGAGCTTCTCATTTAAGTTCAAGTTCATCTTAAATCATTTAAAATTTTTCTTTCTTTCTCTTTCTCTCCTTCTTTCCTTTCCCTTTTCTTTTGATCTCTTTCTTTTGATTTGTCCTTTCTTTCTTTCTTTCTTTCTTTCTTTCTTTCTTTCTTTCTTTCTTTCTTTCTTTCTTTCTTTCTTTCTTTCTTTCTGGAAAGAGGAGGCTCTGCCCCCTACTTGTGATAACAGATGGGACACCTCCCAGCCACCCTCTCCCCTCCTCTCTGCAGAGCTGCTGGTCAGATGGGTCCAGTGCTGATTCTGGACAAGTTCAGGCTGCCAGGCAGAATACACAGTGCTGTGTGAACTCGGATTGGTGATGCCCTTCCTTGTAGGTACCAGGGCTTGGCTGAACTATATTTGAGGTATATGGTGTCATAATTTAAAAGGCTACTGTGCAATAGGTATGTCAGGAAAAGCCTTCTCACCGATGTAGTTCCATCCGTCCCTCACAGCCATCTGCAAGTATATGGTGTCCACACTGGGTTTTCTTCAAATGAAAAGGGCTCCGTTTCCTCAGGGTTTACAAAGTAGATGATGCCAGCAGAACGGAGTCTCCTGGCTGCTTCATTAGGGTTTTGTTAGGAAAAGGGGGTTAGAGACTCAGGGTGGCCTCTAAGCTGGAGAGCTGGTTCTGATGCCCTTGGGAGGAAGTTCGACGCTATTTTCAAGGGGGATCTGTCCTGTGACTTTTATGAAATGAGCTTTGGTTTTAGATGGGACCTCTTGTATGTGGTCTAAAGATCGGGGGGAGGAGGAGGAAGAAGGGGGAGGAGGAAGAGGAAGGGGAGAAGAGGAAGAGAAGGAGAAGGAAGAGGAAGAGGAAGAGGAAAAGGGGACAAGAGGAAGAAGAGGGAAGGAGAGGAGGAGGGAGGAGTGGTGGGTGACACCAGCCCCAGTGCTAGGTCTGTGAATGATGACCTCTCCCGCCCTGTGGCCTGGCAGCTCCCTTTCCTTAGGGTCTCCCTGCCCAGGCATAGGCCTTGGAACATCACAGGCAGATGTGCTCCTCCCCCAGTGGGTCATCAGGTCCAGAGCTGTTGATGTAACCACTCCAGAAGCAGAAACAGTCCAATCTGGGCAAGGTAGGGAGAGCCAGGGGCTGGGGCCTGGAGCTGGTGACCCTAGCTGGGGGAAGGTGGCACAGGAGGAAATGGCAATAATGGGGCTCTCTCCACCTGGCCTCCCTGGAGGTACTCTGGGCCAGGAGGCTGGTGGCCACCGCTCAGCCCTGATCAGAGGCTCATTCCACACTGGACATTGGGCAAGTCTGTCCCTCTGCTCCCCAGCCCCCCATCTCATGGAGGGAGTGGGACCAATGAGTTCATCGGTGCCACTGAGTCCCAGCACTGTGTACCAGCCTCTGTGCTGAGGACACATACAGATGAGAAGACAAACCCATAGCCCCCAGGAGGTGGGGCCCTGCTGCAAGGCAGGCTTCTTCCCTTACTCACTTTTTCCCCCAAAGTATATTTCTTTTATGCTTTTCTCATTATGAAAGCAGTTTGGGCTTTTTAAA
>NW_022900932.1:13520312-13557787 GCF_012274545.1 Fukomys damarensis | reverse complement strand
TATATAGCACAGCCAAGAGAAGCACAGGGTAGAAATGATCCCCATAAGTCTCACTACTCAGAGGCAGCCCCTGGTGGGACTGTGGTGGGTGTTGCTGCAGACCATGTCCTGTGACTAGGGCTTTGCACACCTCATTACAGGAGCAGGGCAGAATCGGGCACTGTTTCTACTGCCCGTTCTTTTCAGCCCTCACGAGCACTCTAGGAGGTGGTTAGTAGTATCATGTCTACTTCACAGATGCAAAGACAGAAACTTAAAGAGATTTGGGGACTTTCTCAAGGCAGCAGGATGTCAGACTGGATTGTCCAACTCGTCTATGATCAAGACAAGTGCTTGTTTAGAGCACCATGTCTACAAGACAGCCAGGCAGATAGGCGGGAGGCTCTTGTGGAAGTCTTCATGCCTCATGGACTCCTTTCGGAACAGCTGAGTCGTGGTCACATGGAAGATCACCCATGACAGTGTCCCTAGGAATAACAGATTGGAGGGAGGGTGCTTTCGGCAGATGGAAGAAGCGAGCAAACTCACAAGAGCAAAGATCTAGTCCATGGCTCCTTCAGCAGAGGAGAACAGCTAGCCCAAGTGTGTGTGTGTGTGTGTGTGTGTGTGTGTGTGTGTGTGTGTCTGTGTCTGTGTCTGTGTCTGTTTGTGTGTCTGTGTGTGTGATATCAGGCCAGGCAGTTTAAATTCTTCCCTGGATGGTTCTTGGTGGACTTCAAATGGCTCTTTTAGGGAAATGCCAGGAAGATTACAACAAAAGAAGTCAGGGAAGCTACTTAGCTCTTCCTCCACTGTCCGGTCCCAGGACAGACAGGAAAGAGGGGGATCCAGGCTCCATGGACATTGGGAAGGGCGCTGGATTCCCAAATCCTCATCTGATTACAATCTTACTCTGTGTGCTGCCCCAGCCAGAGGTGTGCACGTGGAGTGGGACAGTGGACAGGACACCCTCAGAGGAAGTGAGGCGGATGTGGGGCTGCTTTATCGGCAGCAGTTCCTCTCAGGTCTGGTTTCTGAACCTCATCTCGCTGTTCTCACCGATGACCATTTGCTTGCTCTCCAACCCGAGGCAGGATCCCTTTGCCACCAGGGGCTGACTGGGCATTGTTTAAGTTGTCTGCAGGTGGTGGGGGCTATGTCTTATGTACCCATCAGCCAAGTCAGGTACATGGTTTGCTTTTGACTTCACCCTGCAGGTGCTAGGATCTGGCAGGGCATTTACAATTCTGAGGAACCTGTGCTCCCCAAGGAGCCTTTGCACCCAGGGCTGGAGATGGGCATAGGCAGGATGTGCAGGTGTGGAGATGCAGTCTGTAAATGGGCTATAGGTGGGGACAAGCATCTGTAGGTGTGTACAGGTTGGGTGGCCACAGGAGGGAATCAGTGAGCTAGTGGGGCTAGGCTCTGGCACAGGCGAACAGCCTGGGGCAAGTGTTAGCCGGTGTAGCGGAGCTGGATGTGCCCTTATTAGGGGAGCTGCCCGTGGGAGGAGGCGGGTACCTTCAGCCACCACACGGGCCTAGGACCTATGAGAGGAGAGGAGAGAGGGACGGGGAGATGGGGGTGGAAGAGTCTGAGACTCTGTAGTAGCACCTGGCACAGGCTGATGGGGTCCTGAGGCCAACATGACTTCCCAGCAGAACCCACTTTTGGCAGGACCACCCCATTCTAGAATGCAGGGGGAGCAGGAAGCAGCTGAGGAAGCCTGCGTGGCCCTCCATGAGCTCAGCAGTGCTTGGGGCACAGCTGGCAGCTGCTGATTCCCTGTGCTCCTGAGGCTGGCTCTTTGGGGGACACTGTGGTGGGCGTTGACTAAGAGCTCGACGTCCTGCATGCCTCATCAAGAAATTCTACAGCTTGGTCCTGCCACAGAGAAAAGAGATGCCCTGGACGGCCTCTGGTTGGAGACTGAAGTCTCTAGTGCAGAGGAGATGTGCGTGGGCTCCATGGTCTCCTCCTGGGCAGGCTGTGAGTAGGGAGCGTCCTGAGGGATGGAATTCCGTAGCCCGCTGAGGTTTGGGGATGCCTTTACATCTGGCTTCCTGCTCTCTGCACCCAGTGTGAGACCCACTCTACACTGCGTTTCCTTGTCCCGATGTTCCTGGACTTACACTAGTTTGTGACCCACAAACCCACAGTAAATGGAAAAAAAAAAGTTCAAAACACACCCAGTACACCTAAGCCATGAGCATCCTTGCTTAGCAGCAGAGCGTGAAGCTAGCAATTATGTGGCTGATGATGCTCAGCCCGTGCTGCCTCCCTGTGTGGCCAGAGCATGTTGAGCTCCAGGCTGGGAAAAGATGGCTATTCAAAATCAGAAGTATAGAGGGGGTGAAGGGAGGGCAGAGGTAAGGGGAAAAAATGAGAATCAAGACTTGTCATGTAGAGGTACAAGATCCAAACAATAAATGTAACTGTATTGTATCCCTAAAATGTACCAATAAACTCAATTAAAGCTGAAAAAAAACCCACCAAAATCAGAAGTATAGCTTCTACCAAATGCACCATGGCAAAGTTGAAAATTGTAAGCTGAACCATGGCTCGGTTGAGGGGCACATTTGTCCTTCTATTGTGGAATATTCCAGTGAGTGTCCCTACCTTTCATGCCTGGGGCTGGCGTCAGCAGTCATGGATCTACCTAGCACCTGCAAGTGGGACATACTTCTGCCTCCACTTCCCCTGGGCTGATCTACCACAGGCAACAGAAACTATGGAGGCTGGAGCCTCTCCCAGCTAATGTCAAATTAGTGATGCGCCCTGGGGACACCCTGGGGTTGGGGCGGGAAGCAGAGGTGCCAACCCATCTGACCTTGAGCTCTGCAGCCATGAAGGGGAAGATGCATAACTGGTGGTGCAGGGAAGCATCACAGTTGTCAGGCCTGTCAGGTGACACACACAGGTGTGGGCAGGATGGAAAGAGTGAGGAGGAGACAGTGTGTGTGTGTGTGTGTGTGTGTGTGTGTGTGTGGCTCTGACCTGGCAGCAGTAGATTCCTGTGTGCAGATGCCCGCAGGGACACTGAGGGAGTCAGATGGCTCAGATTTGATCCTGGACAGGAGAAAACAGCAAAAAGAAGGAGCAGGAAAGGACATGGCTAGGCCCAGCCATCCACAGAACCAGGGGCTCGTGCATGGATGCTTGAGCAGCTGTAGGCTCGGTTGGGGGCAGGATCCCCTTTCAATTTCTTCCCTGTCACTTCTCTATGCCAGGCCAAGGGCAGGCCCCCGAGTCCATAACTGTAGCATGTGGTGTCCCTACTGGCTGGAATTTCCCACAATACACCTGCACGTGAAGTGATGACCCTGTCCCTCTTGGTACCCACCTGATGAGGGGTCACTGGGGCCCCACATCCTGCAAACTGTCTGGCAGGGATCTGTATGCTGCTTGCTGGGGCCAGGGGAGTGAGGCAGAGGCAAGTCCATTAGATCCATGCTGGTCTCTGGAGGGCATGCAGGGAGATTATCTGGCTGCTTTGCCGCCTCATGACTTCCCAGGACCACCCCTTTGGGACTCAGTCCAAAGAAGTGAGTGATACCATCATTAGGCGTCAGGAGTCAGTAATCCTCCCTTCTCCTCTGAGAGCCTTCTGTGCACCAAGCCCAGCCCTGAGCAGGAGCCGAGTGCAGGGAAGGTCAGGCCTGGCTTCCGACCTGGGCTTTTATTCTGACCCTCAGTGTGGTCCTCTGTGAAGCTCAAGTACCCTTGCATCTGAGGGGCCTTCTGGGCTGGCATCCTCTGATGGCACGTGCCCAGAGGCAGACTCAGCCCTGTCCCCACAGGGCCCCGTGAGACTCAGCCACATCTGTTCAGCCCTGCCGCCCGTCTCTGTGGTTGGGGGATAGGACGACAATGGCTTGTCCTCCATGGGAAACAATGGCTAGAAGAAATGTGAGAAGGTAGTGACCACCTGCCAAGCACAAACTGAACTGGCTAGTGGTGTCCTTCTGTGGGGCAAGTGGGGAGGGTAGGAGTAAGGGGCAGGCCAAAGAAAGGGAGGGGTAGACAGGTGTATGTTTTGAGATCAACATTAGAACCACAATAACTGTTATTTATCGAGGTCTGTTTTAAAGGGCTCCAGCACCAGCACAGTGCTCTGGGCTTCCTGTTACATCACATCTCGCTTAACCCTTCGTATCAAGGACACACGGCCCTTTAAGAGCAGGCCACAGACCTTTTGGACTCAGAAGGAGGAGTCAGCTTCCAACAACTTCTTCCTATCGCTTCTCCATGCCAGGCCAAGGGCAGGCCCCTAAGTCCATAACTGTAGCATGTGGTGTCCCTGCTGGCTGGAATTTCCCACAATACACCTGCACCCTGAAGTGATGACCCTGTCCCTCTTGGTACCCACCCAAGGTACCAGAGCCAGAGGTGAGGGGTGGGGAGAATATTCTCTGCCCCCATAGGTCTCAGCACATCCTATTTTGGATCTGGGCACTTTAGATGGTCATAGGGAGGTGGTCCTTAAATGTCACTAGGAAAAGGGCTCAAGAGCTGAGGTGTGCAAGAATTTGAATTTTCTGTTTTCCTGTAATGACTCAGTTTCTGTTTCCGTTCTCAAGACAGTGGACCCAGGACCTTGTACATAAATGGTTCCTCAGGATGTGCGAGTCTGGGGCTTACACTGGCATGGAGGTGACGGCAGGGACCAGATTCTAGGTGTCCCCTGGTCTGCACAGACACGAACTTCAGGCCTTCTGTCCTCCAATGAGATCCTTGCAGATGGGGCTGGGCCCGCTTAGCTTACAGCATACTCTGCCTCCTATGTTGTTTTGGGGCCTGCACAGAACCATCTTGCTGGTTCTGCTGCCCACTGGGGCAAGGAACACCCTGAGGCTGCCAGAGGCACCTCTGCCCGGAGGCCTCCTGCTTCCAGCTCTGTCCCGGAACCTCACTTCCTCCTCAGCTCTTCCTGGGCCGGGGCACAAGCTCTCCTCTTGTTCTCACAAAACCAAATGGGAGTTTTTCTCTTTCCTGGGGAGATGCCTGGGGCTCATCTGTCTGCATCCTGCTCACAACTGCACTTATACACCTGCCTTCACTTGCACCCTTTGTCCCCAGAGAGTCCCGGACATGGGCACTGTCACTCACTGTGTCCTTCATATCCTGTCAGAACCCATGGGCCCTTTCCATTTCCCGGGCAAGATGGCTGTCTGGAACTCTGCAGCCAGGAAGAGAAATCTAGTTTTCCTGCTTCTTGCAGCTCCAGCCCCTTCCCAATGCCATTAGATAGACCCCCAGGAAGAGGGGCTTTGTGTTCAGACAGAGGCAGAAGTTGGGCCCACTGAGGCTGAGCAGCAGAGCACAGGTTTCCTCTAAATCAGTCATCCCCAACCATGAGGTACCAGAGATGGGTTTCATGGAAGACAGTTTTTCCACAGAAGAGGGCAGGATGATTCAGAGAAGGATGTAACCTAGATCCCTCACGTGTGTAGATCCTATGAGGAGCTAAGGCTGTCACTGATCTGACAGGAGGGTTAGCTCAGGTGGTAACGTCAGTGACGGAAAGCAGCTATGAATACAGCTGAAGCTTCCATAGCTTGCCCACCACTCACCTCCTGCTCCGTGGCCCAGTTCCTAACAGGCTGCAGAATCATATGGGTTCATGGCCCAAGGATGCTGTAAGTCTCCATCCCAAGCCGTGATCCCAGCAGGGTAACAAACCCAGACAACCTTCATGGGGATGGCCCAGAGTCCTCCTGCTATGGCTCGAACCTGGTCCCCTCCTGCAGGCACAGCAAACAGAGGAGTTCCCTGGAAATTCACCAGGCCTCTTGCTGTAGGACACCCACATCAGCTGTAGTGCCACCAGATCTGTTCTTAATTGAAGCCGTACTCTAAGGGGTACACTGAAGACCCAATGTACCAACTCTGGTTCACCGAGAGGAACTCTGCACCCCAGGGGAACTCAAGAGCCGTGAGTTTTGGCTTTCCCTTGTGTCACGCTCACCTGTGCAGCCTCTCAGGTAAACCTCATGCCCATCCTGCATGACAGGGAGGAAACTGAGGCTCACAGAGAGGACACATTCTAGCCAATATAACCTATTGGTAGGAAAGCAAGACCTGCTGAATGTGACTCAAAGCTCATGGACTTCATACTACACCTCATCTTCTAGGAGGTTCCACATGGTTATGAAAATCCAGCTACTCCCTGGAGAAGCTCCTGAAGGATGCACAGGGCTGTGTCTGGGAAACACTAGTCGGGAGAAACCAGTAGATCCATCCAATTCCCACCCCAAAGACCTGCCGAGGGAGGGTGGCATGTGCCGTGCACCACCCACCTGGGGCCCTGAATTGTTGTTATGGGGCTGGAGGGGCCTGGGAAATGCTAAGTCACCTGAGGTGGAGTGGGGCGCATTGTCACAGGAATGGTCAGAGCTGCACGTGTGGCAGCGAACGTTGTTGCTCTCCCAGGGTGGGAGCATCCAGGGCCATCTAATTTAATTTAGTCTTCACCACCCCTTCTGTCTGCAGGCTTCAGACATCACTTGTAGCCAGCAGCATCCTTTTGGAAAACAAGGTTCTCATGTCAGTTAAAAGATATAAAGGATGGAAAGCATCTCACTGCTCTGGACTCTAGGGAGGGTAGGGATCAGAAGTGGAGACCTGGAGGGAGAAAGGTTGTGCAGAAAAGCAAGAGCCTAGGGTAGAGGGGGATTCTGTGTTTTGGAGCTGGAATGTGCCCCAGTGTCCCCTATGTTAAAGGTGCTGTCCCCAGCCTGTGGCAGAGTAGGAGGTGACAGGGCCTAGAGGGAGGTCTCCAGGTCACTAGATACCCTCAAAGGAGAGAGGGAGATGCCAGCCTCTTCCCTTCCTATCTTTCCCTTCCCAGCTATGAGGTGAGAAATTCTGTTACCATGTGCTCCTGTTATAATGTGCCAGTACAGGTCCACAGCAACAGGGCCCATTCATCACGGACTGAAAGCTCCAGTGTTGTGAGCCAGAGCAAACCTTTCCTCTTTGTGAGTTGATTTCATTCAAGTCCTTGCTGCTGCAACAGAAAGCTGACTACCATGGAAGGTATTGAGAGCAAGGGGCATGAGTGATGTCCAATTGGGATAAGGCTGCATCATGAATTTAAGAGGGAGGTTGACTCATCCGATTGGACAAGGAGGCTAATGTGTTCTTACGGTTCAACTCTGATTATGGTGGAGTTCAGGGCCTGATTTATAGACACCTGGCTACCAACACCCTGGAGCCCACTGAGTTTGGAAACAAAGATGGACGCCAGGTAGAGAAAGCTCCTCTTTGCCGCACAGGAGTCCCTGTGCCTCCTCTCTGCAGGGAGTAGTGTCCATCCAAGCACTCCCTTCTGCTGTGTACCTGATGTGCTTCCTGAGAGGTCCTCTCCAACCTCTGAAGATCCCAGAGAGCTGTCACTCTGTCCCAAACCAGGAGGAGGAGGAGAAGAAGAAGGAGGAAATAGGACCTTAACATCTTGGACAATCGGATATGAGGGACGGGAAAGCAAAACTACTACTTAAGCCCATGTGGCATCTTTCTGACAGGAGAGAGGCTTTGGGGCAGGACCTCAGTGATTGGAAGGTGTGGGGTGGTACTGGGTATTTATCATCCACTCCTGGCCAAGATTTTCAGCTAGGACAAAGCTCCCATCCCAGTGACAGGCAAGTGATCCCTATAATTTTGTGTTTGAAGACAGTTTTCGTCTCTTGCAGACACACATAAAATCTACATCCACTCCCCAGGATGGGGGATATGTGGCAGAAACTCTGTAAGTGAATCCTTGACCTTCCTGGGGCAGAGTTCTGGCTGCTGTCACCAGTGGTGGCCCTGGGTCTGGCTCCAGAGCTCTGCTCATATAGGCTTCACTCTCACCTTGCTGTCTGTCCCTCTGGCAAAATCCACCCAGCCTTGGGGGCCCTGGTGGACCTGTCTTATTCAGGGCCCACTTGGTCATATCCCCCAGACTATCTTATGGCTTTCTCTGCACTTTTGCCCACAGTTGATTTAATTCACTTGGTGGGCCATCATGCTACCTCAGTCGCTAGTCTCCTCTTGTGTATATATAACCACAGACTGGGCTGAGCTCGATGGGGTATGAACAGGCAATGGCTTTCTTCTCCCTTCAATGCTTTCCCACAAGGACGGCTATGTTTCTTCCTCTCCCGCCCCTTGGCAACATCACCAGGGCAGACTGGAGCCTCCCAGTCACCCTGAGGAACATAGAGGATTTTCCTGTTCGATATTAAAAAGATCCAGAATCCATGGATACCTGGTTCGGAGTCTGTCTTTCCTGGAAGCTCAGTCTGGCCATGTTCATGTGTGGGGTCCTACAGGGGCCAGAGGATGGGTGTCATTTGTTCTTTTTCTCCTAGTTTAAGTCTACTGTTAGGGACTGAGTTATGGCCTCCCCCAAAAGATGTGTTGAAGTCCCTAGTATTGTAGAACTGGATTGAGAAAGAGTCTTTACAGAGATGATCAAGCTAGCGGTGGGCTCTGGGCCAGTACAACTGGTTTCCCTATGAAAGGGGGTAATGTGGACACAGCGACAGACAGGCTGACAGAAAAGGTGACATGGAGACTCAAGGGGAGAAGTTGCTTATGTGACTGTGAACGTGTCTCCAGGCCTGGCTATATAGGTCACAGCAGAAGCTAAGAGAGGACAGAGGGGTTCTTGTTATAGCCACCAGAGAGAGCATGGCCCTGCCAACACATGGCCGAGGACTTCTGGCCTCTGGAGCTGGGAGACAATGCCTGTGTGTTATTTGAAACCACCACTGTGGGAACTTGTTACAAGTGTGTATCCTTTCCATGTCTGGCTTTCCCCTGGCCAGGCAGAGAGGGAAGAGGAGGACACAGGCCCTGTACTAGTCAGCTTCCCTGTCACTGGACACGATACCCCACGTTCACAATTTTAAGGAAGAGCAGTTTCATTTGGCTCTTGTATTAAGGAGACTCAGTCCATGGTCAGCTGGCTCCAAGACAGAAACATCATGGTGGAAGGGTGGGGCGGAGCAAAACTGCTTAGTCCGTGGCAGTCAGGAAGCAGTGCCGGAGAGAAAGGGTGAGGGACCAGACATAGACCACAAGGCCACCCCTCCATGACCCACCCACGAATGTATTTCACCAATCCCCTGGGGGAATCCCAAAGCCAGCCAAGGTGACCGACGACACTTCACCCTAACTGCCATGGGCTCTATCGTTATAGGTGGCCCGTTCTGGGATTTTGAGGGGTACATGTGTTCCCTGTGCCTTGCCTTACTACCGTGGGGGGTGTCCCCATCACAGGTCTTCACCTGCCGACTTCTGCAACCTTCTCTTGGTCCTGGAGAAGCTGCTGCTCTCTCTCTGAGGCAAGAAGGAGCCTGAGGGTGCCCTGGGCCTCGGCCCCCTCCACCTGAAGGCTTCTCTTGAATTCTTGGGCTGAACAGGCTGGGTCCCTCATCTCACGGAGGTGCCCCACCCAAACCCAAGGAAGCATAATAGACTCTGGGAAATATATGTGCCTGAAGGTGGGTTTGGGGCTTCTGCAGTGTAGTGGGCCTTCGACTCAGCTGGAGAATGAGGGGCCCCTCGCCTCCCTCTGCAGGCATGGCCGTCTCAGCAAGAGCTTGCAGGCCCACAGGAAGCAGGAGCCGTGACATTTTACACCACAAGAGCTCCGCCAAACCTTCAAAGAAGTCCCCTCTCTTTTGCTTAAACAGTGGACAGGCTGAGAGGGGATTAGATGGTGTATACACACTAACATTCCTGGGGGGAAGATGCAGGCCAGTCCTCCTTGGAATGGGGGTATGTGTCACATGCTGTCCCCAGCTTGAAGGAGTTCCATGGAAGCATCAGTCCTGTATGCAGCTCCCTAAGCCAGGGCCAGCTGCTTCCTCACTGTTCCCTGTAGCCTCTAGGGCGCAGCAGAGTTACTGGGGTCAGGTGGCTCCAGGTTCAAGGCCCTGCTCTGACACTCAGCTGTGGGACTCAGCCTGTTTGCTCAGCTTCTGGGAGTGGAAGGAAGGTGCTTGTCTCAGGTGCCTGGGCCTTGGAGTTGGGGTTGGTCACAACCCTCTGATAACGGTGCATGTGTGGGGCAGACGCCGTGGTGAACACCGAGGACCTCTCCGGGCAGGCCAAGTCTGTCATGTGTGATCTTCGTTCTGAAAGCCATTGGGAAGTGTGACTTGAGTGTCGCTGAACTAGTCTGAACTGCTTAGAATGGAGGAGTCACAGAAAAGCCGAAAGAGATGGGAGACAATGGTTGCTTACCAGGATCCCCAAGCCATTGGAGATGGTGGCAAACTGGCTTAGCACTTTGAAAAGCCCAGATCTAAGTTCCTGAGGGAACTTTACCCCCTTCCCACAATGCAGTGGGCCAAAGCCACCCTCGCCTGGGACTCTTGAAATTAAATGACTTGTGTATTTAGTGGTGAGCCTTGGTGCCGTCTCAGCAATTCCTCCAGTTCACTAATATATGCATTTTAAAGGAGAAATAATTATCGCAGGCCCCCAGTGTTGATGAAAATTATTTTGATTGTATTGTTATTTAAATACATACAAACATAAAAGTAAGTATAAATGCCTTATGCTTTTAGCTCTTACAGAACTATAAAACCAAAACACAATTACAAGTTAAATGCAAACAAAACTACAAAACCATTAAAATTCAAATTAATGGCATTAATTTAATGTGACAGATGATGTTTTGCTGAAAGTGAAATAACCAGTGTCGGGTTTAATAATAGAAGGATGTATTCCCATTTGAAGATCTGCTTGTTATCAACTGGGTTGTTTTGGTGGCTAAGCATGCTGAGCTGCCATTAGAGTTATTATCAATATTATTATATTTCTCGTGTATTGTAATGGACAAGCTTTTAACCATAGAGCTAGGATTCTGATGGACCCGCCAACTTAAAAGTGCGCCCCAAAGTATAATATCTTAAAGTATGGAAAGCGTATACCTCTTAGCAGGACCTCTCCCAGTTGTATGTCCTTATTCCCAGCACTGCCTCACAAATCCTTACAAAGCAGGTGGTGCCCACTCAGGCACCTGCTTGGAACGTGGTGACTTTGTTTCTGCAAGATTCAGCCCTGAGCTGGTGTCATATGGCCCGCGTCCCCTCTACTGTTGGATGGCTCAATCCTTTCTCCACCTATCTCTATTTGAACAGTCGCTCAGCCCTTGTGAGTACAGCAGCCCATACCATCACGTGGGCTGTTTCTGCAGACTCCAGGATGAAGCCTCCAAGTGCCAATGTAGGCTCTGTGTTCCTGAAGCGTTATTTGAGGGTAGTAGTAGGGCCCCACTAATATGTTTCAGGGTTTGAAATGAAAGTAGCAAATTTAAAAGAATTCCTGCCCTACTGAGGAAGCCCTAACCATACATCCAAGGGTTTCGCTTTGCAATCCTGGGGACAGGTCTGAGAGCTGCGGCCTGTGAAGCCAAGGCTGGAAGTCCTTCCTGGATGCCCTGTGCTGTGCTCTGAGCCACCACCTGCCCTCTAGATTTCTTTGCTCATCAGCACTGGCTGCTTTGTGCTTCCGTCACTTTGCACTGAGGTCACTTGACCTCTGCATGTGCTCATTGAGCCCATACCTTGTGGACAGATGGGGACTCAGAGGCCCATGAGCAAGGCTAATGAGTGACGAGGCCAAGGCTGTCAGGCGAGGCTGTCTGACCCTCAAGACACCACTTGGCAGTGGCGCAGGATAGAGGCAGCTGCCAGGCCTCTGGCTACCCTGGAGCACTTCAATCCCCTAAGGAATCTGTGTGCCTTGGGACCCGTGTGTCCTCTTGTACACACACACACGCACACGCACACGCACACGCACACGCACACGCACACGCACGCACACGCACACGCGGCCACCCGCACAGTCTTGGAGAAAGCAGGGGCATGGCCTTGACACATACCTGGCTCCCCCACAATGAGTCCATCAGCCCATGCTCAGCTCTGAAGCAGCACCCGACACCAAGTGACATTTCCCCAGTGACTAATGAGCACAGGTCTGACAACAGAATGTTCCCAATGGGGGTATTTCCATTTGTTTGTTTATTCTTTTATTTATTTTGGTGAAAAGGCAGATATAAATGTGTAACTCAAATCCCTGTTCACACACACACCCTCTCTCTCTCATCTGCGTGTGTATGCACGCAGAAACATCAACCCATGTGCATATACACACATATACATTTGTGCCTACGTGAGTGCGTGAGCGTGTGTGTGTGTGTGTGTGTGTGTGTGTGTGTGTGTTGCTTGATGAAAGAGAATGAGGTTTCCAGGAATTGGGGCTGTGCTGAAAATTCAGGATTTGAGGCTGCCTTCTTATGGCTGAGGCTTTGCTTCATCCTGGAAGTCTTCAGAGAGCAGCTGTCTGCCTGGACCCTTGACCCCTGACCTCTCCAATCCCTGGTGCCAGGGAGACTGTAACATGAGTTCTGCTTCTCCCTTCAGAAGCCATAAAGAGTCCTGGCCTTATCTCAGCAATCCCTTCAGACACACTCACCCTCGAGATCCTCCCTCCTTCTGACTTGCTCCCATGTGTGTCTGTGCTGTCCAGGGCCCCTGGGCTTTGGGCTTCGGTGGGAGATTCCAATTTAGGCCTTTAGACCTACACTTTTGGCTTTCTTCTATTCAAATGCAGGGAAGAGAGCTTTAGGGAGGACCTCCTTTAACAACCCATCCCTCCTATTCATGGAGCTGAAGTTTTCAAAAGATTATTTCTTCTGGACAGAGTTGAAGTGATAATGAACTCATTCTTTCATTTTTATGAAACAAAGACATCGACTCTTGACCATCCGAGAGCCTAATTGGCATGTGGCTCATGCTTTTGAGACCTGCAGCACTGATAGACGAGCAGCTAAAACAAAGACATTTGACATTTCCGTGATTCAGGCAGCCTTGCTCAGGCACATGTACAATTATCATTAAGCTGTCGAAATGGTGATAATCCGACGTTTGTGCATGGAAAATACCAGTGCCCACCGATCCAGTGTCACATTCTAGGAGCTCCCAGGGACACAGGTGAGGGCAATTCTGTTAGCATTAGTTCCGGGGTTATGTGGGTTCTATGGAGCCTGGGTAACATTTGGATTGCTCGGACCGTGGATGAGAGAGGACTGACTAGAACCAGTTTAAGGTGACACTGTAAGGAGACAGTCAGGGTCCCTGGAGACCATGTCATACCGCATTCCACCCCCGAATCCCAGAGGATTTGCCTTGCCCAGAGCCACCCCAGCTGGTGGTATCTGTTCTGAGGACAGAGGGATAGCAACCTTTTGTCACCAGGCACGAGGCTATGAGGGACAGCAGCCGCCTTCCTCCCAGTGTGGAGTCCCAACCTCCTGCTCTACACTCTACTGATGGCCCTTGGCCTTGGTCCTTCCAAGCAGCATCTGGCCGGTCAGTGGCTCAGTGACCATTTGTGGCTCAATTCTCTGAGGCCTCCCTGGCCCTGTTGTCCGGGGCTCGCAGGCCATGACCCCAAGTCCTAGTGGCAACCCTGCCCTCTGGAGATGGGCTGGCCAGGGCCTGTGACCAGGATGGGCCTAATATGGTTTGAATATGCCTGGGTGTGTCCCCCACAGGTCCCAGTGCGGGAAGCTTGGTCCCTGCTGTTGTAGTGTGGACATGGTGGGACCTTCGGAGGTGGGGGGCCTCATGGTAGGGGACTGGGTCATGGGAGCCACCTTGAGAATGGATTAATGCATGTCTCCCAACTGGGTTAGGTCTCAGCAGAGCAAGATGTTAGGGGCAAGACTGCCCCGCATGCTTAGTATCGTCTGCACAGCTAGTTCCCTTCTGTTTCTCTGCCATGTTGTGACACAGCTGACAGTGCCACACCATTGGGATCGTCCTGCCACTAAAACAGTGAGCCGATAAACCTCTTTTCTTTATGCATGTCTCAGAGTCAGGCATTTTGTTACAACACAAAGTGTCCTAAACCCTGCCAGGTCTACCTAGCCCTGTCTTTACTTTTTTTTTCTTAACACAGGCTTGTGTTATCTCCCTAGGGAAGCCAGGGAACAGCATAGATTCCCAGGCTGTTCCTTGCCACCCTCCTACTGGCTCCTCCTGCTCAGCCTTTCCTATGGAAGGAGGAGCCATCAGGGTTTGTGCCCATCTCTGGATCCTGGTGGCCACACTACCACTGGCCTCTGCCCCTTGCTGGTTCAGGTGGTGCCACCTGTCATGACCAAGTGGAGCACAGGGCTCAGGCAGAGGAGGAAGGGTTGCCCAAGGCTTGTAGCAACTGTTCCTGGGGCACAGGAACAGGGGACTCTTCCCACCAGGTACCCAGTGTCCTTGGGCCTTGCACATGATGGCTCTGAGTTCTAAACACTGATGAAAAAGCCAAGCTTCCCTTCCTGCTCACCAACTCTGAATCCTCAGGCCTGCATGGGCCAGAATCACAGGATCTGGCCAATGTGGATCTGTAGCTGGGAACAAGGGACAGCAGCTGCCCATCCCTTGGTCCTGGAGAATGCATGCACTGGGTCTTGTTGGGGGCGCTTCTCCTGGAAGCAGACTCTGAGAGGAGTTTGTTGAGCAAGATGCTTATGAGGAATGACTCAGGGATGAGCACACAGAGCAGAGCAGGAGTGACAGGGCAGGACAGGACAGAGACAGGGAGCTGAGATGTGGGCCGCTGGCAGCTGGCTAAGAGCACGTTTTAGTCAACACCAGAGAAGCACCAGAGCTCAAGGGGGTCCACAGTTCTCTGTGGGCTCACCTCTGACAGCCACTGGGTGTGGCTGTCCATGGAGGGCTGTGACCCCGAGGGGTGACAGTCGACATGCAGCAGCTGTGACACAGTCCATCCTGGTAGGTCAGGACCATGGGCGGGACCCTCCACATCCACCACACGCAGTGGGGAGTCCTGCTCACAGGACTCCTTGGCCAGTGAGAGATGTCATTGTGAGACCGGAAACCATGCCATCATCCTGAAATGAAAAATGGGTGAGGTTTGGGTTAAGTTCAAATCAAAACTCAAATAACAGCATGAGGTGAGGGCTGCACCACTTCCAGATGTTCTAGATGGGACACGGGGGGACGTTGGGGAGGAGCACAGAGCTCATCTTTATTGTTCCCTCTGTGTGGCGGCCCAAGATCTGCCAAGCAGAGGAGCAGCCAAGACTGAGAAGAAGGGGACAGGAGGACCCAGACCGCTCTCTGGGGAAGGACAGGTGTGAGGCGGCTCCGCCCCTCCCTGCTCCCTGGTGGCCTTGGAGGCTGGTTGCAGGATGCAAATGAGCTGGAGAAGCAAACGGTTCACCCTTTGGAAGCCTCGGGGTTGGAGGGGACTCAAGTCTCACATGAGTGGCACAGGCTGGGCAGGGCAGGGCAGCGTGACACCCCAGGGTAGAGGGTGCATCCATTAGCTTGTTTTTTTCTTTTTGAGACAAGGTCTCACTATTTAGTTCACTCTGGTCTTGAGCTCTCTATGTAGCCCAGGTTGCCCTTGAACTTGTGATGATCCTCCTGCCTCAGCTTCCCAAGTGCAGGGATCACAAGTGTGTGCCACCCAGTTGGCTTTGCCCTGCTTTAACACTGTTTGGGCTTCTGGGATATTGGGAGGGTTGCCCCCTGCACTGGGAACAAAGGTCATTCATGACTTGCTTCCAAGGACAGACAGGCCTGTGACGTCTTCCTTTCTCCTCCTGATAGCGATAGGAAAAGCGTGGAGATCCCAATCATTATTGTATCTGTTGAGTCACCAAAATGTGTCAAGTACCAGAGATGTGCCGGAAATGATCCCACGCCAGGAAGACAGCAGTAACAAAACACTGAAAGCAGGGGCGTAACAGGGCAGCTGCTGCTTTTACGTAGAGAAAGACCACAGAAGGGGCACCTGGCCAAGAAGAGCTGGCACAAACTGTCTGGAAGAGAAAGGACAGAGGTGTGAGGGGTCGGCTGGGCAATCTCAGCAGGCATCTCACCAGGACAGCAGGGAAAGGGACCCCTAGAGAAAATATTTGGGAAATGCCTTGAAGGCAGGGAGGTGGGTGCTCTGCAGGCATAAGCCCACTGGCCTTGAGCTGGGAGGGAGCCTGGCTTGGTGTCCAGGGACAGGAAGGAGAGGGCAGGGAGCCTGCGGCCTGATTTCTGAGATGATGCTGTGGTTCAGGGTGGCAGCAGGGAGAGGCAGGGATGGGTGGGCTTGGCTGCATGGTTGGGGGGACCCCAGTCCAAGGGTGGGGGGAGGCTTGGCTGTGTGCTTCAGAGGACCTGAGCTGCCAAGGGACTCTGAACCCTCGACCCAAAGGATGGATGGGCTCCGGTGGCCTCTTGCTGATGGGTTCTTTCTGGACACTTTAAGTTGGAAGAGTTTGGGGGCACAATATGCACACAAGACCTTCAACTCCCGAGAGGGAAGTCTGGATAGCTGTGTACTGCTCTGAGAAGACAGGGAGACCCCAGGCTGGCGTGTCTGGTCTGATAGCCACAGCTCCAGCCCCAGAGAGGTGGGGTCCAGGCAGAGCTCTGCCAAAAAGGGAACACGAATGCTAGGTTTTGAAGCCTTAGAAAAAATGCAGAATCTCGCGTTGATAACTTTTCTATTGCTTACATGTTGAAATGATAATAGCTGGCAATACTGGTTAGAGGAAATCTGTTACTGAAATTGATTTCGCCTGTTCCTTTGTACTTTAATGTCACTACGGGAGGGAGCCTCATGGTGCAGGTAGCCCAGGCAGGTAGGCAAGTTTCCAAGGTCAGCAAGGACCTCCACCGAGAGAGGGGAGGAGGAGGTGCTGGCAGGTTGCAGGGGAGGCAGCCAGGGAGCCAGGAGGGTCCAGCTGTTGTCCCTCGGCTTGAGATGGAGGTGGAGCCTGCCTTCCCCTGCACCTTCTGAGCATTTCACAGGTGGAGGCCGGGCCCTTCCTGCACTGGGGGCTGGTCCTGGGCTGCTCTCCCTGGGAGGGGACAGGCGCTAAGCAGCGGTGAGTGGGAACCAGTGCTTGGACCAGCCTGGGCCAGCTGAGGATGGCGGCTGGGACACTGGAGCCTGGCTGCCGGGCCTCCTTCCAGACAGATTGAGGGCTGCTGGGGCCGGACCGAGGGAGGCGAGCAGCAGCCAGCAGCAACCAGCAGGGCCTCTGGGCTCTGAAGGGGTCTTTGAATGGCTCCATCTGGGTCAGGGCTCTGAGCGAGAGCTGCCCCCCTCCCTGCCCGTGCTCGCCAATAAACCGTGTGGGACGGCCTTCAATTAGGGAAGCGTAGCCAACCAAATCAGCTTTCAGATAAATTATTTATGCGCGCCTGCAAGGGAGGGAGGCAGCCTCACGGAGAACAACGTGTTCATTTTAATCAGGCGCCTGCGAGGACGGTGCAGGGGGGAGGGAAGGGGCGATTAGATTAGAGGGGCCCCTGCTGTAAATACCACGCAAGCGGCGCGTTTTGTTCCTGCGCAGACTGTCTTTTGTGGCGTGCTTTCGACCACGGGTGCGAAGAGCAGGGTCGGACGTCTATGCAATGTTAATGAGCGTTTTTTACTGTTTACCTAGTGGGGGTCTGAGGCAGGCCGGCTGGGGTGCGGGGTGGAAGACTGGACCCCTGCAGACCTCGGGCAGGGTGGGGGTGGGGGTCCCACTGGGATCAGCTTGCGTCCTGCTGCTGGGTAGGAGCGCAGGGACTGTGCAGAACGCTGGCTGGAGCAGCACCAGTGTAAGGGAGGTCCTGTACCCTGAAACTTGGGGACAGTGACAAGCCAGGTGCGAAGTCGCTCTCGCTCTCCTCCCGACAAGGGAACACAATCAGGAGGAGCAGAAAGCAGCCTGCTTCCCCAGGGAGCTGGGGCTGTCAGGGCTGGGGGTGACAGTGGACAGAAGGTGCCCCTCCCTGTCCGGAGGCAGCAGGGGGTAGGGGTGCAGAGGCGCCCCACAAGTCAGTCACCCTGGGAGAGGACACAGAGCAGCCCTCCAACTGCACCACCAGGAGGGAGCTCCAGAAAGGGGCTGTGCAGGCTCTCAAGGTCCCCAACCTCTTCTCTCGGTCCACCCTGTCCCCTCACTTTCCTTCTCAGTAATGTTTCCTGGGTAAGGCTGCCCTTGGGCCACACTTCTCAGAAAGGTGGCCCAGGGATGAAAGAATATCCTTGCCATTCAACTGAGAAGCAGGGAGAAAAAGATGGAGTTGAGACATGTGTTTAGGGTGGATGTATTTATCCTTGTGTCCCCAAGGTCTAAAAGTATTATGTTACTCAAAGGGGCTGGTACATGGAAGGACTCTGCTGCAGTTGAATAGTGCACAGCCTGAATGTCTGTACACGGCAGCCTTACCTCTACTGTTTACATGTAGATAGTGTGGTCCCAGTACTTATTATTGTGAGTGATTAAGTGAATAATGCATGTGAAGGACACTGTTGAATAACAGAATATCTATGTACTGCCGATTTTTTTAAAAAAAACTATGATTAAGCAGTTAATTTTGTTTTGCCAGCGACAGAATCCTAACTCAAATTGTCTTTGAACAGGAGACTCCATTTCCAATGACTAAAAAGTCTGGGTCTCTAATGTACAGTCAACTTCAGACATGGCTGGGAACAGAAGTCTGTTTCTCACTGTGTCTAGACACTGCTTACCTCTGTGATGATTCATTCTCAGGAGACATTTCCCCGGGAGACAGCTGAGATGGATTGGGGCTCCTATCCTTGGGGCTTAGGGACACAGGGCAGCAGGAGAGACTTTCCCTGGTTCTCAGAAGCTGGGGACTGAGCCACGCCCACCTGTCAGCCTGCGTCACCGTCACCGACTGGGGTGGGCTGATGGCAGAGGTGTCAAACTCGCTGGGAGGGCCTGCAGTTTCGGGGCCGGGTGGCCCCCAAATGAGAGAGAGCCTATACGCTGAAGCAGGTGAGCTCCTCCAGATGGAGGTCCCGGTGCCAAAAGCAGGAGACGGACATGGGTGTAGGAAGGGGCCATCAGAGCTGTCTCTTCTGAGATACATCCCTTGGGCACAGTAAGCCCAGCTTGGCTTTTTTGGGGGTCGTCACTTCCCAGCTATGGCCTGGGCGGTGTTAATGCCACATTTTGGGTACACTGTACCCTCATTTGGTAAAACTGGTTTATGTCACATGCTGCAGCTTTTCCTCCTTCCTCCTTCCGGACTGCAGTCTCCTCGGGTATCCAGAGCCTCCCTGGGCCCTGGGAGAAGAGTTTCAATGGGACAAGCAGTCGCCGAGCATGGGAGCCCACTCTGCCCTTGGAGATGAAGGAGCACTTCCAGCATGGTTCCAGTTGTCTTTGGTCCCTGCCTGGCCGTCACATGCATGGAGTGTTTGGTGGGTGGAAGAGACCGGGTCACCCATGAGTGTGAGACGTTCTTCTCCAGATGGTAGGCAGTAGTGGTGAAAGTTGCGTGGTGGACCCAGCTGGGTTTTGGTCCCAGCTCCAGACCTGCAGTGTTCATTCACCTGTGCCGGGTGTGGGACACTGAAGAGGACAGGATGGGACCCTTTGCTGCAGGGTCACTTAACCCAGTGTGTATGGGGTGTTGTGCACAGTACATCCTGCAGGGGGCACCTGGGGGCTGAGGGCGCAATGGGTACAGAGGCTCAGGGGCCAGTGTATACCCCCTGCTTCCTCTCTGCCCCTGCCTGCTTCCTGTCCTGTGTTCTATGTCAGCAGAGACCAGCAGGGTGGTGGAGTGAGGTGTGGCTGCAGACAGGGGCATGGGATTAGGAATCCACCTGGATGCACCAAAGCAGGCCATGTCAACTTGCTGGGCGTTGGTCTCTGCAGCTGTTAGCTGTCCCCTAATCTCCAAGTTCAGAATGAAGACTAATGGGAGAGGGAGGAACCAAGCAGCCTAAAGGTGCTCAGAGCGGCAGGAAGTCTAGCCCATCCTCCCTCCCCCCTTTATCCCCCACCTCCCGGGCCCTTCAGCCCATCAGCCAACCCCGAAGGCTGTTGATGCCAGGAAACTGGGGACGGAGCTCCTTGCTCTGACCAGCCTAGGGTTCCCTGGGGCCTGGTGCTCTGAGCCAAGCTGCTGGACTTCCACCTTGGGATCCAAGGCTGAGCCTGACCCTCCCTCCCTGTCCCTGCCCCACCCCTGCCCTACCCTTAGCACCTGGGATCTATCTTGTGGGACAAGCAGCTTCCAGGCAGACACACAGCCATCCCCCAGTGAAGGGCCCTGCAACAGCCCAGAGTACTCCAGCCCCATGGTCACCCTTCCTGGACACCCATGAAGAGGCTGCTAGGGCAAGTTGGGAGCCTCCCCTCCCCGTTTGACCCTGCAGCCCTGAAGGTAACTGGCTCTCCTGTCTTCCCGGAAATGGACACTGCACCTGCACACACAGCGGTCTTTGCACCCCGCTGCTCCCTTTTTTGTGATGTCTGCCTTGATACTCCAACCAATCTGTCTGAAAATTTTCAAGCTGAATTGGAAAAACTTCGAGATCACCTGCATGCTGCTCTCCCTAGGCTTCTTTCAATGGGTCTCCCACTTAGGGAAACAAAATATGGAGCCTTGAGTTATAATAATAATCATCATCATTAGCAGCAGCATCATCCACAACAGTACCAGTGCACACACCAGTTGGCCACACTGGGCTCTCCCAGCTCTCAGCTGTAACCCAAGAAGGCCCTTGCCGGGAGGCCCTGGCTTGCGGGTGGTGTGGGCTCCCAGGCTTGGTGGGGTTGGTTTCCCTGTCCTGGAGGAGGCGGTACAGAGTAGCACATTTTTCAGCAGACGTGGCAGACTCCTGCTGGGGGCAGGCCCAGGCACCACAGTGGGCGGGACGGGTCTGTGCTCCCTGGGCTCCAGTCTGAGGTTGGACACGGCCCGGGCCACCTCATCTCAACACCAGGCCTTTGGTGCCTGCGTGGTCCTTGGGGCCGCTGAGCACAGAAGTTGTAGTCAGCTTGGGGACCGACTTCCCAGGCCTTCGGAATGAATGAACATAGAACCTAATGCAGGCATGACTGTCTTCCACCTTGTCACTGACTGGTGACATTGGCACAGAAAAATGCATAGAGCACAAAGATAAAACCCATTTTCTCAAGCCAGACACCTCCAGAGACCTATGTCCAGCCCGAGACCCAGAAAGGCCACTTCCACCCACCCATTTCAGCCATGCACCATTTTGGTGGTTTCTGGAAGCCTGTTTTAATGCTATTTCTTTTTGTATTTTATAAGGATGAAATCATACATAAGGATGGTGCGATTTTTTGAGGTCTGGCTTCTTTCACTTATTACTATGCATGTGATATTCATCAAATCATTGCACACAGCTGGAGACTGTTCCCCTTTCACTGCTGTATGGTATTTCAGTAGTGAAGGTACTGAAATTTATATATCCTTTTATCATGGGTGAACATTTGGGCAGTGTTGTTTTGGGCTATTGTGATGGAAACAGTACATTCTTGGATTTTTTTTTTGTGTGTGCCTGTGTACACACCTCTGATAAGCATAGACCTAGGAGTGAAAACAGTGCATCAAAATAAAATGTATGCAGCTAATGCTGTCACTGTTTGTTTGTTTGTTTTTTGGTATTAGGGTTGGAACCCAGGGCCTTGTGCGTAGTAGGTAAGTGCTCTACCACTGGGCTACATCCCCAGCCCAAAATGTGCAAAAAAGAGCCATCGACAAACAGATATCCGAAGTGTTGGCACCACATCCGTCACAGTTTTCAGGAGACCTATTTCTGTGCAGCTGTGCCCTCCACTCGGTGGCCTTAGACTCTGTGTTACAGACCTGTGATGGCGAACCTTTTAGAGCTTGCAGTGATACAGACAGCCTGCTGTGGCACGTGTGCCATAGGTTCACCACCCCTGTTATAGATCCTATGTAATTGCACAGAAGCTGAGAAATTGTCCCTGGAAGGGACAGAATTTAGTATCTGGTTACACGGACGCTACCAACTTGACCAGTTGCTGCCAGAAGGTCACTGGCAGAGCCATACAGGTTTCTTTACCTCTGAGCACCGCTGGCCTCAGTCTCTAGGTCTCTTTCCCCTCCCCAGCTCTCTTCCTCCCTTGCTGACACTCGACCCCGCTGGAGCCCGGTTCTCACACTGCCCTGACCCGACCCTCACAGCCGGCAGGAGCCACGTGAGACCCACTGAAGTCAGGGTCGGGCTGACAGAGTGCATCTGTAGAAGATTCTCCATCTCCCAGCAGCTGTGACCCCTCAGGGGAGTCGCTGTGGATTCAGGCAAATATTTCCACCCCATAAAATGTGGCACAACGTCACCTCTATTTGCCTTGAAAAGCTGGCGTGGGGGACAAAGTATGAAGGCAAGTAGCGGTGTTTCTGGGGTGTTGGTGGCTGCCCACCTTGTCCGTTTGCTCACTCAGCGCTGTGGCTGCCCACCTGCTGGTGTCCCCACAGGGGACAGCTGGGGAAGCCACTGCAGCAGGTGCAGTTCAGGGTTGCCTGGGCTACCTCACCCAGGTGGTGCTAGCAGGACACAGACTGAGGTCGAAGGATCACCCTGTGCATCTGCCCCTGCCCGGCCGCTGAATCTTGCTGTGTCCTCTTTCCCGTGCTCCCACAATCCCCTCTGCCAGCCCCCTGCTTCACACAGGTGCCCACCCTGATGGCCTGGGCCACACGGCAGACTCTTCCGGAGCTCAGCTCCTCCAGCCTCTCTTCACCAAGCCAGGGATGCCATACGCTTGTCATGGCAACCTCAACATCCCTCTGCTGTTACTACAGACTGCCATCCAGTCTGGGCAGGGTTCAGCCTCAGTGTTCCTCTCAGGCAGCCTCTAATAAATGATTAATGCACCTGAGCGGACCGTGATGGGAAAGCGATTTGCCAAATGTTCCTGTGCTTTCAGCAGAGCACTTTCTCAGGGACAAAACACAGGTCAGATTCCAGCAGCCCTACCTGCCCACCAGCACGCACAGCCTGAAAATAGCTGCTCCAAGCGAGCCAGCCCTGGCTGCCCTCTCCCTCTGATCTCCTACACGACTGACTCTGTTGCCTGCCTGCCTCCCTTCCTCCTTTTTGCCTTCCTTTCTTCTTTTCAGTGCCGCTGATTGAACCGAGGGGAGCCTTACCATTGAGCTAAATTTCAGCTTGAATAACCTCCTGCCTCAGCCTCCCATAGAGCTGGGATTACAGATGTACATCACTATGCCCCGCTGCTCACTCCATTTTCCTGTGGAGGAAGCGAGTAGTGGATGCACCTATCACATCTGACCATCTCTCCAGGTCCCACAAACATTCTGTACTGACCCAAGTGTCTGCCCCATGTGCTCCAGTGTCCAGGGACATCTGGCATCAGCCTGTATGATGCCCTTCTCAGCTCTCTCTGCTCTTCGATGATGGACTTTGCTGACCTAGAAGTAGCCTTCTGAGCCTCAGAGTTTATGACAAATGTCCAGTGCTGGCCCTGCCTGTGCCCAAGGGTCACTGAAGGGCTCTCCAGACCAGGAGCCCTCAGGGCCTCACGACCAGCCTCCCCTGTACAGCCTCGGATACCTCACCAGGAGCCCGTGCAGAAGGCCCCCGCAGGAGGGACAAAGCTCTAGCCATGGGTGGCTGCAGAGGTCTGGCCCCCTGCTGGTTTATCACAAGTGCAGGGCAGGCTACAAGGCAGTGGGACCATAGAAGGATCACCAGGGCCTGAGAGACCCAAGGGGTACAGAGTGAGTCGGTGGCTGGGTGAATCTAGAACCCTTCTCGTGGTCACACAGCAGTCCCACGTCCCACACATCCTCCAGGCGCTCAGCCCAGAAACCCACACACTCCTGTCAGCTTGTCCCCAGGGCACTGGCCTTCTTCTTCTCCCCTTGCTCCTGGCTCCCTTGGCCCTGCCCACAGCTGCCCCTCACCTGTCATCTGGGTCCAGCATCTGTGTTGTTCTGTGACTTCTCAAACACAAATGACTGGCAGGATCAGTGCCTGCTCAGTCCCCAGTGCATCCCATTAAACTTGAAGGGAGCCCTGGTTCCTGACAGTCAGGCCAACATCTCTTGTATATGGGCATTTGGAGTGGGACCTGCTGGGACAGTCTGGGCTTTGGAGGCAGATGGACATGGCTACCAGTTCCACCCATCCTAACACCCACCAGCTGTGTGATTTAAGCCAGGTGACTTCCCTTATGGAGCCTCAGTTTCTTCTCCTATTAAAACTAGAATCCTAATTGCATTTGTCCACCTGCACTGATTCAATGCTTAATAAATAGTAATACTTTAATTTAAAATGTAATCAACATAACAGAGAGACATGAGCTGTGTTTAGAAGATCAGTGTTCTCACCACTAACTGGCTGTGTGGCTTTAGGAGGCCAGCTGCCCCTCTCTGACTTTAGCTTCTCTTAACTTCCCACCTTTTGGGGAGCACCACTGTGTTCTCCTGCTGAGCATTTCTGAGAGAAGACTGAGAGTAAGGTCTCTGACTTGTGCTGGGGCACCCGACAATCTTGTGGTTGGTAAGACGCATATTATAAGAACCATTATTCTGAGGACAATCCATTCTCAATTACTCACATGCCAGGGATATATGTAGGTCCATCTTGCTAACTGGCTGTGCTCATCTGCATTTGTGAAGGAGAAAAATACTGCAACTTGGTGACTTGCCAGAGGCCACTCAGATCAGAATTGAAGAGCTGCTGTCTGGCTTTCAGACTGAAAGTCCACTTTGTTTCCAGGAACCAAAACACATAAGTGCCCTCTAAGACATGTGTTCCGGTACGGCAGCCACTGGCCAGGTGCAGCTATGCCATGCTCTTCCCTAAAATGAAATAAACATCGACTCCATCTCATCCTTCACATTGTGGCTGCCATACTGGAAAGTGCAGATACAGAAGCATTCTGCTAAATTACAAAGTTCTCTGAGGCTGTGCTGCCCTACAGAGCGAGGGGACTGTGAGCCGCGTCTCTGAAAACTCTTCATGGTTTAGAGCTGAGGTGTTTGTAAGGTGATTGGATCGTGGGTGCTACACAGGGGATTAGCCCGGGGATGAGTTTACAGCTGACTTGCTGTTAGGAGGTGGGGCTTGGTTGGAGGTAGGTAGCTGGGGGCGTCACCTGGAAGGGTGTATTCCCCTCCCCACTGCTTCTGTCTCTCTGCATCCTGACTGCCATGATGTGAGCAGCTTTCATGTGCTAGGCTACCTCCGCTGTGGAGCCAGATCAATGGACTGAAGCCCTGAGCCAAAGTAAACCTCTCCTCATTTAAGGTATGAGTGTTGGCCGTTGTGACAGCCACTAAAAAGTGACTAGGACAGTTGCACATCATTCACTGGGACCAGGGAGTTCAGGGGCGTGGAAAGCTTGCCATGGGACCCGGAAGCAAGTTTGCCTTTAGATCTGCACTAATGACCTCTTTTCCATCCTACCTGCCACTCTGGTCTGTGGTACTTTCTAGAGGACTGAAAGACACTGTGCTGCCTCCCGGCTTCTCTGTGGCTTCCTGACAAAATAGTACTGACTGGAAATCCTGTGTTGGCGATAAACCCCAGACTCAATTTTTCAGTGCAGAAATAAAGCACTCAGACACCAAGGAATCTCAATAAGGCAACTTTACTTCTGCAGAAGGGTGCGCTACACCCCTAAGATGAGGTAGCAGGCACACTGAGCTGCAGCCACAGCTCCTTATATATCCTGATGCACGGAGGGCAGCTGACCTTCTCCCCATTGTCTGGCCTAAAGGTTCACAATCAATTCTGATTGTCTAGTTTAGGTGGTGTGAGGGGGTAGGGCCTGAAAGGTAGCTGGGCAGAGTGGCCAAAGAGGGTGGGGAGCACAGGGAACTGAAATTCCTTGGCACAAGGGGCTCCCCGAGTCCAAAGTGCAGGTGGTCCTTGTAAGTATAGCAACTGCAACCCTGGTGTGAGGGAGAGGGAGGGCCTCATAGGGTAAACTGGAGTTTAAAATGGAGGTGCCCCTGCTGACATCCCGTGATAGAAAAGACAGGATCAGTTTCTCACACCTGGGAGTTGGCTAGAAATGCAGTTTCAGGTAGCACTCCCAGGCCTGCTTGATCAGAATGTACATTTGAAGGAGATCCCAGGTGACGTGTGCTTGTCACGGTTCACAGGTAGTGCCCACTCCCTGCATGGCATCCTCTAAGCTGTACCCTATCTGTGCTTTAGTGAAACCGTTCGGCCATGGGGATCTGGAAGGGAGGGAGGTGTCTTCTTAGAGATGTAACACCAATCAATTTTTTTCTTTTAGGTTTTATATATATATATATATCTCTAAAGTCTGATGGAGAAGGACCCTCAGCAATAATCTAGTGCCAACTGCTCATCTTCTAGAGGGAGAAACAGAAGCGCAGGAAATGAAAGCAGCTTATCCAAGATCATATGGTTGTATCAGGGCTTAACCCGGGCAGCAGGGCCCTGTGTCAGCTCAGCGCTACTCAGCAACAAGAAGACACCAAGTGTTAGAGGGAGGGGGGTCTGAGCTGAGGTTCCTATGCCCAACGTGGAGCCAGTCTATCACTGGCCCAGCCGGGTGGGTCCCAGGAAATGCTACTGGTCACCATGGTTACCATTTACTGGGTACCAGGCACCGTGCACGATCTGCCTGTGTTATTTCACTGGATCTGCACAGATAATTCGATGATGGAAGGCTTGTTGCTTCCTCCTCTTTAGAGATGAAGACACTGGCACAGAAAGGTTAAAAAGCCTGTCTGGTGTCACATAGACAAGAAACAGTGCAGACAGAACCGGAAAGTGGATCTCCGGGAACCAGACATGGAAAAGCAAGAGAGAAAAAAAAAAAAGCCACTCTGGACGCTTGGTCACCTGCAGGTCTGTTTCTATGATGGTTGCAGTAGCTAACCATCTCAGTTGTCCCACTGGGAAGGGAGGACAGAGCTGCAACATCACTCACTTTGGGTCAGACGCTGTCCAAAGTGATAATCGACTCACTGGCTTCTGGACTTTGCTCTTAGACTGAAGAGTATGGTGAGTGAGAGGCAGCTGTCCCATTAACTCCAGGGAGGGAGTTCACTGCAGGGGATGGGCAGTCTGTCTTGGCTAAAGAAAGGGAAATGTTAGGAGCTTGAGATAGCAAGAGAGGAAGAAAGAGGACGAGTGAAACTGCTTCATGGGAAAGAGATGACCACAAATTTGGATGACTTTATCTCTAGGTCAAGTATTTTACTTTTGTTTGCCTTATTGAATATGCTGTTATCTTAAGCCCTTCTTTCCTTTTAATTTTGGTTATGTTTGCTTGATGCACAAGTTCTTGTGTGCCATACGCACACGCATGCACACACATGTGTATAAGAAGCTGAGTTTTTCCGTAGGGGGGTCATGAGAATCTCTGTGCTCCACATCATTCAAGGGAAGAAAATTCTTCAAGATGGATAAGACTAGCAAAAGTATCAGCCACAAGTAGAGAGCAGTTATTGCTTTGCCTGCCTACTCATTTTGAATCATTCTTCCAAGGAAACATTTCCTGAACAGCTATTACTTGGAGGGTAATAGTTCAGGTCAGAAGAGCAGATGGTTTAGGGCAGGGGTGGCGAACCTACGGCACGTGTGCCACAGTGCAGCCTTTGAAAGCTCTGAAAGGTTCACCATCACTGGTTTAGGGCTCTGTGTGCTCTTATTGACTTCCTTCTGAGTGAGATGGAGAACTATGGCAGGGTTCTGAGCAGAGAGGAAAGGAGATGATCTTGTCTAGATTCTGAGATGACAGGAGAATGTGAAGAAACTAAGGGCAGAGGCAGAAGGGCTAACTGGGAGGCTGCTGCACCTATCTTCGAAGCCCACAAAGTGATCTGGATAAGAGGTAGGAGTGGAGGTAGTGAGGCAGGAGTAAGGTTTACTATTGTAGAATATTGAGAAGTCAGTGAATATACAGGTCTGGAACTTGGGATTAAAAGTCCAGGGTGGAGATGTGAATTTGGGGATAATGAACCCACAGTTGGAATTTAAAGCCTTAAAATGAGAGCTTTCCCCAGTCCCATGCCTGAGATTCCCAAGGTTATGAGAGAAAACTGAGAACAGGAAAGATGCAAGGACAGAGCCTGGGAAGATTTCTCTCAGTGTTTTTCATACCACTCAAGTGAAACTCCTTGGTCAAGGTCATTGACATCTTGTTAAGCCCAGGGTTCCCTTTCCAGTTCTCCTAGCATTTGCCCTATGTTTGAATGAAGCCAGAGTCATAATTATACATTTTGCCTTCTGAATTCCTGAGAGGATCCAATGTGTGGGAAGGAGTTTCAGTCACATTTATTTTGATTGTTGAGGACAGCTGGCTACTTATCTGATTTCAGGGATGCAAATGAATCACAGAACTTAGACTATATCATGAGAATTAGTATATAGGGCTATGGAAATGCAAAGGCATTCTTAAGGCCACTGCTTTGTAAATTCAGAAGTTCAGAATTCATTGCTGGTACACAGGGTAGTAACTGACTTTTGCATATTGACCTTTGTCTTGTCATCTTGCTACATTCACTCATTTGTTCCAGGAGTTTTTTTTTTTTAATATAGATATTTGGGGTTTTCTACAGAGACGATCTTGCCATTGAGGAATAAAGGCAGTTTATTTCTTCTTTTACAATATGTATGCCTTTTGTTTCTTTTTCTTCTTTTATTAAACCAGTCAGAACTTTTAATATAATGTTGCGTAGGAGTGCCGAGAAGGAAAGTCTCATTTTATTTCAAATCTTGGGAAGAAAGCATCTAGTTTTCACCTTTAAATATGGTGCTCGTTATAGGATTTTTTTGTAGATGTTTTGTATGAAGTTGACAAATTTTGCCATCATGTATAGTTTGCTGGGAGGAGTTTCTTTTTTCAAATCATGAATGATTGTTTAATTTTATAAAATTTTTGCATCAATCACTGGTGTGGAGTTTTGTTTTGTTTTTTTTCCTTTTGCTTGCTTATGTGTTATACCGATCAATTGTCAAATACTAAGCTGGCTTTGTATCCCTGGATTCCTTGGTTGTTGTTACTCTTCTTAGACAATTAAATCTTTAATTTTGACTTTAAAGTTTCCTTCTTATACTTAAGGAACATTTTCTAGGTTGCAAACATTTTCTTATACCTTTTGAGGACTTCTCAGGCCCAAAGACCTAGACCTGTCCTGTTAGATAGTATGACTATATACATGGTAAAAGGTTTTATGACTATATCACAATATACTTATTAGTCAGGGTTGGGTGGATATTCATATTGTTTATAGTGCTTTTTTCCCCCATAAACAATAGTGCGATGATGAACATCTTCTAGGGTGAATTGCTAATAGTAGCATTGCTATGGTGATGTAAGTATACATTTAGTTGACCAGAAATTGACAAATTTCCTTAGTACCAATTTATATTCTCACTCTTACCGACACTGTGCATTATCAAACTTTTTGAGTTTGGCTATGCTGATGAATGAAAACTTTTATTCATGATTTAAATGTCTATTTAATTATAAGTGGCTTTGTAGAGTGTTTCCACATGGTCACAAGCCATTCAATATTACCACTGATGCTTGGCCTTTTAAAAACATTAATTTATAAGTGTTATTAAGAATATTAGTTATTTTCCATAGTTTATGTATCTGAAACTAGCTAGATATGTAGATAACAGATAATAAATTCAAGAAAATAAAGGTAGGAAATGGAGGATTCCTCAAACATATTAGAGGTGTTCTTACCATGAAAAAGAGACAGGGAGAGGAAATCAGGTATGTAGAGGAAAAGTCAACATATGAGAAAGTCCTTGACGAGGCAGAAAGGGAGAGTCTTTCTTGCATGGAGTATGATAAACTCAACCGTCTGACTCCGGGGCTAGAGCATCTTGTTGCTAGAAGATAAGAAAGTGCTCAAAGAATAGTGGAAGGCTTTCCAGAGAAGTAGGACTCCCAAAGGCCACATTGGGTTCAAGGTAAATAATGACAGCTACTGAGTATAAACTGGAATGAAAGAATGATCCATGAGTCCATGCAGATGTAACTACAATAGTAAATAAATGTAAAGGCTGATAAAGAAAGAAATATTTATATAGTTTCCAAGTGCCTGATCTCAAAATATGTGTTCATTATAAGGCAGCAAAGAATAACTTTGCAATGAGGGAAGCTTGGAGACACCACCTTAATTAAATGACCACAGAGGGCATCATCAGTAATGGGACAAACTGGAAGTATGTACCAGCTGATAAGGTGCAGTAAGAAAGCAGCCTTTCTTCTGGAGTAGTCATATGAAAAATGCATAATTTAGGTCTAATTATGAAGAAACATTAGACAAACCCAAATTGAGGGATAATCTAATAGAAAGTGTCTTTAATCTACAAGAGATCCAGTGCTGAAAGTCAAGGCTAAAGGATCGAGTTGTGTTGAAGGCGAGTAATGCAGCATGATGATTAAATACAGCATACAATTCTGCACTACATCCTTTTACTGTAAAGGGCATTTTGGGGGCAACTGGTGACACTTGAATGGAATCTGAGGGTTAGGTGGTAGCAATATAAAAATGTCAATTTCTTGATCTCAGTGGTATTGTCAACCTTTAAATAACAAACAGAGAGGAACTCTCTAAAGAATACTGATATTTATTTGGGAATAGGAAAGGAGCACTTCAATGTGGAAGACGTATCCTGGAGGAGGCCCGGGCATCTTCAAAGGAGGTGGGGTTAAGAGAAACTTTCATAGGCAAAATGAGAAAGAGCCGATAAGTTGCTTTAAAACAATAATCCTTAGCTACAAGGATTAATGACAGGGATATTTAAGGATGAATAACAATGTGGCATCCATCCAAGGATGAACAGTTGTTGGACACATGTCCCCGTGTGAGGTCATGACGGTCTGAGTGCAAGACTGTGGTGCTGGGAGAGTTATTTGTGATAATTTGTGTTGTCAGACATTATGTTCACGAAGTCCTCTTCTTCAGAACCTCCTGGCTCTATGTAATTTTTGCTAGGGCTTGACACCAGTAATTTCCTTCTGATTTTGACAACACCCCTAGTACTGTCATACTATAAAGATGTACACAAAGCACTGAAGTATTCAAGAGGAATGGGCAATAATGTCACAATTCATTCCAGATGGTTCAGGTAAGAGGTCTTTCTAGGTTGCTTCAAACTTTTGGCAAGTTTGTCGTTGCTTCAAAACTTAAAAATATTAAAATAAAAATAACTGTCAATATGGCTGGGAAAAATTGCATTGTCATTTTTGTTAGGAGTGTGTTAATTTTACAGATTATAGGAAGATATATTTTCAATACCACCCTTTTGATTAAATAAAATGGTATGTGTTCTCTGATGTCAAGCTTCTGTACACTTTTGTGGTAGTCAATTTAAAAGAGGAAGGCTTTGGCTCATGGTTCCAGAGGACTCAGTCCATGGTCATTTGGCTCAGTTGTTTTGCACCTATGGCATCTCAGTACATTATGGTAGGAGCACCTGGTGAATACCTGCTCAGTTTATGGCATCCAGGTGACAAAGACAGAGACAAAAAGGAACAGGGCCAATAACCACACTCCCAAAGAGCTCACTTCTTTCCTTTAGGACACACCTCTTAAAGGTTCCACAACCTCATGATAACGCCATAGGCTAGGGGCTAAGTCTTGAACACATGGGCATTTGGGGGACATCCAGGACCCAAACCATAACACAGCCACCTTCAAAATTCTCTTACTCTTTCTAATAGTTTTTTAGTTAATTCTTTTGAGAGGCTCAAATAAAGATCTATCTATAAAAGACCAATTTTTGCCTCTTCTTTGAAGTTTTATACCTCACATTTCTCTAATAAAATTTCAGTTTATAGTTATTTTTAAGAAAATACCAAGTAGTGGTATGAACCTTTGCTTGGAACCTTTGCCCTTTTCACAATTTTAAACATATAGTGTAGCACTTTCACTTAACATATAAGTAAAAATATTCCTATTTTGTTTTCAGACTTGGGTGCTGCAATAATCTTTGTAATAATCTTTATTATTCTATCTAAAGAAACTTGGAAACATGTTTTCTGCTCCTTGAACTTATTTATTACTATGGCACATGTAAGCCATCCTTGCATTCCTGTCAAATTTTAATGTGCTGCTAGATTTTGTTTGAAAGACATGTAGTTTATATAAAAATGATAAATTTGATCTGGCATTTGCTTGTTTTGTGCCACATTGATTACACGTGAATTACTCTGATTATGTATCATTGTATTGGGCCAAGCCTTTTACCACAGTAGAAATAGCAATAAGATTATGTTCTGGGTACACTGGTATAGTTCATGGATAACCAAAACCTTACTGAGCAATGAGTAGGTCTGTAAAATACAGACCTCATGTTTGAATGTGGCAGGGAATATTGAGGCCTCAAAATCTAGACTAGATACCTAGACTCTGGAGAAGGGGGCCATTTTGGAGAAGAGATCTATTTCCTTTTGGCACCTAGCAAAGAAGCCAAAGAGATTGCTTGAAACTTTGGAGGAGGCTTAAGAGTATGGACAGTTTTTCCTTCAAGCAGTTTACTGAATTCTGAGGTTGAATGTTGAAGACAAAGCCACTGGGAATAAAATTCAGGAAATCAGCACTTTTATCAGGCTCACAACACAAAGGCAAGCAGGCAATATCTCAAATAGCTCTTATTGGAGAACCATGGTGGGGTATAACAATAAATAGATATTCACGTATACTTGGTCTTTGTCCCTGGCCCCTAACTCTTGGAGTCTCTCAAGTGATGAGAATGTCTTCAGCATGCTAGTGAGAGGACTGGTGCCCTAGATAGCTTGAGGATGAGGGATAGTCAAGAAAGATCAAGTCTTGATTAGAGGGTTGGAACTTTCAGACCTCAAGGAAGGCATGGAGAGTAGAAAATGGCTCAACTACCCATGGTCATTGATTTAATGAGTCACACCCATGCAATGGGATATTCATAAATACCTTAAATGATCAGGGAGGAGAGCCTCTGAGTTGATGGACATGGAGAGGTGCTGGGAGGGTGGTGCACTTGGAGAACACATGGAGATTTCAGCCCACTGCCCACTTCCCCATATTCTGTCCTGTTTACCTTTTCCAGTTTGGCTGCTTCTCATTCTACATTGGCAACATTAAGTAAAGCATTTTTTTTTCTGAGTTCTGTGAGTTATCCTTGCAAACTAGTGGACTTGGGGCTGGGAAGTTGAATGAAGCTATGAGTTTATAGTTGGTCATTTAGGAGTATCAATGGCCTGGGACTTACCAATGATGTTTAAAGTGTGGGCAGCCTTGTGTGATTGAGACCTTCACTGGGGCACCTGCCCTAACTCTGGCTAATCACTGTGGAAATTGAGTTGAATCTCTGGCTACCTCGCTGTGATGGTTAAGCTGGGTTATCAACCTGATTGGCTTGAGAGCCTCCTAGGGTGTTAATAAACACAATTCTGGGCATATCTGGGTGAGTTATGGAACCATGACCTTTGGTACCATACCTTATCCTCTTCCTCTGTGGTGCTGTTCCTTGGCTGTGCTTCTTGGCCACCATGACTTGAGCAGCTTTGCTTGCTTTCCTCAGAGCCTGTCAACTCTGGACTGAAACTTCTGAAGTCATGAGGCGCATTAAACCTTTCCCCCTTTAAGATGTGGCTATCAGGTATTTTGTCCCAGAAATTGGGAAGCTGACTAACATTGTTTTCATAGAATCAGAGAGTTGGTTTTGGGAACAGCATCACTTACTTGGTGTTGGGAGGAAAATAAGCCTCTCACCTGGAGAACTAGCTCCTAAGGGACAAGAGCAAGCTAGATGTAGATGGAGCCACACTGGAGCTGAAGTCCTAGATAGGATACATCATCAGTTCCTAGTCCATTGATTATGGGAAGAAAGAGTGAGCTCTCTAGGGCAAACCTAACCTATTGGTGTGAGAAGTCAGGCACTGGGTGCTTAGGATGAATGTCTGGGGTACCAAGCATCCTCTGTGTCAGGAACTGGGTGCCAGCTATATATGTGCTCAACATGTGAAACATCATCAAGGTAGATGTTTGTCATCTGTCCTTTTTCTCCCACGAGTATATTATACTTCAAAAGAGGTATACATTAAAAGAATTTCTGGGTTCGAGTTCTGCCGAGATAGAGTGGTTCCATTACTCTCAGATCCTGATTATTGCAAATAAAGAGCTGTTGATGTAACACAACAAGAAAAGCATAAAGGTGGTGGGAAGAAGCGGGGCCACTGGGACTTGAGGTGTAATGTGGCAGTGAGTTTTGCGGATCTCCCTGCTGCCCATTGAATATCCTGGTCAGGGTACAGATGGACTCTGGATTTGAAATCTCTAACAAACACGCATGCTCAAAAGCCATAAAACAAAGAGCTTTAAGAAAACCTAGTACTCCAGGCCGAGGACCCGAAAAGGGGCGGCTTAATTACAGAAAACCTTGTTTACAGTATCTGCCTTACTCCAGGTGAATGCCAGCAATGAAACCTCCCCTACATATGCCTGTGGTTTTGGTAGATCTAAGCCAGGAACTGAGCCTCCAACATCTCCCATCCGTCTTTCTCCCCTTCCCTGGAGCCCACAGTTCTCTGAGCCTCACTGCAGGGGATGCCAAATGGAGAGGAGTGGAAATCTTCCCTTTACCAAGCGGAATCAGCCAGTTTCCATGCCAGGACAGTGTTGGCTGGGATGAGTGGGGAGCTGATCAATACCTTGCCCAGTGGAAACAGCCATGTGCCAACCCCTGACTAGAATAGTGTCAGTGGCCTTGAGTGGGAAGCTGAGCCTCCATTCCAGCATGGTGGGAGGAGATGACGCAGGGGAAAGAGTTGATGCCTCATTTCCCTCCTACCCTAGTTTCAGTGGTTCCTTGAAAGGACCTGAGCTTCCACCCCCACTGAGCATCACAGGGGGAATGATGTAGTGGCAGGGAGGGTGGCTGGCACTTCAGTTCTCTCCCTTCCCTCCCCAGTGTCATGGTGTGAGCAGGGACTAGTGATTGCTAAGCTGCCTCCTCCAGCCCACAGCTACAAAACAGGGTGACTCAGCCCTCTGCTTTAGTCTGGTAAGTAGCATTGGAGCCCAGCAGGAAGCTGAGCAGAGACACCCACCCAGCCCTACCTTATACCTCAACAGGGCGGCTGCCTGATTAAAAAAAGAAGATTAAATAGGACCAAGTCTCATTACATAATGTCCAACATGCTCAATATACAATTAAATAATCACTCATATACCAAGAATCAGGAAGACCACACCATGAATAATAATATACAATCAACCCAGAGATGAATCAGATGTTGGAGTTATCTGCCAAGGATTTTAAAGCAAGCCATCATAAAAATACTTCAACAAGCAATTACAAACTCTCTTAAAGCAAATGAAAAAAATAAAAAAGAAATAGCTCAGCAAAGAAATAAGAAATTTTAAATTAGAACTAAAATGGAAATTATAGAAGTGAAAAGTACAATAAAATTTAAAAAGCTAGTGGATGGGCTCAAGAGCAGAGTGGAGATGATTGAGAATATAATTATAAAACTTGAGGACAGACCAAGAGGACTTACCCACTCTGGTCAAGAGAGAAAACAGACTTAAAAAAATTAGCAGAGTCTCAGGAACTTGCTTGACATTAGCAGAAGGGCTAACATTTGTATTATTAGAATTATAGGAAAAGAAGAGGAAGAGACAGATTTCTCCCAAAACCCAAAGAAGTAAAAGTGAAATATTTCTCAATTGGGCCAAAGATAAACTTAAGGATTCAAAAAGTTGGGCAGATCTCTAATAGAATAAACCCAAAGAAATCCATGACAAGGCACATCATAATCAAACTTCTAGAAACGAAAGACAAAGAAAACAAATCTCAAGAGAGAACAGACAGAAACAATTCAGGGAAGTGGCTCACTTACAGTCTCCAGTTTATTACAGAAGATGCAATTTAGAAACAGCCAAACTGGGGCTGGATGTAGCTTAGTGGTAAAGCATGTGTCAAGGAACAGCCAGATTTGAGAGGTGGGTAGGCAAAGGATAGTGCGGGGCGACACCAATGTAAGCAGAAGAGAACTGCCCATCTGAGACCATGCAGGCCAGGAGAAAGAGACACATTTTCCAAATCCTGAGAGCAAGTCATCGTCAACTGCAAATTCTATATGTAGAAGGGTTCTATACATAGAGAAAATATTCTGAAATTTTCTGAAGAGGGAAAGAATTGTTCTAAACAGAAAGGAGGTGGTAAGAGAACAAACCCCCAAGAACTTCATTAAGGTAAAGCAAGCACTGGGGTGGATAAAGGTAAGAGATTGCTATTTTTCACAAAGTTCTTTAAATAATATTTGATGGTTGAAGCAAAAATTATAACGCCATCTAATGAGTGCTCAGCATATGCTGACGGAACACTAAACAAAAATACATTCATCAACTAGATAGAATAATTTCTAAACTTCCCTCAAGTAGCAAAGTGTCAATATGAGTAGATAGTGTTAATCAATGCATATATTGAAATATCTAGAGAAAACGCTATAACAAATATAAAAACGATATATCATAAATCACTATTAAAAGGTGAAGATGGAATTCTGAAAATGACTTGCAGGAAGATGAGAAAATGAAAAGAAATGAGAAACAGAGGAAGCAAACAGAAAACAAATTATTACAACAGAATACTGAGGCTCTAGCATTACGATCATCACCTTAAATGTCAATGGTCTAAATACGCCAGTGGGAAAATACACTAGTAGAGTGGGTTAAAAAATATTTTCAAACAATATACTACCTATAAGAAACTCACTGCAAATAGAAAAAACATAAGGAAGTGGAAAGTAAAAGGATTTAAAAAGTTATGTCATGAAAACTTTACTAAATAAAGTAGAACGTGCTACATTAATATTGGATAGGGTAGACTTTGGAGTAAAGAAGACAACCACAAAGAGATACATTAAATAGTGAGAAACCAGAAAGACATCATGATTCTAAAGGTGCACACCCCGAATAAGAGGGCCTCAAAAATCAAGAAGCAAAAACTAATAAAGCCGGAAGGAAAAATCAACAAATTCACAATTGTATTTGTAAACTTCAACTTCCTACTCTCTGCAACTGTATTAAAAAAATCAATAAGCATACAAAAGAACTCAACATACAACCAAATGGATTTTAGTGATCTATAAGAATACTCCACCCAACAACAGAAAAATTCACATTTTAAAAAATACGAATGGCATATTCACTAAGATAGACCACATCTTGGGACATAAAACAAACCTTAACAAATGCAATCTAATCAAAATCATAGAATATGATCTTTAATCATAACAAAATCTAACTGGAAATCAGTAACAAAAGACACAAGAAAGTTTCCAAACAGAATCAAACTACACACTTTTTTTTTGGTACCGGGAATTGAACTGAGCAGTGGCCCCACTGAGCTAAATCCCCACCCTACACACTTCTTAATAAGACATAGGCCAATAATATTAAGTGAAATAAGTAAGACACACAAGTTTAAAAATTGCCTGATTTCTCCCATATGAGAAACTCAAAATGTAAACAAAAAGCAAAATAAAGGATAGATAATAGAAAAGGGAAGATCTTTTTCAAATGGGAAGAGGAAAAAGAGATGGAAGACTGGATAAAGAAGATATAATTTTTCTATAAAATGGAATACTACTCAGCCATAAAGAATGAGAAATTAGATTCATTCATAGGAAAATAGACACATAAAGGATATAC
>NW_022900932.1:13448582-13520080 GCF_012274545.1 Fukomys damarensis | reverse complement strand
GAGGATATACTCCTAAGTGAAATAAATAAGTCACACATGTGTAAATACCAAATAGTTTCTCTAGTGTGAAAAACTATAATAGTACATAAGACCCTAATGAGATAATTGACCATGTGAAATAGGAAGAAAAGGGCTGCAGGTGTAGGGAAAGTGGAAAGGGTAGGGGAAAGGGAATAAGGGAAAAGAAAAAAAATACAAGAAAATGAAAAAATGGAAATAAAGTGTTTGTAAATGGGGAGGGGTAGAGGGGGTGAAGGGAGGGCAGGGACAAGGGGGAAAAATGAGAATCAAGACCTGTCATGTAAAGGTAAAGGATCCCAATAACGAATGAAACTGTACTGTATCCCTAAAATGTACCAATAAATTCAAAAAAAAAAAAGAAAGAAAGAAAGAAAGAAAAAGAGATGGAAGGGGAGGAAAGGAAGGGAAACAGGATTTTACAGAAACAGAATAAAAGAAAAAATGGAGATAGAGCTTCCTCAACACTGAAGGGGATTGAGAGTAGGAGGGACAAGGGAGGGATGGAAGGGGACGTGTCCCAAAGGGGCAAATAAAAAACTAAGATGAGTATACAAACTCCCCACAATCAATGCAATCATTATGTGCTGCAAAGATGTACTAGTAAAAATACATTAATACAATAAAATATAAGACATAGGTCAAAGAGTAAAGTACAATGAACTGAATGAAAATGAAAATAAAGCATATAAATATATGTGGGACTCAGTAAGGTGGTGCAAAATGGAAATTTATAGCAGAAATGATTAAATTATGAATACAGATGATCTTAATCAACAAATCAAGTCCCCAGTTTAAAAAACTAGAATAAAGAGAATCATATATCTAAAACAAATAAAAGATAGGAAAGACAGTAACAAAGATCAGTGTAGAAATCAATGAGATTGAAGAGTGCAAAGCAATACAGGAAAATCAGTAAAACAAGAAGCTTCTTCTTTAAAAAAAAAATCAATAAAATTGGTAAATCTCTAGCCAGACTGATAGAAATAAAAAGAGAGAAGACACAGGGACTGCCACTGTGGACCCTGTAGCAGTGAAAGTGATGACAAAATTAAATTGAATAAATTCACACCCACAAATCTGACAGCTTTGAACAATTACTCTGGAACCCAAGATTATCAATCTGAAGAAGGGAGAAATTCATCACTGAACTCACAAGAAAGAAATCTCCAGGTCCAGATGGCTTTACTGGTGAATCTCACCAAAGTCTTAAGGAAGCATTAACACCCATTTGGCATAATCTCTTCCAATAAATAGAAGAGAAGGGATCACTTCTCAACTTATTTTGTCAGGCTGATATTACTAAGACAGGACACATTAAAGAAAAACTACAGACTAATATTTCTCATGAATTTAGAACAAACAATTGCCAACAAAATATTAGCCAATAATATTTTAAAGGCAGAAAAAGAAGTATACACCATTACTAGGTGGGGTTTATTTTAGGTATGTAAAGCTAGTTCAGTATTTGAAGATCAGCATAAACCATCATATCAACAGGCTAAAGTATATAGCTACATTCATATCAATTAATACAAAGTAGTTGATAAAGTCCGACACCCTTCTCATGACAAACACTACAGTAAGTCAGAAAGAGAGAACTTCCTCAACTCTATCAGTGCAATCTTGACTATATCATATGCAGGTACAAATTTCCTATGTTGGATGTTATCATCATGTATATATAAAGTGTATCAATAAATTAAAAAGAGAAAAAAACTCTGAGAAAAAAGAAACAATAATCAGGACAGTACAGGATTGATAGAGGGATAGACACTAGAACAATGGAACCGAATGGAGAATCTAGAAATAGACCCAAACAAATATGCCCCACTGATTTTTGACAAGGTGTAAAGCAATCTGATGGGGTCTTTCAGCAAATGGGCTGAAGTGATTGGACATTCATAAGCAGAAAATGAATCTCAATCTAAATTTCACATTATACACAAACAAAATGAATTATGGACTTAAATATAGAATATTAATTGTAAATTTTTTAGAGAAACATTTATGTGAAAATCTTTAGGAACCAGGGCTAGGCAAAAAGTTCCTGAACTGGATATCCAAGGCATGATCCATGAAAGATAAGATTTGTAAGGTGAACTTCATCAAAATGGATCATCAAAAATCTTTGTTCTGTGAAAGATCCTGTTGGGAAAATAAAAGACAAATTAAAGACTGGGAGGAAATATTCGCAAACTACATATCTAACAAAGCACTCATATCTGGAATATACAAATAACTCGAGATCAAAAACTAAGAAAAACCAACAATTAGAAAATAGGCAAAAGACATGAGCAGACATTTCAGTGAAGTGGATACACAGATTAGAAATAAGCACATGAAAACATGTTTAACATCACTAACCATTAGAAATGCAAATTAAAATCAAAACAAGTTATCACTACACACTTATCAGAAAGGCTGACATAAAAAAATGACAACACTAAATCCTGAAGATACAGAGAAACTGGATCACTCATACACTGCTGGTGGGAATGAAAAATTGTACAGCCACTGGAAAATGTCTTGACAATTTTTTATAAAATTAAATGTTCAACTACCACACTACCCAGCAACTGCTCTCTTGGGCACTTATTTCAGAGAAATGAATATGCTTACAATAAAATCATACACAAATGTTCTTAGCAGATTTAGTCCAAATGGACCCAAACTGGAAACACCCAATTCTTGAATTGGTTAAACAAATGTTGGTATTCCAATACCGTAGAATACTACTTTGCAATATACAGGAATAAATCATTGGCACACAGCAGCTTGGACGAATCTCCAAGAGTTGTTCAGGGTAAAGAAAAGGCAATCATACTGCATGCTTCTATTTATATTATGTGAAATAACAAAACTATAGAAGTAGAACAGATTAATGGTTTTAAAGGTTTAAAGAGGGAGGAAACAATGAATAAGGAGTTTGGGTATGAAAGTACAGCATGAATGATCTTTACAGTGTTGGAAGTATTCTGTATTATTTGGTTGTATCTTGATTGATCCTGTTTATGATATTTTACTATAATTTTGCAAGATTTTAGCGTTGTGAGATGTTGGACAAAAGATATAGAGGATCTTTCTGTATTACTTCTTGCAACTGCATGTGAATCTATAATTATTTTAAAAAGTTTAATTTAAAAATAAATGATAACACAGGAACAAAAAGACCATGCTAAGTTTCTAAAACTTCCAATTTGATACTTTAGACAGTACAGTAGTAGCTGTTTGAAATTTTCCCCAATTTATTATCTGATAATTGATCTTGTTCTATTTTCTAACTCAAAACATAAAACATTAAATTATCTTAATTAAACACTAACATATAAATTATATTTGCATGGAAAATTATTCACTTTATACAGGTTTGCAAGTTTACTTCTAAGGTTCACTTATTAACTCCTTATGCTTGTATCTGTCATTAGGTCTTCATTTTCATCTCTACTTTTGTGTATTTGTGATGTTACTACTTTTTCCTTTCCTTTCCTTTTCTTTTTTGAGGCAGTGTCAAGGTCTTTTTTCTTATTAATCTGATTACTTTTCAAGAAAGCAAGATTTTCGTCCCAAAAGACTTGCTTTTGAATGTAGTAATTCCACTGTCTCTTGTTTTATACTTGATTTATTGGTGCTTTTATCTTTACTAATTCCTTCCTTCTGCTTTCCTCATGGTTAATATATTGTACTTTGTGAAACTTTAAATTGAGTTATCTTCATTTGTTTGTTGTAAAATAAACTAATTAAGGCTGTGAAGTTTCTTCTGGGCACTGCGTTAGCTGTACCCATGAGTTATCACAGTCAGGGTTTTTACTATTATTTCCCAGATATTCAAGATTAACCACTTTTTAAAAAACTTTATATATTTTATTAGTACATATTTGTCATACATATTGATCATATTCTTCAGAGGGAATTTGTACCTGTACATAACATAACTTGATTCTTTTTTTCCTATTCCCCTTCCCTCCCTTCAATCCTTCTTCCCCCTTCCATTTACAAAAGCTTTGTTTCAATTTTCCCCTTATTTTCTTTTTTTCCCTTTTCCCTTCCTTCCCTTCCCTCTCCCTCCTCTTTTGTACACCTTTCCTTTTGAACATGTTCCTCCTACTTCCAAATATCTATCCTCTATTATGCTTCATGTTTACCTTTGGTTTTCTTACAAAAGAAAAACAATGCAATATACAAACTTGTGTGTCCAACTTATTTCACTTAAGATTATGGTCTCAAACTGCATTTATTTTCCCAGAAATGACTTAAGTTTGTCCTTTATGGCACAATAGTACTCCATTGTATATAAATACCACATTTTCTTTATCCACTCATCTGTTGATGGGCATATCAGCACAATTTATAATAGCTAAGTCTTGGAAACAGCTATTTTCTTTACTCAAACCACAGGTACTCAGAAGTGGACTGGTGGTGTTCTTGGTTCGGGACATAATTCGCTATTAAACCATGCCCTCTTATATTCTCTATTTATTTGTTTGCTTGCTTTTAATAGAGATCTGGGAACATACCACACAATAAATAAATAGAATTTAATTTAAAACTTGGGTCTACCCTGTAATCCCATCCCAATACAGCCTCCGCTTCTTTTCACCACAGTTAAACATTGTAAGCCTTATGCTGATGTTTTCTTGCTTCCTCGTCTTGTTTTTTAAAAACAGCTGTATTGAGAAATAATTCACATATCCTACAGTTCACCATCTAAAAGTGTATATTCAATGATTTTTAGAGTTGCAAAAACATCACCAAATTCTAATTTTAGATAAATTTGGGAGAATATTGCTGACCTGACTGTACTTCCAATCCATGAACATGGGATATCTTATCACCGATTTACATTTTTAAATTCTTGCAACAGTGTTTTTAAGTTTCAGTATACAAGTCAGTATATGTCTTACATCTTTATTTAAATTACCCTTAAATATTTTGTATTTTTTATGACACCATTGCAAATAGAATTGTTTTCCTGTTAACTTTTGGATTATTTATTTCTATTTTATAGAAATTCAGTTGTTTTTTAGATTGTCCTTGTATCTTGAAATCTGTCTGATTATTTATTAAACTCATTTATTAATCTTGCAGGGTTTTTAATAAATTCCTTAGGACTTTCTATATATAAGATCATGTCATCTGAGAAAAGAGATAGTTTTACTTTTCCTCTCTGATCTGCATTCCATTTTTTATTTTTATTGCTTAATTGCTCTGGCTAGAACCTCCAGTACAATGTTGACGTGAAGTACTAAAAGCAAATATCTTTGACTTGTTTCTGACCTTGGAAGAAGGAATCCAGTCTCACTATCAAGTATGATTTTCAGTCATCCCATCACTATTTTGAGTGTGGTATTATAGCATGTATATCTTGTAAAATCTATGTTTAACATTTGCTTTTAATAAGTATAAAAATGGTATCAGGCAATATTTAATCTCCTAGGACTTACTTTTCTCTGTGTGTGTGTGTGTGTGTGTGTGCGCGCGCACATGGGTTTGTGGTGCTATATTGTTGCAAATAACTGCTGTGGGTTTTTTTTTTTTTTTTTTTGGTGCTGGGGATCGAAGTCAGGTCCTTGTGCTTGTGAGGCAGGCAGCAGAACCACTGAGCTAAATCCCCAGTCCTGTGGCTTGTTTTGGATTGTTATATAATATTGTATTGTGTATGCCATAATTTAGTTAGCGTTTATCCTGTCTATGGCTGTTTGTTTCTATAGTTTTATCATGAAGAGTACACACACTAATGTCCCCTGGGGTACATTTCCAAGAATTTTTGGGGGGAATACACCTAAGGCATGACATTTTATAAAAATGTCAAATTTTATAAGATAACGTCAACTTGCTTTCTAATGTGGTTCTACAAATTGGCACTTATGCTGGTAGTATATAAAAGCTTTTGTGGATCCACATTCTCTCCATCCCTTTGCATTGATAGTTTCTGACTTTTTCCCCTAAAATGAGTATGCAGTAGTATATAGTACTTGGAGCCTAGTCTGCATTTCCTTAGTGATTGGATGGGGCCAAACATCAAATGAGTTGGGAGGAGTTTCATTCAACACTGACCAAGTTGTTCCTCTGGGGGTGTTCATTCTCCCTGCATGTCTGAGCTGCACGCATCACACAGGGTCCCTATTGGCTCTGGGGGAACCCAGGGGGAGAAGGGAAAGTGCTCATGCTTGCAATATCCTGATGCTGCACCTTGAAGCCAGCCAGAGCCCCATGGAAATGTTCACCCTGATGCCACTAAAGTCAGAGGAGAAGCCGAGATTTGAGCTGGGGAAGCAGGCACATATTCTACAGGCCTGATGTTTGTTATTTTAATCTGCGATCCAAGAGTATTTTTTAAATAATAGATGAATTTATCCCATTATATTTAATGACATGAAAGGGTACATTTGGTCTCAATTTTGTCATATTGTTTTATACCATGCTTTTTGATATTAATGTTTCCTTTAGAAGTCTTTTACTTCATGCTCTATATTTCTGTGGTTTGCTTTATGTATTGGTTTTCCCTCTAATATTTTGGAAGTTTATGGAGCATATTTAGTTTCTTCAGTGATTGCCTTGTAACTATACACAATATTCTTTTATGTGTTATTTATTGAATTATAACTTAAGAGATTTTCCCACTGTGAAAAACAAGGTTAGTTTACTCCCCACTGTCTTACTTTCTCCCATATCTTGGGTATGCAACTATTTGCTTTTAAACCTTAAATAATATCCTTCTATACTTAGCACTTAATTTATCAGCTTTTGATGTGTTTCTTCCCTCTTTAAATGTGAGGGTTTGTTGGTATGTATCCTGCTTAGAACTCACGCTACATTCTTGCTATGCAAACTCATATATAGCTTGGGTTCTGGAGGACCATACACTGAGAGTTCCTCAGATCCATCCCCACTCCCTAGAACTCCTGTTTTTCTGAACCCCTGTTGGGCATGGCTGGAGATCCTTGTCCTGGCCTTGACTTTCCTTCTTACTCAGTCCTCTTTACTTTCAGCTCAGCTTCTGAAACTGCCATGTCCCATTTGGGAGGTGTAAATTTCCCATTCCTCTTGGCCACAGGGCTAGATGCTCCTCTGAACATAGGTATTTGCTGAGATTATTTTCTCCTAGGGGCTCGTACCTGGCAGGTGATACAGCTTTAGGATCCTCCACTGAATATGATACAGACCTAGAGCTCAGATTTCTCTCTGGTGTCTTCTTTCTTACTCATGGCCGAGGGAGGTGGGTCCACTTTTGTGGGTGGTGCATAGTATTTCTCTGCTTTCATTTTACAGAAGGGCAGCTTTTCCAGGTTTCTGGCTCAGTGTGGAAAGAGCACTCCTTGTCTTTTCTGTCCACCAAGCTCCTCATCTCACCCCCTCCTTCTGAGTGCTACAATAGGAGCATTCCATCTAGCCCTTATACCTCTTATACTCCTGTGGGCCATTTGGCATTAACTCCTGCTCACTCACTGCTCTGGATTTGACTTTTCTTTTGTTTCTGTCATGATAGGATCTTCCCCTCTTGCCTGGAGTCCATCACTGGGGTTATAAATCTGCCCCGATTATATCGGGGTCAGCATTTGTCTGGGTCAGCAGGGCATGATGGTTGTGCGGAGACTAGGGAGGGTGCTTCCCAGGGTGCTTAGTCCTCATACAGAGCAGAGGTCACAGTGGGTCTGTTGGAGACCAGCCTTTGGGGAGAGCAACAGCCAAAGCCAACCAGGGAGCAGGAGCTGCTCTCTTTCCCTTATTGACAGGGCACCCCTGGGGCTGGAAATGGAGGTGCCTCAGGAGAGGGAGGAACAGAAACCACTTCTGCAGACCACCTTAAGGAACAGGAGCCAGCGGGCCCCCTTGGCCACCCAGACCGTGGTCTGGTTTCCCATAGCAGGCACTCATTCGTGCAAAGGCTTCTGCAGAAAGGGTGCTCAGGCACAGGGTCCCCGATGAAGCAAGCATATCTGGGTCTCCAAAAGAAGGGTGGGTCTCTGTGGGGTCTCCTGTAGGCTGCCTCCCTGTAGCTCAGGCTCTGGGCTACAGCCAGAGGAGAGAGAAGCTTTTGGATGTGATAAAAAGATCCCAGGACCAGGGATAAAGAACCCAGTTCTAGTCTGTTCTGTTCTTAATTTGCCACGTGACTGTGAGTAGCCAAATTACCCCTCTGGACTTCTGCTGCCTTTAGTTTTTATTCTGTTTTATATTTTGCAAAACTCAAGTGTTGAACCTAGGGCTTTTACACTGAGCTACATATTATTTAGCCTTAAAAAGATTTTTTATTTTTGAGAGAGAAGCAGGATCTTGCTAAGTTTCCCAGGCTGGGTTTGAAGTTGTGATCCTTCTGCCTCCCAGGGTGCTGGAATTAGAGGTGTGTACCACTATGCCTGACTTCTCTATTGCTTTTATAAAGTAAAGACAATGAGTTTTCATTTTGTAAAGGGCAGGAATATTCTACTCTGCCCTGTGTCTCAAGAGAGGATCATATCGCATCATCGCCAGCCGGGGAGGTGAACAAAATTCAAAATTTAAAGTACAACCTCTACTGTAAGTATATTGTTTTTGTACCATCACGAAATTGAAAAAGCCTAAGTCAAAATATCACAAGTCAGGGGCCATCTGAAAATGGAACTCTGGAAATGTAAAATCTAACCTAAAATGACAGAAAGCAGTGCGTGGCCACCTGGGGCCAGAGGAGGAGAGATCGGAGGCAAAGGGGAAGGAGAAGCTTTGGGGAGTGAAGAAAAGGTTCTAAATCCCAGTTGGGGTGGTGGCAGTGTGGCTGTTTTCAGTCATCTTAGCTCAGCATGGTACATCTTTGGATGCAGTTCATTGTGCTAAAATCATAAAAATTGGTTTCAGAAGGCAACTGATTCTTCTTCTGGGTAGTTACAACACCTGTCCTCGGTTCCTGGGGTCTCAGGCCCAGGCAGATGCATGGCCCCAGCCACCTGCCCACCTGGAGCAACTGCACTGCTTTCCTGTGGTGATGCTACCAGCCAAGCCAGGGAGGCCCCAGGACCGGCCACCATCCTCACCCCTTCCTGCCCATATCTCCCCATCTACACATCCACGCGGTGTGGGGGGGCCAGGACAGCTTATCCGGCCACCTGCCCAGGGACAGCACTCTGGCTCCTGGCTCAGAGGTGGCTGCCTCTGAAATACCCCGAGGGTCTAAGGTGTGGCTGGCCCTTGTTTGGGGGCCCACCCTGCAGACCTATTTCCCATCCTTGAAGAGGCATCTGGAGGCCAAAGGTCAAATGTCAGCCTCAGGGTCTGTTTCTCTCGTGAAACTCACGCTGTGTGGCAAGGCTGGTTCTGTGCCTGGCTTTCTCCCTCTGGGATGTTTCAAGTTAGTGACCCTCCAGGAGCACTGAGTTACCAACATCCTCCTGAGAAGTGTTTGGGTCTGAGAGGAAATATTCCACATCCGATAAGAAACAGAGTTCCAGGAAGACAGAGGAGAGGGCTGGGCACCTGTGGGTGGGGTGAAATCACTAGGGCAAGAAAGATGCTCAGAGATGGGCTGGCACCAGGGTCTGAGGGGAGGTCAGAGCCGCGGTGCATGCTGCCTGTATTTTGCAGCACCTCTGCTTAGAACCCTGCTGTCCCTCCTCTGACCCTGCCCAGGGGACAAACTGCCCCCACCCCATGGGGCCCAAGGTTTGCCAGGACCTGGCTCCAGCCAGTCTTGTTTAACTGCCTTAGCCCTCTGCTTTCCCAGAGCCTCCCCGCTCCCTGCCCCACGAATGCTCTTCCTCCCTTCTCATACAGCACTTTCTGATTTGAATTCCAGTCCCCGCTCCAAGGGTTCTGAGAAGCCTTCCGTGCTCCTCCTGGCAGAATGGACTGTTCCCCCCTCTGTGCTCAGAGAACACTGGGCTTGTTCTGCCCTTCATTTCTGGTTTGTTTTTGCCAGCAGCTCCTTCCCCGAGGGCGTGCCTGTGTCTCATTAGACCCTTATCCTGGTGCTGGTGCAGCCTGGGCTGAGGAGGGACAGAGCGCCCTCCTTCTGGTCTTGGGCATATCCATGCTGGGCAGACAAGTCCTGTCTGTGGAGAGGCAGCTGAATTCTAGCATTTGGGGCAGAAACCTGGAGCTGGGTCCTATAAATCAGGCAGGGCAGCCAGAAAGGGATGGCTGGGAAAGCAGGAGCCACCCTGCCAAGCCTGTGATATTTACCAGACTGACAATTTCCCAGCCAAAGCTGCCCAGAGACAGGCACTCGCCGGAGAAAGTGGGTCAGCCTGACTCTTATTCAAGGCACCCGGGAGAGCCCTGGGGTTTAGCCACTGCAGTGACAGAGACTGATCCTGTCATTTGCTCACATCCAGATGAAGAGGATTAGTGACGACACCAATCTACTAATGTTCTGTGTGACACGGGGCAAGGAGAGCCAGTGGAGTGAGCACAGTGTATAAAGTGTGTGTGGGTGTGCGTGCAATATTCACGTGTGTGTGTACACTATAAATGCACTCGCAAACCCCCTGCCTGTGTCGTATGTGTGGTGTGCAGTCACAAACTCCCTCACGCTTCCGTCGGCATTGAACAAAGCTGTAAGTCACCCAGCTTGGAGGCTCCAGTGTAAGATCTAGAACTTGCTCAGAGCCTCTACTCTTGACGCCCCGAGCCTCAGTTTCCTCGTCTGGGATGCACACATGCTGGCCATCCTCATAGAGCAGCTGCCGCAAAGTGGCAGTGACAGATGCCTGCCACAGTCATGAGAGGCAGTCCTCAGAAGCGGTTTCCATTCCAAGATTCTGTTTCCCAGCCCTTCTTTTGTGTGGATGACATTTCTTTCCCAACTCCCTCTCCATATCCACCCGCAGGCTGCAGGCCTATGACCCACCCTGCAAAGGGAGCCAGGAGTGGCCCCTTCCTGTTGGAAGCAGATGCTCCTGAGCACCACAGAACAAGCCCCAGGAGCTTCTGTGACTGTGGGCACCATTTCACTCCATCTTGTCCTTGGCTTCCCCAACAGGGCAGTGCCAGCCTTGGCCATCTGTTCTGGGTCAGGAGACCTTGGGCACATAACAGGCCTGGCTTGTAGTCTCTCGGGTTTCCCCTGAGTGGGGATAAAGTCATAGCTTGACAATAATACTTTTCTTTCATCCTTCACTCATATCCTGTTCCTTGGCCTCCTCCCTCAATTACAGAAGAGGCTACTTTAAAATCAAGTTTTCCTCTTCACTGAGAAACAAAGACCATTGTGTGGTCTGTGGCCATCTCCTTGTGGGTGAAGCAGGCTTATAATGAAGACCCATTCCATGAGAGCCAGCGATGCCCTCCCTCTCTGCCTGGTGCATGGCGGTGTCCACAGGCCTTTTTCTTCCTTGGAAGGGAAGGATTACCCCATTTCACACATGAACAGAGGGCTTCCCACCTCAGGCTGCCCCTGCTCTGCCTAAAACTCTCCTTCCTGGTCCCCACAGATGTCCACTGCTCCTAGGACCCTTCCTCTCTGGTGTGTGCTAAGTCGGTGGATGCACCATCCTGGCCCTGCCCTTTGGCTGCAGGTATCTGACTGTGCAGTTATTTGTCTGAGGTGGGAGCCCCATCCTCAGCTGTCTTGAATAGATGGGATAGGATCTGACCTGGTCCATTCAGGCTACTGTAGCAAAATATTATAGATAGGGTGGCTTGTGAATAACAGAAATGTTTGCTTGTAGTCCAGGAGGCTGGATGTCCAAGATCAAGGTGCCAGCAGATTCGATATCGGCTGAAGACCTGCTTTTTGCTTCCTAGGTGGCATGGTCTGGGTGTTCCCACATGGCAGAGGGGCAAGCAAGAGCCCTTGGACCTCTTTCCAGGGTGCTGATTCCATTCTTGAGGGCCCTGCATCCACATTCATCCATCACCACCTAAAGGCCCTGCCTCTGCTCCCTATAGCATTGAGGACTAGGGATCAACTTGGACATTTTGGGGAGGATGGAAATGCTCAAGGCACAGCAGCATCCCAGCTTGATTTTGCCTGGGATTCTTCTCCTCTCCTCTTTGACTCACAGAGTGGAAAGATGCTGAGAAACAGAAAGAGGAAAGAAAAACACAAGGGAGAGAGACAGAGGGTGAGACAGAGGCAGACAGACATGGAAAGGCCCAGGGAGGCAGGGATGGAGGGTTTAGAGTCACATGGAAGAGGTGCTAGGGACAGAGAGGCAAAGGAGGGCTGCTGGGTAGGAGGAGAGAGAAGAAGAACCACAGACAGCAGAGTCCAGCCAGGCAGCCTTTCAGCTGCAGGGGCAGCTCTGGAGCCTGGTGGCCTGGCGGAGGCAGCTGGGCTAGGCATTTGGCTCTACAGAGACCAAGGCTCTGTGCTTAACTTAACTCAGCGGCTCCAACCTTCTTCCCTCCTGTGGCAGCTGCAGGCCCTCTGCCCACTCCGGGCTCAGCTTCCGAGTCAGGGGCAGAACCACCACCCTGGCTTATCTCTGCCAGCAAGGGAGGCAACCGTGCTGCTGGCAGTGCCCATCCAGAAACCCTCGGGGAGAAGACTTGTGGTTTTGGTGACAGTGACTCGCCTTCTGAATGAGGGACTTACCAAGAGAGGGATGTGTTGAAATCAGCTGGCATTTCTGGAGCTCAAAAAAACAGGATGTCTAGTGTTGCACTCCAGGGTGGTATCGGTCAGGTTTTGAGATGCATCCTCTGATATTGTTTCTTGGATGCGTCTTCCCTAACATTGTTCTCTGTGGGTGTTGTCCCAGTAGGCTATGGCTCCTCAGGTGGTGGGCAATCTCAGGGGCACCGACAGGAGGACATGCATCTGGGTTCTCAGATGCTGATGTCCACACAGCATCCAGTTCTCAGGTGCTGAGCTCCATGCTGCCCACTTGAGCCTGTGGTCCTGCTGGCTGGTGGGGGTTAACTCTGGGTGGGCCTCAGGAGCCAGGCTGACTGGTATCATCTGGTTAACAAGGGAGGTCAGCCTCCTTTTTCTCCTATATTGTGGGGAACAACATCATAAATTTGGGGTTGCAGGATGAGTCAGCTCCCATAATTTTTAAAGCAATGAGCCCTTGTTAACTTTTTCCCTGGAAGGCCTCCTCATTCTTTTGCTTTTCTGCACATAACTGGGATTGGAGCCCAGATGCTTCTGGGTGGCTGGGGCAGACACAGCCTGGGACCTAAACCATAGTCAGAAATAATTGACATGAATTGAGATGAGGGAAACTCCCCTCCCCGCTTCCTCTTGAGGCTAAAGTTCAAAGGCCCAAGTGTCGGTGGACAGACCCAAAAGGGTACAGGGAAGAGTCCGTGGAAGTCAGGAAGGAAAGGAGGGAGAGGTAGAAAAAGCAGGTTGGGCTGTCTGGTGGGTTGTGAGGCTTGTTAGCTTAGGTTACCCAGCCTTCTCCAGTGGCCTCAGCAGAGTTCTGACAATTGTGGCACGCCAGCTGTGAGCCGACTTCTGGGGCCTCCAGGAGGTGGACAGAACAGAAGTGGATGGGGTTTCAGCCCTGGTACTGAGCTCCCTGGGGAGCAGGAAGGGCCAGGAAGGAGTTACATCATCCGTGGCTGGAAGCCAGCGTCCCTCTGCTTTGGGAGAGGGAACAAGTGGCCCTGATTGTTTACCCTGCCACATCGCACACCTGCTATGGCTTCATCAGGGGCAGAGTGTTTTTCCAGAACCTAAACTTTGGGCTCAGCTGTGTCACTGGTTTTGGCCGATGTACAAGACGCCTGAATAGGGATTCAGAAAGATGGTAGCAGCCTAGAGAGAGGCTAAACCTATGAGGGTGAGGTTTAACTGAGACCAACATGGCAGCCAAGTCGGAGCTGTGACGGGAAGTGACAGCTGCCAATCTCTCTTGTCCCAGCTTGTCCTTTGGAGCCTCTGCCAATGTCTTAAAAGGTACAAGGCTCAGCTAGCTGGCTCTCCTAAGAGTTGGCCGTGTGGAAGCAGGGCTACTCAGCCAGCCACAGAAGGGAATCCTGCTGTCCCAGTTGGTCAGGACAGAGGGTGTCCCAAGATGTGGGAATTCGGATCCAAATTAGGTCAACCAAACCTTCCCCACACATCTGAGAAGCATGGTGAGCCCAGTTGCACAGTCACCGGGTGCCACATGGTTCCACTGAGAGAAGACTTGCCAGGGCTCCCATACTCACAGGGAGGGAGGCACACACAGCCAATAAGGGGCAGACGTGGGGTAGGAGGGTCTTCCAGTCTGGACAATAAGATGAAGTCCAAGGCAGATTGGCTATGATGGCAGGTAATGGGTGGCCCAGCATAGCAGCGGTCAGTGACTGCTTGGTGGAGGCCTCAGAGGGACACTCAGCATGGCTGTCTGTTCTCAGCTTTCAAGGTTGCTCCTTTCCTCATCGTCTTTGGTTCTCAGGTTCTTCTGTGCTGCACTAGACTCAGAGCCTAGGGGAGACCGTGGCCGGTCAGGACTATGTGCTGGGGAGGGGGCTTTGAGTTAAACACTGTGCTTCAACCTCCAGAGGACAGGTCCACCTTGAGCTCCAGACAGAGACCTCCCTCCCTGGCTTCTCCTGCCACTCTTCACCTGGTCCCTGTCCCAGCCTGCCCAGACCTGAGCGAGGAGGGCCAACAGGGAGGAAGAACAGACAATGGGGCTGCAACTCATCTGAGAGGAGAGGAAGATGCAGGGTGTCCAGCCCAGGTCACAAATGCAGAATGGAGCCTGCAGGCCAGAAGCTGACTTGGGGACAGGAGAACTGGGACAACTATTTGGGTCCAGTGGCTGGAAGAGGTGACAGGATGCCCTGAGTTATATGAACCTTAACCTAGTGAAGACTCACTCTGGCTCCCACACCCATCCCTGAAACGTCTGATGAAGAGCGCTGCTCCACGAACCCTCTCCAAGAAGCAGGCTGAACAAGACCTATTATCTGGGGTGGCACAGAGCAGGAGGTGGCTTCCGGCTCACACAGGAAAGGCGAGAGGGACTGCTAAAATCATGCCCGTGCTTACAGACCCCAGGCCGGAAGTGACTAGTTACCACTATATGGTCGAGAGTCACTGGCCACAAAGGGCGAGCATGTACTCCAAGTGCCTCTGAAGAAGATGAGAGCCATATCTGGTGCCCCCAAAAGGCACCTTAGTGGTAGTCACTCAGGGAGGCCTCCTCTTGCCAGTCAATGTGTGCAGCTCCCACCCTCTAAGAATATCCCTGTCTACTTCTCAGGTAGGGATTGGTATTGTATCCGTTTTTCAGGTATACAAACAAATTCGGAGAAGGGAAGTGATTTCCTGACACCACACAGCCAGGATGTGCCAAGGGTGAGACTTGAACTCCATCCTTCCTTCCTCCATTCTGTACAAGCCCATGTTCTGGAACATTAAAGTCCTATCCAGATAGGGAGACCCCGGGCTCCTGATAGTGTGACGGTCTCTGATGTCCCCAAAGCAGCAGCTATCAGAGACATGGCCGGGCAGAGTGGTTCCCAAGAGTGACCTCATCTGACCTTCCTAGGGGATCACTAGAGGGACACTCGATGGAAGGTCCTACTTGGAGAAGTCCCCCTGTACAGGCAGGTAGGTTAGTCAGGCCCAGAAGTCCCAGGTTGACTTCTGCCAGGCTGGTGTGCGACATCAAGGACCAGGGTAGGCAGCATGCATACTTCTGCACAGGTCATACTTCCACTCTTGGCCCAGGGTCAGGCGGTAGGAATGCTGGAGGGGTGGGGACACAAGGACTCAGCAGTAGCTGCCACACTGGAGTAAGGAGAACACAGGATCTGGTGGAAGGGATTCCCAGAGTCTCCCTGGCACATAACAGACAGGACGCTGGGGCCACCACAAAGCCCTCAGGGCTTCCTGTGCCCTGGATCCAAGGACTTCCAGAGTTCTCCAGCTGTGCCTGGATGGCAAACCAAACTGAAGCTGGTTTCTGCCTCTTGGAATGTTCCTATCAAACCAAAAGGACTTGGGGAAGGAATTAGCATGGCAGCCCACTTGGAGATGGAGAAAACAGTGCCTTTTATGGCTGAGGCTGTCAAAAGCCCACTTAAGAACACAAGGTCTCGTACCTCGAGCCTCAGCCAGGATCCCTGCCTGCTTCCCTTAGCAATTGGTGGGGAACCATGGCCTCCCTCCCTTCACTGGGCCTTGTTCCAGGCCCAAGGCACTCCTGCGACTTTATGCTCACAGTTTGGCCGCCACCCATCGGCACAGTCTCCGAGTATGTGGGAGTCTTTTCCAGAGACCAGTTGTATTTCATGATGTGCATGGACTTTGCCATGTTGGAAGCTGTCGGTTCCAGAGGAACCATTAAAAACAAATGTTCTGTGTTTTCAGTCTCTCTCACCTGCCAAGAGGTTTCCTTGATGGCGCTGGCCCAGAAAACCATGGCAGATGAAGATTAGATTAGAATAAATTGATTTAGAAGTGACACGAAGCGCCTCAGGAGAGGCTTAAATATTTCATACATGTGCATGACACAGATTTCAGTTGGGCCCTGCAGGAAGTTGGGGGTGGTGGTGGAAATCTTATACCTGGATCCACTGTGGCCTCAGAGAGAGGTGGCTAGAAGCAGGAGGACTCAGCCCGATCCCCATGCTGCTGCACAAGCCGCCAAGCCTCGGTATAAAAGCTGCGCAGTAGAAGAGTACACCTTCAGAACTAACCTCCTGAATGTTTTTCTGAAGTTCTCCAAGTTGGTTAGGCTGAATAGGAGTTCTTTTTAAAATGTCCTGGGCTTCTGGGTTGTGATTAAGGTCTGGAAGTGACTGTGTGTGTGTGTGTGTGTGTGTGTGTGTGTGTGTAAAAGCAGAAGCTACCTGGTATTTGTATACCAAATACCCTGAGATTTTGAATCTCCAAGGTCCAAGTATCTCTAAGACAAAGAAGTGGCCCTCTTGCCACCCCACCTACTCCATGTCCTTACTGCAGGAGTGGGACCTGCCCTCTAACACTCTCCTCTCTGGTCATTCTGATTCTTTCCCAAGCATAGACATTTCTGGGGCACGAGTTGGTGGAATTTTCCAGGGCTCAGTACCCTCCAGGCCCATCATCGTCCCAGTAACCTACCAGGGAAATTACCTACTGGTGTGGTTTGTGTGTTGAGTGGGAGAGCACAGGTCTCCCAGGGCTATTCCTTGTCCTAATTCTCCTGGTGATTCCAAGAGAAGGTGATGGAAAAAGGAATCAGGGATCATCCCTGGTCCTAGAATAACTGGGTTGAATTTTTTTTCTGGGAGGGCACAGTGGCTTCCCCAATGGAGCACTAGCGGAAGGTGGTGGGACCGTGAAGAGGTGAGGCCTGGTGGGAAGGGACAGGGTTATTTCCACTCTCATGAAGGGAGTAATGCTGGTCTCAGGTGTGGGTTGGATCTCATGGGAGTTGATTTGTTCTGGCTGGAGAAGGGTGTCATAAAAAAGGGAGCCTGACCCCTCCCTGGTCTGTTGCTTCCTTTCCCAAGGCTTGTATGTGAGCTCTCTTACACAATCCCTGCTGTTATGTCATCCACCATGCTGTCATGCAGCCAGAGGCTCCTCCTCAGATACCACATGCTGTTCCCACTGCCAGAAATGTGAGATGAATAATTTTTAAAAAAATACACTACTCAGCATCAGGTATTTTTCTAGAGCAAAACAAAATGGCCTAAGACAAAGTGAGCTGGGAGCCTCATACTGTACCCCAATAAACATCTTCCTGGGACCAGAAAGAGCACCTTGGGCCAATGCTGGGAAGGGCAGAGGGGTGCTGCAGTCAGGGGAGCCAGGAAGACTTCTTGTCAAGATGGGAATTTGAGGACAGAAGCTCTAGCCTCAGTTGGACCTGTGTCCAATTCTCAGGGCAGATGACAGCAGAGAGGAGAAAGGCATGGTCTCTTCCTGATGAAGGAAAATGTATCTCCATGAAATGGTCTCTTACAGTGTGTGAGGTCTCTTTAGGAAGTTTTGCTTCTCTGGGGCAAAGAATTTTGATGTGGTTTTTGAGTGTCTGGCAAATAGGCTAATGACTGGGAACAAAGAATCTTCCTTGGGAAAACTTGTGAGGCCCCAGGCCTCTCCGGACTTTTCCACAGCCCCCGATCCTGCTGACAGATTGCCCTGGGCAGGTTATTCCTGACCCCCCTACTGGCTCTCCATCTCAACCCCCCCCACCAGGCACTGTGGTGAAGTCCCACCATGAGCAGGTGTCCCAACCCTGCTGCACTGGGTCCAGCGCGTTGCTTGGAAATGCAAGCACATACCTGAGAAGTTCTGGCCCTGCACAAGTCCTGTGGCTAGGGGACACTGAAGAGGAGCCAGACCCCATTGTTTTCTACAGACGCAGAGAGCTCACAGCATCCCAGGCCTCCTGGGCACCAAGGAGGCAGCACTGGACAGGACAGGATGCCAAGGAATTCAGAAAAAAGATAAACAAGCAAGTGAATGAAGACATTTTCAAGCACTGTAAATTCTACCAGGAATGTAAAAAAAAATTATTTCCATTTTATTCATTTTCTCATATTTTTTTCTTTTCCCTATTCCCTTTTCCCTACCCTTCCCACTTTCCCTACACCTTTAGCCCTTTTCTTCCTATTTCACATTGTTAATTATTTCATTAGAATCTTGTGTACTATTGTAGTTTTTCCCACCAGAGAAACTATTCGGTATTTACACATGTGACTTATTTATTTCACTTAGGAGTATGTCCTCAAAATGTAGCCATTTTCCTATGAATGATTCTAATTTCTCATTCTTTATGGCTGAGTAGTATTCCATTTTAATCACTGTTAATATTTAAAGTATTTCTTGTTAATCTTGTGCTTACACATTTGTATGATAAATTTATGCTACATTTCCTTTGTTTGGGGATGCACATCTTTCACTTTCTAATATTTCTGAAATCAGGATGCTTCTTGTAGTTGATTTCATGTTTCCATTTTTTTCTTCTCAACTATTAGGTTGTATAACTTAAAATCAATCCCTTTAGAATGGAGAAAATGTGGTACAAAAAGCACACTATTAGGGTTCCTTGTGCGCATATAATTTGGTCACTCACCAACTCTATTTTACATTATATGAAGGATATCTTCACATGCCTGAGAAATTCTCCAAGCATGTTTTTATTAGCTACATAGTATTTCATCATCAGGACATCCCCCAAATGGACTGAGTTAGTCAGCTTTTTATTTCTGTGACAAAATACCTGAGTAAAGCAACTTTAAAAAGAGAAAGCTTTTTCAGAAATGGGAAGAAAGGAGCTAAAGGTGTAGGGAAGGTGGGATGGGTAGGGGAAGGGTAATGAGGGAAAAGAAACAAATGTGAGAAAATGAAAAGATGGAAATAAAGTGTTTGTAGATGGGGAGGGGAGGAGGGGGTGAAGGGAGGGCAGGGGTAAGGGGAAAAAATGAGAATCAAGACCTGTCATGTAGAGATCCAAGATCCCAACAATGAATGTAACTGTACCGTATCCCTAAAATGTACCAATAAACTCAATTAAAGCTGAAAAAAAAAGAGAGAGAGAAAGCTTCATTCCGGTTCACTGTCTCAGAGGTTTCAGTCCATCCTCATTTCTTCCCCTTGCTTTGGCCTGTGGAGGTACTGCACATCATGGCAGAAGTGTGTGGCACATCAGTTCCGCTCGTCTCATGGTACCCAAGAAGGGACAGATAGAGGGGAAGGGGCCAGAGCCCCATTGTCTCTTTTACGGGCACATTCCCAATGACCTCACTTCCTTCTCCTAGGCCTCACTTCCTGAAGGTTCAAACCTGTCCCCCAGTGGAACTAAGACTTGGTGACCAAGCCTTTAGCACATGTGCATTTGGGGTACATTTCAGATCCAAGCCATAACATGGGCTTGATTCTCTCTTCACCCCCAGACAAATTTCTCAACCATATACCTATGAGAGAACCTACTCCCGTAACTTGCAATAAAACCATACAGCTTTTCCCTGAAAAAGAGAGCTCCTGTGTATCCGGGTGGCATTTGGTGGAACAGTGGTCTTGTGGTTCACAGGTCAAAGTTGTCACCCCTGTTGCTCCAGCTGTGACTGGCTTCCTCCTGCCTGCTGGACTCTTTGAAAGATGGTGACAGCTAAAACTTGTTTTTTCAACCAAGTCACAAGACAGGTGGCTTTGAGGTTTGAATTGTGTTATCGTGAGGAGTTGAAAGGACCTGTGGTGGCATGTCTATGTCCTGGGGGAGAGGTCCTGTGTTCTGGGCCAAGTACCTGATGGGCTTGTCACCACCCTGGCACTACCATCCGAACCCCCTCTCAGAAACACCACCAAGTGTGACAGGCTCCGTGGGCTGTGCCCGAATCCTCATGTGTGGGTTGACATTTTGGACCAGTAGAGCTCCTTGGTCAAATTATCTTCCTCCAAAGTCAGAGCTGGGCCAGGGCTAGGGCCAGAGCAGTCATGGGCTGTGGTGTCCCTGTGTTGTACAGGACTTGCGGGATCAGAGGATGTTAAGAGTGGAAAGGGACCTGGGGGCCAAAGATGCTGTATTACTTAGCTTTCTGCTTTGTATAAAATAAGCACTCTTCAAATATTTGTTGAATGATGAGCGACTGAAATATTGAGCGTGGCTGCCAAGAAAAGGACCTGCGGAAATGAAAGGGCTTTGATGTGGAAGCGTGTGACCTGTGCAGGTCTATTTGTCTTGAACATCCTGTGATTCTAGGAATTGAGGATCAGAGGCAGGAGGGAGGAAGCAGTGGCGTCCCGGGCTCCCGCCATCCAGCGCTGGGTGGTCCAGCAAAGTCAGTGAGCCCCGTGGGGCTGTGTTCATTCATTCAACAAATACAACTACAGCTTGCAGACTTAGTACTGCTGGAAGGCTAGGCACTGTCCTAGGCTCTCGTGGGGTCCTGGAGAACCACAGTTAGGGATTCCTGCCTCCTGGTAAAGAGAAGGGAGCATGCAGATAGCTCTGAAGTCCCTCACCTAGACACAGGACTGTGGGCACAAGGTCGCCCAGGCTGACTCAAGATGGGGGCAGCATCCTTCAGACTCCCCTTCTCCTCCGCCCCTACATGTGCATATGAATAAGCTGCAGGTGGAGGCCTTACGGATGGCTTTGTTCTCTTGGATTTCATTTTTTTTTTTTTTAAAGAAATCACCAGTTTGGTGGCTTCTAAGTCTGTCTTCTGAACTTTCCTTTGGGCCCCTCCCAAATGAACATCGTTGAAGCAACCAGGGAGAACAGCCTGTGGGGCTGCAGAGGACAAAGACCTTGTCTTCCATGTGCTGGGGATGCGACCTCCTGCACATTCCTTCCTCACGGGGGACTCAGGCTTGTTGTCCCCAAGGACTGTGTGCTGGCCTGGCTCCCAAGGGGCCCACGCTCAAAGGTTCTAGAACCACAGCTCTGCTACTTCTCCAAAGTCAGTGCCCTAAGGCTTGGGTGATTGCCAGGGCAGCCCTCACCCTGCTGCCCCCATCCTTCACCCACCCCAAACACTTTGTCCTCTCCCTAGGTCAGGCAGCAAGAGTGCAGCACTGGAGACAACACTAACAAATGATCCTCTCTGTGCACAGTCACTTAGAGACACGAGGCTCATCTCCTTCTAGGGCCTCATTCGAGCTTTGCAGACCTCCTTGGAGAAGGGAGAACAGGCTGTGTTATGTCTTTGGGACTTTAGGGTCAGAAGGATGAAGCAGCACAACCAGGGGTAAATGGCAGAGGCAGGTCTGCAGTCCCTACCCATGCTGGACCCTCTTGGCTCACCTGCGACCAGCCAAGGCAGGTGATGAGTGTGCCGCCTCTTAGGCCTGAGGGAGCCACATGCAGACTGCAGAGGAGAGAGCAGGGCTAAGAGCTGAGGAGGGGCAGGGCGTCCTAAGCAGTGGGAGACCTGGAAAAACCAACCCTGCTGTGGCAGGATGTTAGGGGATTTTCCTGAGCAAGGTGCCCTCCCTTCAAACCTAGACTCATATAGGAAGGAAACTACATGTGTGAGTTTGCAGAAGAATTTGTAGATGAAGAAGGAGTCATGTGAGTTTTAGTTCGTAGTACATAATGAGCGACTTCTGGACCTGCCAGAAAAAGCTATTAGCAAAGCGGATTCTATTAATAGAGGTAGATGTTCCATCACAGGGGAGGTGTTAGCCTTCATTATTCTGTTTCTAGCCACAGAAATGGAATTATTGAGTAAGACTTTGCTGTTCTGCTCTCTGTTTTTTCTCTGTACCAGGGATCAAAGGGACCTTGCTCTTGAGAGGCAGGTGGTGGAACCCACTTAGCTAAAATCCTCAACCCCAAGATTTTGCTGTCTGAGGCTCAGCTGATGTGGACCCATTTTCTACCAGCAAGATTCCAGAAGTTTTCCCTTTGTTGTACTCACATCAACAATCTTCTAAAATACACATAAAACATGTTCCATTTAAATTTTCATCTGTCTATGAAAAGTAGAGGTAAATTCATTGTAAGTGGAGTGGTCATTTGTGGTTCTTTTGTGTATTACTGGTTCGTTATTACTAAAACTCTTTTATTTCCCTGTTTTCTTTGGCCTTCGCACCTTTTTCGTCACGAATGGAATGAGCTCTTTGTACCACAGGTATTAACTCTTCCCTGCCTCATTTTTTGTAAGTATTTCAGAGCTACATAAGTATTTTCTGCAGTTTCTCTTTTTCTCCCTCTGGATCTAGGTCCCTGAACGCCTGGCTCTCCACTTGCACGAAAAGCCCCGTGAAATTCCTGGAGAGCCTCGCGGGCCATATGCTCTCCGCTCTGCGGGTCCTCTCCCCTGCCTTTGCTGCCATATGCCGTGGCCCGATCTGACGGGCAGATCGACAGCTGGGGGGAGGACGTGCCCGTGGCTGGCAGAGGCTGCTTGGCAAAGCTCGATGCGCTGGACGGGAGGCCATGGCGGCGGAAAGACACTTTCTAAGAATGCATCTGCATCCCTTTGTTCTGAAAGAGAGGCGCAGATCAGGGCTTTTCTGGGAATGGGGGAATTTAAAAAGGCCTCTGGGATTCTGTTTCCTGTGTGGGAGTGATGCAGGAAGTATCCTCATCTAGATCTGTGATGTCACGTCATGCAGCAGAAATCTCTGTTCAGGTGACAGCCGCCATACCTCCTGTGTCACTGAGCAAAGGCATCGAAGCTGCCTCTCCCCCATTTCCCGGTCTGGCTGCTGTTCTCAGACACCAGTGGGTTATGCTCACTGTGCATAGATACTGTCCTTCTCAGGCAGGTTTGGTGTGGTCCTCCACACTCCTTGGCTGCCTGAAGGGATGCTCTCAGTGTACCCTGAAGACCAGCCAGCTTCTTGGAAAGATTTCCCTGACTTATTTGTCAGGGAATTGGTGGTCCTTGTGATTTTGGCAATTCCGGAATCCATGGTGATGGGGTGGGAGGCTCCTGGTCCTCTTGTCTCCTTTTATCCAGCTCTTTAGGTGGGGATTTGGCCCTGGGCCAAATGCAGCCACCACCTGCTTTTGTGTGTCAACTCGTCCTGGCACTTGACCATGCTTTCTGTTTGCTTCACATCGGAGCTGCAGTTTGACTGTGGAGGTAAGAAATTGCTGCTGAGACTGCAAGGCTCACAGAGCCTAAAATGCTCACAGAGGAAAGGGGGCCAGGCCCTGCTCTAGAGTGACAGCAACAGTGGTACAGGGCAAGGAGTGCACAATGCAGCGAGGACTGGGAGTCAGACTTTCCAAGTAGAGACCACCCTTCCTAGCAGGAGTGTGTCCTTCCTATCCCCCCCTACCAGAAGGTCTTGACTTTTATGAAGTAATAGACATAGTAGACTTGAAAGTTACACGTTAAATGTTCTTCCTAAGGTAGTCCAAAAATAATTTGAAAATTTTATCCAGCCGTGTACTCTCCCACTCAGGAACCACTCATGTCCCCTACTTTGGCCGATCCTTTGAAGGTTTCCTATAATCTCTCATCTCTTTCTGTTCCACTTGGAGCCATATTTTTGCCACTAACACATCCATTCATACATTAGTTCATATATGTACTTACTAGCATAAGTACTCTGTGTTACAGCAGAGGACCCCAAACTCTCTGCTCTCAGGGCCCATTTCACTCCTAAGAATTACCAAGGAGCCCAATGAGCTTTTGCAGATGTGAATTATATATATATATGAAAAGTTAATACTGAAGAATGTTAAAAATATTTTGAATAATGTACTACATATCAGCATCACTTTTTTTATTCAAAAGAACTGTTTCTGCTAAGCCAAAAAAAAATAGCAAGAAAGATAACACTGAAAATTTTGCAGGTATCTGACTCAATAGAAGATGGCTGAATTCTCCTATTTGTGTCTGGCCTCACGTGCGGTGCCGTGTTGGAGTTGGGGAGGAAACCTTGCCTTACACAGCTTTGGAGCTGGGAAAGAGAATAGCATTACCTTTCCTAGTGATGGTGGGTCTTCTCCTTTGATGCTGCTCCAAAGCTCGGCAGCTGAGAATATCTTAAATTTAATGTGATACAGAGGCTGAAGCCACATCAGTAAACTCCTGGTACCCGGGTGCAGTAAACTCCAAGGATCCACCTGTTATTTTAGTAGATCTGCAACCCAGGCACGATTTTGGAGGATGATGCATCAGTTGTGGAAAATACTGGTTCACTACCCACAAAGACCTTTCAGAATATCGGCCCATTTAATTATGTGCACAACATCAAACAATAGCATTCATTTACTTCAGCACTGATCTTATCGGAAAGCCTATTAAGCATTGGGAAGCACTAAGACCCATGGCAGTGGATACAAGTTGTCCAAAATCCTGAATTTCTTTCTTTTGAATGCTTGCATTTTAGCTTAGGCAACCCAACCATTTTTTGTTCTCCTTCATTCATCTTTGAGAAGGGTGGGGGTGCTGCCAGATACTCCCCTCTGAATGATCTTGATTTGTCTAACAGTCCTGCTTCAGAGGGAAATTGATACTCCATGAAGACAGCGGCTATTTCAGCTTGACACTCAGTCTCACAAGTGCTTTTCCTTGAAGCAACTATTGTCCTACAGGATGGAGCAGAAGTGCTTTATAGACTCTGCTTCTGCTACCCAGCGTACTAAAAGATGTGTACTCAAGGGCTGAGATCTAATTAAAATAAAAATTTGTTCTCATTCATCAAGGACACCCTTAAGTACGTATTTTATACTGTGAGTGCTTTGGAGACAATGACAACACGTCCAGTTGGAGGCCATCGCCTTTGTTCCTGCTGAAGTGCCAGCAACTTTACAAGCCACCACTGCTTCTCATCTTTAGCACAGACGATGCCAGCAGAACAAACAGCAAATCGTGTCTTCGTAATAGTGTGAAAGGCTTGGACTTCCTGGGCTGCTTGGAGGGTGTTGGGGAAGAGACCCTACCACGAGGTTCAGACCACACTTGAGAATCCGCCAGTGGGAGGTGTGCAGACAGATGAGGTCTGACCCTTTGCGTAGAGTTAGTCCCCATCTGATGGCAGAGGCTGACCATGGGCAGTGAGGGCTCATGCTGGAACGGAAGAAATACTCCGAGATGTTAACTTTTTTTTCAGCTGCAGCAAAATGTTTGTGACGTAAAGGTTACCATTTTTACCATTTTGGAGCGGACACTTCAGTGGCGTTAAACATTCACACTGTTGTACGACCACTGCCACCATCCACTTGCAGAACATGTTTATCTCCCCAGACTGAAACTCTATACCCAGCCACCAGTCAGTCACTGTCACTCCTCCCACCAAGCCCAGGTAATCCTGGCTCTACTTCCCCTCTCTGTGGCCTTGACCACGCTAGGCACCTCATATAGCCGGAATCATACAGTGTCTGCCCCTCCCTTCTTCAAGACTCATCCATGGATCAGAATTTTCTTCTTTTTAAGGCTGAATAATATTCCACTGCATGGACATACCACATTTTATCCATTCATCCATCCATCCATCCATGGATCTTTGAGTTGTTTCTGCCATTTAGCTATTGTATCTTGGCATTTTTTTTTTTTTTTTTTTTTTTTTTTTTTTTTTTGCAAAGCCTGGTTGGGCACTCTAATCAATTCCTGAGATTGTTTCTTTCCTTGGCAAAGAGTCCCAGGGGCTTCCAGGCTGACCCTTCTTAGCATTCAGCCTGACCCATTGCCAGCCCAGGTGGTCCACACTGGTCCCATTACCCTCCTGAAGCATACCACCTGAGCATTTCCGCCCTATACTGGGCTGCCTTGTTGTTCAGTCTGCACAGTCTCCACCCCAGAGTAGATTCAGCGAACAGCTGTTCTCCATCCATTTCATTCTGACAAGTCTTTACTGATCATGCATTATTTGCTCATCAAACAGATCTGCCATTTCCAACACTCACAGTACTGTAGTGGGCTGCGAGTCTGCCTGTTAAATCTGTATTTGCATGCATTGGAGTTGGCAGGTTGGCTCAATAAAGACAGAAAGGTGAATGTGCTGGACATGGGTGTTTGGGGGAGACTTTCCAAAGCATAGGGATCTCATTAGACCAGCTGTGGGCTGTCTCGGTAGTAAAGTCTCCCTAAACCATGTTTACCAATCCCTTCAGTATTTTTTTTGCTAGATCTACCATTTTTTCAAGCATTTTTCAAGCTGTTGTGCTGCAGCATCCAATAAATCGAGAGCTAAATGAGAAATGGGCAAATTGGACCTTCAGCAAGGAGAGTCATGTTTTGTGCAAAACATACAGGAAGAGACATTTTATTGCATTTCTCACCCAGGTTCCAGGAGAGAAGCTTGTAACTTGCAGTCACCTTTTGGTCTGGAGACATCTCTGTGCTCTGTGTTATTTCCTGGTACTTCCTGCTTCAGCTTGGAAATGCCTCTCTCATTTTCTCAGTGGAAAATAAGTCCCTGAGCCCCTCAGGTATGGTGAAGATGAAAGGCCCACCTCCTATTTCACTAACTGGAAAGCCCTCTCAAGATGGCTGTGTTTCACTGGCCGGAAAGCCCTCTTGAGATGGCTGTTTCACGCTACCTTATGATGATGCACTACTGTATATGTGTATACACACGTTACAGTGCCAGGCTTCGAGAAGGAGTTCTCTGAAAGTGTGTTTGTTATGGAGCCTTCATCAGCCCCACTTATACACAGAGCTCAGAAAGGTTAAACCAACTAACCCAAGCCACACAGATTGTAAATTCATCTGCAAAGCATGTCCAACACTTAGAACGCCATGCCTAGCACCTTTCCTCACTGTGAAGAGTGGATAATAATCATTCCTGGCCCAGGACCTGACCATTTCAGGTATCAAAATAACTTGATGACTTGCACTTTTCTGCCCTGTTGTAGAAAATCTAAGACCAATAAGGGCCAAGGGAGGAAGATGAAGAAGGGAAGGAAGCCAAAATGAAGCAAAGACTTTCTTGGTGTTTGGTGGTCACGTGTGCTGTGAAACTCAATGCTCAGAACTAACTTCAGTGAAACACATCTCACTATTTCAGAAGCAAAGAAAATAAGGATTAGAAGGCTACAAAGCTCAGTCACTGCCTCAGAGCTAATGAGAGAAGGAGCTGGGATCCTTTGTTTGATTTCAAAGTTCGCGGTCTGCCTGCTGCCTCTTGATGTTAAGCCGATGGCCTTGGGCTATCAAAACAAGGCCAAGAAAGGTGCGTCCCTGGAAGGATATTGGGTCCAGGAGCCTTACCATAAACTATGTAGACATCAAGGGTGCCACAAACCTCCGTGCACTTGATGAAATTATGTGGGTCTGCCAAAGTACATGTTCTTAGGTGGGCAGGTTCAGACTGACAGTGAGAAACAGAAATAAATCTCACACACTGATCTATTTCAACAGCAGCCACCCAAGGAAGGAGGTTGTGTTCCCAAGCTCTACTGCTAGTGTTTGGTCAGGGATTCTACCTCACTTTCCTCATTCCTGGGCCACACTAAATGTTGTCTGCTCCTTTAGCCTGTGCTGATACCTAAGAGTTGCTAACACTGGGTGGGCAAAGGTCATGATTTTAAGAGTCACCTATTTGGCACTAGGCCAGCCAGGTGTCCTTGGCAGACCTGTGCCTATGTGGTCTCAGCACAAGGCAAGCAGCCCAGCCTGGGAAGGAGGGAACAAAGCATCAATTGGCATCTTATCAAAGCTCAAAGAGGCTCCCATTTGAAGTGTGAGAAAGGGTTGGAGCTTTGCTTGGTTTGAAAGGGCAGCTCTGAGCCTTCCTATCTCCGAGGTTTATAATTTCACCTTGTTTCTCCTCCCACTCCACCATGCGGGTCATTATAATAGAAAGAGACCTCGGTGGAAGAAAGACAGGTCTGTCTCTGTGAGGACAATCTCCCAGCTATCTGCAGAATGCCACCCAATATGATAAGCGAAATGTTGATACCAAAGCCTGACTCCACTGGTCTGGGTGTTGATTCACTTTTCTTGGTTAGTGTCAGGTTCACCCAGCTGGCCAAGAGGCAAGGTTTAACACCCACAAGTAAAGACTCGCTCAGTTGTGATTATGGATCACCCAGCGCCATCTCTGTGTCGCCCTTTGAATTTCTCCCCATGTGTCCCCACTCCTGCTCAGGGCTGGCACTGGGAAGGCAGGGAAGGCAAGAACCACCGAGCTCAAAGCAGAGTGGAGGAAGAGCCCAGGAAGGATGAGGCCGAGGCCCTCTCCCTACAAGTTCATCCCTTTACTACCAAATGGTTCAGATTTACTCAGCAAATCCCTTTCAAGACACTGGTTCTCAGCCACAAAGTCAGTTTATGGCAGTGGTTTTATCTTTCAGGAGAGAGTCCACTGAGTTTGGAGACATCTGCCATAATCCAGAAGGTGAGATCGGCTTCTCATGGGTAGAGCCCAGGGGTGCTGATAAACACCCTACTATGCTCTGGAAAGTCCCCATATCAGAGAATGGTCCAGTCCAAAATGCCAGTGGTGTCAATGCTAAGAAGCCCTGGAATAGAAGGTTCCAGCCTTCACTGGGAGTCTGCCACACTGATCACCAGTGAGATGCCCCCAGCCAGGAGCTAGCTGGTGCCACACACCAATGGGGTCAAGGCAGAGAAAAGCTGTTTCAGGGTCTTTGGGCTCTAAGAAGCCCCATGCAGCCATCTTATGTACAAAGGGAGCTTCTTGGAAGGAGGTGGGGTAGTAGAGAGAGAAAAGAGGGAAGAATCTCTTTGCCAGCCCCCAGAGGGAAGGGAATAGGCACACCAGTGTGGAGTGGGTGGTCTCATGGAGCGCTGCTGCAGGGCTGGCCAGGGGATGTAGGGGCCTGGTTGCCTGGCTTGGTACATGGGGCAAGAAGAGGTCAGGCCACCTCCAGACCTGCAAGCCAGAGGCAAGGGTGAGTTCAAGAGAGGAAGCTGAAGCATTCTGGGCAGAAAGGGGTCAGGTGGCATGTGGACAGGACCAACGGCTGTCCCTAGCCCCCATGTGCTATTAATGATGGCACGGGACAACCTTCTGCTCCTGTGTGGGTCACTGTGCACGAAGGACCCAGGCAGAGGTGACAGTGTCCTGAAATCCCTGGGGAATTGAAACAGGGACATCCCAAGCTGTAAAGTAGTCTGGGCTCCATCTTGAACAGAATGTATAGGAGCCCGGAAGAAGGGTCTTTGGTTCCCCAGTCCTCAATGAACACAGAGTTTTCTACTTCCTGTGCTCCTCGACACCCTCCTCATGCACTAGGAGAGGCTGCCACAGCATTGGCAGCACGATCCCTGCTCTCGTCCCCTTTATTTGTCCTGTTAATCAAGAAGCCCCACCAGCTGTAGGACAATTATTTCTTGTGATTCTCAGCTTCTCGTCGGGTTGTCATGGGTTTCACTGGGTTTTACACAGAGCGCAGACACCAAGGCAGGAGGAAGTTTGCAGGGGTCATTCTGGAAGCTCCAAATGCACTTCTAGATGGAGGTTCAGGGATGAGGTGAGTTCTTGGGCCTTGCCCAGGACCCCTGAATTCCCTTCATGCTCTTCGGGGAATCCCGGGGAGAGGGGTTCCCCAGCTCTCCTCCCAAGACATGGCTTCCCCTTCCCGGCAGAGGAAGGGCTGACTGGGGGAGACCGTGCCTCCCTCATCCTCTTCCATTTACCCTTCTTCCCTCTCCTCCTCCTTTCCTCTTCCCACCTCCTTCTTCCCATCTTCCCCTCGGAATCCTCCTTCCTGTCCCCTCTCCCTTTTCCTTCTCCTTTTCTCCTTCTTTTTTCTTTTCCTCTTTATCTTCCCCCATTTCACCTTTCACCATCTTCTTCTTTTCTTTTCTTCTTTCTTCTTCATCATCTTCTTCCTCCACTGCCATCCCTCCTCCTCCTCTTTCTCCTTCAACACCGCCATTTCGTGAGTGAAACCCATTCAAAAGGAAATAAGCTAAGCACTTTAAAGATGGCGCAAAAACCTTACCTCCATGGAGAAAAGGTCCAGGGCTCAGAGGTGTTTTGCAACTCGTGCAGAGTCCCCCAGATACCCGGGAATGGAACCAAGTCTTGAGCTCAGTGGGGGATGCACACAGCCATCTTGTGCCCTGGTCCTGCTCCTGTGACTGCCCCTGCGCTGGTTCACAGTCCCTACAACCCCCCCGCCCCGGTCCCCTTGTGCACTGACTAGTGCTGCTGGAAGCCACATTGTCCTTTGGGCCGGCTGCTCTGCTGCAGAGAAAAGCATTTGGAAGCCTCACCTTCTTCCTCTGGCTCTAGACTTTGAGCCAATGGTGCTTTCAGTTCAGCTCCCCGCACTGGAAAATGGAAATAAAAATACATACGTCTCAGGGTTACCGTGGAGCTCAGCGATCTATTACACGTGGAAGTTCCTGATAAACAAGAGAGGTAGAATGTCACTACTGTATTTTTACTATGTCCCATCGACAGTGGCCCTAAACAGGGTCACCAGCTCTGCAGGGCAGGCCTGTGATCATGCCTCATTATTCCATGAAGTTTCTAGCCAGCGCTGAGTATGTGAATGACCCTGGAAAGGATGTGGCTGGCCTGATAAGAGTCCTGCCCAGGAAAGTGCCTTCTCTATACTACTGACAAATTGCCCTCTGCTCCCCAAGCACCAGAGTGACTATTTCTGTGCCCTTTCAGGACATGGGGTATCACCAACACTGGGGTTGCACCAATGCAGCAGGTAAAACATCCTAGCCCAACGTGACTAGAGCTTGCGTTTGTCTTATCAGGAATTAGGTGACTCACAGCTGCACACCTCTAACATTTCCACCCCTGACTGGCTGTGTGATGATGGTTGGCTGCAGGGGCCATTATGACCCCAGCTCTCTCAGGCCGTAAGGGCTGAGGGCAGCCCTGTTGATTACTAGGAGGAGTGCCTGGTACACAGAAGAGACTCCGTAAATAGGTGTGGAAGATAACAGAGCAACATACTCAAAGTTTATGTTCTAATTCTCTGGAAAGGCACAGGCCTCAGGCCTGTTAAGACCAAGGGACTGGCTTGCTCTGTGTAGGACGCTGAGACACAGATGCATGAGGCAGGTTCCTGCCGGCCCCTCATCCCGAGACAGACACCGGTAAGCAGTATGCACAAATGACCCTCAAAGCATCAGGCTGCTGTGGCAACCTTCTTTCTGCCCCGTGTCTCCCACCGACTTTGCCTGGACACTGCACAGCCTCGTGCCAGTACTAAAACTTTGTCACGAGCACCGACAGCATTTTGTCCACACCTTGGCCATCTCAAGGCACTAGCTCCATCCCTTGGGAGGGTCCCTGGGGTGGTCCAGGCCCGGGGAGACTCTCAGCAGGGGCGGTCGTCTAGCAGCATGGTGGTCCCAGCCCCTCTCACCCACAGTGCCCCGAAGACACACGATCTGGGCTGTTTATGGGGTGTGGGCTCCGACGTGCGGGTGGCGGCCTCCTGAGCATTGGAGGCAGTAAAGTCTCAGATGCAGGCCTGTTTTCCAGCTGCAGCTGCCACATCAAAAGGCCACACTCCCTGCAAAGTTTGCCTTAATTAAAAAGTTACAGTAATCCTCAGGATGGAGGCCAGTCGGACACCCCTGGAGACAACGGATCCCTCTGTGGCCACAGACCAGGCCCCTCCACCCACCTACCCCAGGCGCTATTAAAAGCAGCATGGCACTGTGGGCGTCGTAGCTCCTGTGAAATAGGAACAGAACGGAAGTGCCTCCTGGGCTCTCTGTATTCATAGTTTGTGTTGGGGGGATCTGGGGCCAAAGCTTTGACAGGGCTCCGGCACCTTGGACTGCATTCTCTTCCTCATATTTCCCTGTATTCTTTGGGGGACTTTCCCAGCTGTGCTTCCAAGTGCTTCAAGCCCTTGGAGGCACAGATGGAGGCTGGGGACTTATGGGCCCTGCCCCCAGCTTCAAGGCCCCTGATTCATGGAATTTCTGTGAACCCTGGCCCCGGGAAGCAGCTTTCCTGCAGCCATCTCGCATGCAGAGACAGGACAGAGCCAGCAGCACCAGGCTCCAAAGGCAGCACCCTGCTAACGGCCCCTCTGCATGAGCCAACAGGTGTGCCAGTTGCAGAGGAGGGATGCTCCTTGCACCGTTCCTTTGCTTCCCTACCTTTTCCAGGCCCCTTTTAGGTGGGCAGAGGCTACTCACTGGCCAGTGAAGAGTGAAATGTGTCCTTTCCTGGCTGCAGCAGGGAAAACCCTGTGTTAGACTCTCCGGTCTCTGTCTTTTACAGCCAGGACAATAACCGAGAGCCACATAGTTAAATCCACGGCATGCATGATGAACGCCACTATATGTGTTTGCTGCGTCAAGTCTCATTATTTTCCCTGCAGAATAACAACCGTCCCTAACCTAACCACATGCTGGCTTAGGCAGTGAGCCCTTGGCAGCCACCGATTCACTGTTCTTTAGGACCTCAAAGTGCACAACTGAGATCTCTCAGGGAAGATATCAGCTCAAACAGCACATTTTGAGACATTTTTTGGGGGTGGTACTGGGGATAGAACTCAGGTCCTTGTACTTGTGAGGCAGGTGCCGGAACCACTGAGTTAAATCCCTAGCCCTTAGGAGACATTTGGAGGTGAGCTGTGCTACTTCAGGACCTGCTGCCACTTCTGCCTTCATCAGGGTTTGTGACTGAGGATGGATGGCTCTGGATAGGGGGATGGTAGAGTGGAACCCAATGGAATGGGGTGCACATCCCCCTGTTGTACTCAGAGACCCCTCTCCTAGCATTTCACCATTGTGCAAATTGCAAAGAAGCTTCCTCTCTGGGGGCTGAATTATCCAAACTCTCTCCCTTGGGTGGGTGCATTTTTAAGATCCTCATGTGACAGGCCAGCAAGGTGGGGCATTAGCACCACGCACCTTTGGCTGGGGACTTTTGTGCAGTCCACAAACTATGCAGCTGTGTGTAGAAGCCCCCTATGCTGGGCACACTCTTGGCTCCTTACATATGCTATCTCATTTCTTCGCTCTCTGCAATAACCCAGTGGCATCAGTATTTTTTATCCATTTAACAAAATAAGAAAGCTAACGCTCAGCAAAATTTAGTAAATTGCACAAGTGCCACAGCCAGTAAACAGCAAAGTTGTGGTGCAGATCTAGTTGTGTTTTCCCAAGACCAGGCCTCTTTCTAACCTCCTCTGGCTGCCTGCATACAGTTCGAGACCCTCTGCCTATGACTGCCATGTACAGAGCCAGGACTCCGGCCAAGGGTGCTGGAATTCTGGGCAAAGCAGCTTGCTTCCACACCTCCACCAAGAGATGCGAAATTTCCATGGCTGGGATAAACAGGGACTGTTCACGATGTTCTGAGTCTTGCCTTACTGGGAATATGTAAGGTTGTGTCAAAACAAAATATATTATTTCATCTACAAAGATATCCATGGGGGCTGGAGGAGGCAGTGAAATATTTTTTTCCATAACCAATCAATGTTTTTCCATTTCAGTCCCCAAGTCTGACGGGGGATCCGGGCCCTGAATATCAAGCACAACATACTTGATTTTCTTAAAAGCCACTAGTTAGGAAAACAGCCAGAGAAAAGCAGAGCAATTTCCTTCCTCATCTCCTGCTGCAGGTGATTGGATTGCAGGATTGTATGGAAGGAGAAGTGATTTTGTTTCTTGGATAATGGAATTAAGTGAGCGCCTCCCTATTTATTCCTAAAAACCCTAAGACACCACATTCATGTGCCTGAAATATGAAATCAGTAGAAAACACAACTGGGCAAAGAAAGGGAAATTAAAACGAAAATCACCAATCATGTGATTATATTACAACGTGTGAGCACTCACATACTTGATTGTACTCTGTTAGTCTATAGAAAGGAAGACCCTTTTTTTAAAGGTGCTGGTTTCAGCAGGATTTTGGTAAAGATGGGTGGCAGCAACTGGAAAGGGAAACATTGAAATAATGGATAGCTTGCATGTGTGTGCAAGGTCTCTCTTGGGGTTTGCAAAGCACCTTCATGTGTGTGGTCTTTACCTGAATGTATCCTGGCTCATCCCAGGCCCACTGGCCCTCCCTACTACTGCTCTGGGCACTATGTGCAAGACAGGGCACTCTGCACCGCGAGCTGACTCATCCCCTGGTTTACTGTGGATATGCACTTCCACCCAATTCTCAGCCCCAGGACTGGGTTGCCTTCCTGTGTATCCTTCCCCTCACCTTCAGGACTGGTTCTGCCTCCTCTGGAAGCCTTCCCGGATGCAGTTATGGAGGTTTACAGCTGACTTACTCTTAGGAGGTGGGATCTGATTGAAATGGTTTATCTCCTTTCCCTACTCCTCCCTTCCTCTCTGCTTCCTGTCCTCCATGTCCTATGCAGCTCTTCTCCGCCATGCCCTTGTGCCATGCAGTCCCGCTCCTATGGACCCAAAAGTGAGCCAAAATAAATCTCTCCTTTCAGTTGCAGGAGTGGGGTATTTTGTCCCAGAAACAAGCGAAGTAACTAAGACACTGGCTGTCCCTCCTTCCAGTCCTCCCATGCTCTTGTGTCTCCCCAGGATCTGGCCACAGACTTTGCTTGTCTTAGGCTGAGAGGTCCCTGGGAGTGGGGCAATGTCTCCCTGACATGGACACTGGACCTAGCACAGTGCATAGCTCATTTGTATGTAAGAAACTCTGCAAATGAACCCTTCAAAGGTGGCCCCTACTTTTCAGATGAAGAAACTGAGGGTCACAGGACCCAGGGGATGTGTCTTAGATCCCCAGTAAGTTAGAGATGGTGCCTGGGTACAGTCCAAGTTGGGTGATTCTTGGCACTTGGCTTGCTGTGGAGCATCTGCACCTGCATGGAGCAGAGACTGACTGACTGTGTTTGGATACCGGGTCTTCATGTCTTGGACTAGAGTTGTCTTGTGGCTATGACACCATGTGATGCCGCCACAAGCACTCTTTGCACTGTCGGCAAACATGGAGGAGAAGGCCAGGGGACTTCAGGATAAAAGTCTCCACTGTATCTGACCCCAGCCAACTTCAGAGTGAAGGTATTGATTGGCCAGGGCCTGGATGGGATGGGATCTACCCGGAATTAAAGGAATGCAGCTACGGGAACTCCTTTAATTATCATGTGGTTGTACAGTCTCAAATTATATGAACAATTTCTGCCCCACATTTACAAGACAAGGTTGAAAGGGGAGATGAAGTCATGCAAAGAGATAAAACAGAAGCAAAAGAAAATAACATTTAAACAGGAACTAGATAAATTAGTTAGAACTACCATAGTGGCAAAAGGAAACAGAGAGAGAAAAAAAACATACCTAGAACTTAGATTTGGCTGATTATGGCTCCTTGGTGTCTGTCTGCAAGGCTTTTCTGGATGGGGCCAAGGGAACTTTCATCCAAGGTGCTTCTCCTGAATGGTACTACGTGCTTGCCCCTAGAAGAGAAGGAGCTCAGATAAATGACAATAAAGCATAGTAAAAAGGACAGTTTCATTGCACTGAGTGAGCCCAGAAGGAGCAGTCACCTTGTAGGATACCTGTCCAAGCTGGATGGCCCAGGGGAACAGGTGGAGGGAGGGAGGCAAAGGTATATAGTAGAAGCCTCACAGGAAGGGGCAGCGAAGCACAGAGCTGGGAGGTGAGTGAGTAGCAAGTTGGCAGATCTATGAAGAGCTCACTGTGGCAGGGAGGAGAGGCTGCTCAGTCTTGTTTATTGAGTCTCAGTATGTGTTGGGCCTGGGATTACCTGCACCTCACCATTCATCTCAGGGAAGCACTGTTATCCCCCATCTTGGTGGCAGGGGATTCAGTCACTGCCCAAGATCACAAGGTTGTCATGGACCCCGACCTAGGTCCATCCTCTAAACCCATGTTCTAGATATTACAGCATATCCTGTGGTATATTAACCACCTTGCTCTGTAGGAATTCACCCCAAACCTTGCTGGCCAAAAACAAGAGTTGAGGGTCAGGAACCTGGGCAGGGCCTCACTGGCAATTCTGCCTTGGGCTCTTTCACAGAAGGTGAAAAGCGGCTTCAGCTACTGAGGCGCCAAATCGTCAGCTAGATCTGCTTGCGAGCGGACTGTCAACCACTTTTATACCCGACATCAGCAAATTAGAGGAAGGCTTGTTTGGGCTCATGGTTACAGTCTATGACTGGCTGACTCCAAGTCTGGATGGCATAGAGAAGAGAGCTGCTCCTGGCGTGGCAGACAGGAAGGAGAAAGTGAATGAAGGGAGGAGCTAGGAAGGGAGATAATGTTTCCCAGGCCAGGCCCCCAGTGACATGCCTCTTCTGACCAGACCTGACTCTCAACAGCAAGTCATCTATAAGCCTCCACCATCCCCTCCCCAAAGCCCCTCCTATGACTGCATGAGGCTTTGGGGGGACACCTGGATATAAAAGATAGTATCGACCCTCCTGGCCTTTGGCAGAGGCGGCCGTCCCTGGTGCCAGGGGCTTTCCGCAGTAGTGCTGCTGACATGGTGGCCTGCTTTCTCCTAAGAAGATGGTCCCAGACACACAGAGCACAGCCTAGTCGTGCTGTCGTACCTGGTCCTTGGAAGTGACAGGCCACCTTCTGTGTCGGGTGCAGCTGGCCACACAGGCCAATTCGGGCACAGTGTTAGAGGGCACCACGCGTGGGTGAGGATGCCAGGAGGAGGGGACCTGAGGTCCACTCAGGGGCTGCCTCCTGCCCATGACTTCACAGTGGCTTTCCGGTCAGTGACAGATTGTAGACATTGCATCTAAGATCACAGTTCCTCAAGATTATCTTAGTCCGTGCTTAGCATGCATAATGATCACATTCATCGTAGGGGGGTCGGTACATGGACCTCACAAGTGTTAACTCTTCTTCCCTCGCCTTCCTCTTCCCTCTCCTTCCTCTCCTTTCCTCAGTCTCTTGGTGCCTTTCCTTTAAGATTTCAGTGGGACTGAAAAAGCCCTGTCATCTGTCTCTAATGCAACGCATCATTCATGCGTCTGTGTGGCTGCTGGTGACAACAAATGGACTGTACTGCCGATCTACGACAGCGTAGCACCTGCAATTACGTGCTGTGCTTAATACTCGGGAATGGCCCTACACCACCCTGTTGCCAGTTATGTATTTCCTGTACTACGCCTCTCTGTTATTTTGCAGCATAGATCTTCCACTTTCACAAAGAACTTCTCTGTGAAGCAGTGCCCCCTGTCACGCTGCTAGCAGCCTTGCCCAGCTCTCGTTTACTGTGACTCTGGCTTGCATTGGGAGGTCACAACCAGCAACTCACCCAGCCCTCCTCAGCCTGTGTAAGGACACACTGGGACATGACAGGGACAAAACCGCCCAACAGCACACTTGTGAGAAAGTAGCCCAGGCATCAAGCATTGCATGTCCGTACTTGGACTTAATGTTCAGGTAAAAAATGCCTAGGAGGGTGGGGACTTGATGTTTGCTTTTCTCTTGTGGAAATTCCAGGAGGATTTCTTACAAAATGCCCATAGAGAAGTCCAATGTGACTGCCAGGGAGATGCCCCGGTGAACTTCATTTCCCAACAGTGTGCTCTGCAGAATGGCCCTTTGCCTCCTCAGTGGCCCTGCCCTGCAACTCAGCTGCCACAGCTCTGTTTGTACACTGTGGGTGTCTTTGGCCAGTGCGGTTGATTGAATTCCTCAGAAGGGGCAGCTCTGGAGACCCTGGGCTATGTGGGACCCTGTGTGCCTACTTCCTCAGGCCGGCTCATATTTCTCCTCGGATTTGTCATGAACTCCTCCACCAACTGCCCTCCGGAGCAGGAACTTCCTGTGGACCCACTGCAATCTGAGTGGGCTTGAGCGGGCTGCTCTGGATGGGGCAGCTTCCCTTCCCGAGGATCTTATCAGCCTGCACAGACACACAGAGCTTGCTGTGTCCCTGACATCTCAGGGCTGCACTTTAATTGCTGTGTCTTTCTTGGAGGACAGACCAGCCCTGCTTTCTGGGAGTCACCTACACTCCCACGGATGGATGAACTGCATCCCAGAATGACTGACCAGTTTGCAATTAGGGGAACACCTTCTGTGCCCAGAACCAGGCCTGGTACCCAGAGCCTGGACAGGGAGTAGTTATCTCTCGCCTGCCCAAGGAGTGGTCTTTCTAAAACTCGCCTCTGACATTACTTCTTGCTTAAAGTGATCCCTACCCCTCTGCCACCTTCAGGGTCAAGTTCAGACTCAGTGCTGGCTTACAGGGTGGCCACAGCCTGGCCTCTGCCTGCTTCTGACCCTCATCCACCCCTGTGTCCATCCCTCCCTCCACCAGCTCGTTTCTTTCATTTTCCACTGCAGCCAGATTCAACTATTTGTTTCTGGTGAGTGATCATTGCTGTCTTTCACCTCATCTCTGTCTCAAAAGCCCTTCCTTTCCTAAATAACATCCATTCCCACTTCTGAATTAATCTTTACCCTCCCGTCTGTCAACAGGAAGCGTACCATTAACACCCTCAGCTGAGGTGTATTCTGTTTTTGTTCCCACAACATCGAGGTGGTAGCTCAGTGCTTCCACTGTGGCTGCTTCCTGGATGCTCCGGGCAGTGTCCCTACCCATGCTCAGGAAGCTGGTCACATGGGATGTCGCCATGAGAGGGAGCAGTGAGCTCCCCTTGTCTTCTTCACCCCAGTCCTTAGGCAGGACCAGAGCTCCTGCATCCTTGCTGACCGACAGCAATGGTTTGGCCAACACAGCCATGGAGGCTGCCACACAGGCACAGGGCTCCTGGGACCCCAATCTGTGGTCATAGCTCTGCTGTCCATGACTTCCTGGGAATACCTGCATGCACACAAAGCACAGGGGCTCTGGCAAGGGCTTTGGGGTCATAGCCTCAAGTCCCAACCTTGTGACTGGCTCCAGTGTGGTTTTCACCACTCCCACCACTCATACAACTTCAGCGTCCCCATGGTTGGCGGCCACATCCCACGTGGGTGGCCAGGAGGGTGACAGGAGAGAAGCCAGAGTGCTACCGTGGCTGTAGGAGGACTTGGGTCTTGAAGGCAAGGTGTGTACTCAGAGTGGCACTAACCCCACATTGTTCCAAACTCTGCTCCCACCTGGTGATGGTGAGGCAGGTGATGGTTACCAGGTAGGGCCGGCAGAGTGGGAGCAGCCAGGTACTCCGGGGACAGCCTCGTACTCGGAGACTTTTTTGCCAGGATCTGAGGAGGCCCGTTGACACGGTCCCCCTATGTTCTTGGCTGCTTAATATGCCCTTTGAAAACCCTGCTATGTGGGATGTACAGGCGTTTGTAGTGACAAAGACCAGACTGAGTTTTCATAATCTGTGCCAGATAATTTCTCAGTCACCGGAAGGGAAATAGCAGAAGTTCAAATACTCCTTGTGGGATGGGTTCCCTAGGAGCATGAGGTGGAGCTGCCTCTTCACAAGGCACTTTTGTTTTCTCCCTGAGGAGGACAGACTGCACTTCTAGCCCAGGGGGAACTGGGACCCATAGAGGATGCACAGCTGGTCCAAGGTGGGCTTGGAGAGGAGGGAGGGAAACACTGTAACCCATTTCTCTTGGCGGGGTATCCATGGCCCCTTCAAATCAGTCCCTGGCAGCGAACGAAGAAGGATGGAGCAAGAGGTTCCCAGAACCGAGGCTGCTTCTCCTAAGTGGTGGGCGTCCTGCCACAGAAATGGCTCATCACAGCCACTGGGTGAAACCCACATGTGAAGAGGCCTTCCCAGGATGGGAGACCCGGCCCTGGCTCGCAGGAACTGAGCCTCCGATGGAATGAGGGCGGGCTAAGATTGCAGCCAACCCTTTGAAACTGAGCCTGTGGTTGAAGTAGGGTCAACACATTCACAGGCCTTCGGGCCCTATCGACATCTGGGGTGGGAAACCCACCCGAGAGCTGTTGAAATACAGGGCCCAGCACCGATTCTGCAGAACAGAGGCTCTTTGAGTTGAAGGTGTTCGAGAATTAAGTTTCTCCAGTGTTCCCAGGGCTCAGACTTGAAGCCAAGGGGGGCTGGGGCCGCCGGGGACTGATGGAGCCGCTGATAGGTCTCCGCTGGCTCAAGTGATGACATTGGCAAGAAACTGATCTTTCTGGGGAGCAGAAACTGAAGAGGACTCAAGTGCAGAAAACAAGGCAAGTTGTGTTACCTGTGACAAAGCCCCGGCTTTTATGCCTACAGAGGAGGGTGGAAGGAATTGCTTTGCCTTGGATGTCCGGAGCCCCAGACCAGACCTGGAGGAGAAAACTGTCGTGGAGCAGCTTCTTATCTTGTCCTGAGTCCTCCTTCTTCACAGAGAATCAGAACGTGCTCGGGTCAGAGGCAGAGACCGTGTAATCCTCTTCCTCCCTCTGTGTCACAGACAGGGAAATTGAGATGCTGTGGCATCAGTGAACTTGACCTTGAGCGAGAGCATATCAAATCTGGGGTCAGGCCCAGAGCTCCACACTCCCCACCCACTGCTGGCCTGAACTGGGAAAAGAAAATGAAAATCTAAGTCTGCAGCCCTTGGTCACCATGAGGTGGCCACAGCCGCAGCACCTGCCATCTGGCCTTCTCTTTTGGTACCGGGGATCAAACTCCGGCCCTTGCACCTGTGAGGAAGGCGGCAGAACCACTGAGCCAAATCCCCGGCCTCCATCTGGCCTTCGTCACACTCTCTTTGTGAGCCCGCCAAGTGCCCGCCAAGTGCCAGTCCCTGCTGTAAGCGGATGTTCGCGCATGGATGTCTGGCCCATGCCAATGTCCAGTAGCTGGGGCTACTAAGTCTGTTTGTGTGAAGTAGACCCTGTCTGGCTTGGCTTCCTCCACAAGGAGACCGTGCTTTCCCATGCTCGTCAGTGCCTGCTTGAATGAGGAAGACCTAGGACAGCCACAGTGAGTGCTGACTGCATGCAGCCAGAGATAATTCAGTGGGACTTCAGCATCTCAGGTGTAAAAGTCAGCTCAGGTATGACGGGACTGGTGCAGATACTGAAAAAGGCAATCCTGAGGCCTGGTGGTATTTGAGCCTGCTCAGACTACTATAATAAATATATCATAGACCAGGTGGTTTATAAACAACAGAAATGTATTCTTCGCTGTACAGGAGATGAGTGTTTAAAAGCATGATGCCAGCATGATTGGGTCCTCATAAGCATCATTTTCCAGGTCACAGCTGCTGACTTCTTTTTTATATCTTCACAAGGCAGAAAAATAAAGAAGAGGAAAGCTCTCAGAGGTCACCTTTTATAAGGGCACTAATCTTACTCATGAAGACTCCACCCTCATGACCTAATGACCCCCAAAAAGCCCCACCTCCTAATACCATCGTAGGTTAAGATGAGATTTCAACAAATGAATCTTGGAGAGACCCCAGCATTTGGCTCATTACAGGTAGCCCAGGGGTGGTCTCTCAAGTTGGTTGAGGACAGGCATGATGTTGTTGAAATTGCAGGGAAGACTCTGAACCTATGAATGCATGGATATCTGCCTGGGACAGGAGACCATGGTTTTTATTAAAGTGTCAATTCTGATCACTGGAAACGCTAAGAAGCTATAACATAGCTATGAAAGGAATCATTCTGGCTCTGCGGCCCCTCCTCTTCAGTGCCCTCGTCTCACATAGCCTAGACTGAGCTGGAATGCCCTCTTCTGACTTTAAAAACTTAAGTGTTAAGTGTCTTGGTCATAGCTGGGTGACCTTGACTGCTGCTGATACTATGTCATTTTTCCCAATGAGTGTGTTCTCTCTGTGAGACGTCACACTTTTGTGCTTTGGCAGTATGGATAAGGGAACTGCAGTAGACATATGAGAGTAGCGGATTCCAGAGAGGAGGCTTAAATTCTCTTTGGTGAAACGAAGCAAACCTTTCTTTTGAAGTGCAACTGAAAAAACAGTCCCCCATTGGGGCAGTGCTATCTACTTCCTGTGTAACATATACAAACATCCCCTGGCAACTGAAACCTAGCACAGGAGCTGGTGTTCCTGGGAGATGGTGAAAGTAGCAACATTTTGTCCTCTCTCCAAAACCACTTTCAGTTAAAGGAAGGGCTTAGAACTTAAAGTAATAATTAGATGTGAATCATTAAATATCAGACCTAAGAAGAGCTTCAGTTTCCTCATCTGTAAAGGAGACTTTGTGACTTACCTACAGAGGTGATGTGGAAACCCTATCTTTTGTACTCTCTCTCAGATGCCCACAGAATCTTACTGGGGATTAGGCCTTGGGAATTGTTTCAGCTCATGTTCTCTTTGAGATCGTCACTGGCAATAGTTTCCTGGACTCAGCACATAAATAAAATTTGAAAGTGTTCCACCTTCTTGGGTATATTCTGTTGTTATGCAGACATTTGGAGTGAATAACCCCAAATGCAAACTCCTGGTGTAAATGCCTGACCCATGACAGGGTTGTGTTTCCTGAAGCACTTGGTTGCAGAGCCCCCTGAGAGCTGAGGAGACTCAGTGCTTGGGAGACCCACCACCAGGAAGACGGCTGAGCCAAAGCTTCCCATCTGGTTGCAGAGGTTTCTGAGGCCCAGAAAAGAGAAGAAAATCAAACATATATGCTGTGTCTATCAGACTCTGCCTCTCAGAAAATGGAAACAAGGAGCAATGGGCACTGGAGCTTGAAGTTCACATGGCCTTGGGGATTTGGGTGGCAGGTATTTTATTTTATTTTACTTTGCTCTAATGAATAAAGGCGTTTCTATAGTTTGGATTGAAAATGTTCCCCAAAGGCTTGTGTACTGCAGGCTCAGTCCCAGGGTGATGATCTTGGTACATACAGAAGTGCCCTTGAATCTTTCTGTGTCAAGGGGAACTTGGCACTTTCTTCCTCCCTTTTGCTCTATCACATACCTCCTCCATGATGTGGGGCCAATTACCCAGAGACAGCCACTTCTAAAACTGTGAGCCAAAGTAAGCCTGTACAAGTTAAGGTCTCAGTTTTTTTTTTTTTTCTTCAGGACCTTGAGATATAGCTGAAGCTGAGCTCAAACTCAAGATCCTCCAGCCTCAGCCTCCTGAATGGTGGAATTAGAGGTGTGCATCACTACAGCCAACAATCTTAGATGTTTTATCACAGTGACAGAGACCACCCAGCACATTGATGATCAGGTTGGCTTTCTAATTGGTGAAGGGTGGAGTGGGTAGGTGAATTTTTGATTTCTTGCCTTGGCTTCTCTACAAACCTGCGAATGATTAAGCCCATTTTACTGGAGTTAGCTGCACTGGTTCATTGAAATCTAAGAACTCTGACAAGATCAACAGGAGTCATTTGGGCCCAGGAGCTAGATATGGCCTCTGTGGTGAGTTCCAACCTCAGGGGTGCTAGTCCAGGGCCCATTGGAGTCCACAGGCCGCACACCACAGCAAAGGTTCTTGGATCCCCCCAATGCCTGCAAAATGGTACGCTCAGCACTGGCAGCCTATGGGGGTTCATCAGAGTTGGAGAACCCCCACAGGAGCCTACCAAGACCCTGGATTTGTGCCAATCCTCAGTGACTTCTGGGCACAAAAAGCTTAAGAAGCCCTGATTTGAGAGATAGCATTTTTCTGGACAGTGGAGAAAAGGCTTCAAGAAAAGTCCTGCGGATTTGGTGGCAATTCCAGCCTAGGACCAAATCTCCACATGTGGCCTCAGGAACAGCACAGCTGCTCTCTCATGTGAAAATGAGGGGGTTGGACTGGATGATCTTTATTCTCACCCTTGCAGGCATGAGATGGGAGGGGGCCCCTCTCCGCTGAAGATCAGAGAGCTTCTTGCTGTGTAAAACACTCCCTAATCAGCCTTATGTCAAATCCCCCGCCCCCCAACTAACCACAGTGACAAGTCCCAGGAGTGCACCTTGTCAGGCTGTGAATAAAGTTCAGGCAGCTTGGTTAATTACCCTGACACTGGCTAGAGTTAGCTACCCAGCAGCTCGGGAACTTGTCTTAATGATTATAGGAACGAACACACACGCTGCAGCTCTAGGTAGAAGCACCCTCTTTGTAGCCTACAGCCTGATGTCGGAGCATCACATCCACCTACAGGGGTCCCAAGGGCTTCGGGGTCCATGGGGACATTGTTTCAACATGGGGCTGAGGTCCTTTTCCAAATACATTGTAAATAAAGCCATGCAAGCATTGTATTCACCATGGTCTCTTTCTCTTGTGCTTCTGCTTGGAATCTTCCCAGGGTGCCCCTCTGGTGTCCACGACAAGCTATACAGAATGTGCCCTCCCAATTCTCTGGCCATGTCGCCATTAACCCCTGCCGCCAGCCTGCCCTGGCCCTAGAGGAATGTGCTCAGTTCCTGGAAGGAGCCATGTACTTGCTTCCCTTTTCACCTTGCCTTCCTCTCAAACACTCTCTTCTGTTCTTGACCATGGTCCTCCTCACTCGTCCTGCAGATTTCGGGGCCTCTATCATTTCCCAGAGAGGGGGTCTCACGCCACCCCCACCATGTTCAGGGTGGCAGTCTAGGTTTCTACAGAGTCCTGGACAACATCAATCATGCTAGATATCATACTGTATTTAGGATGGTCTCCCCATGAAACAGTGACCTCCGGCCTAGCAGGGGCTGTACCTGACTCACGATGTGAGTCAGTCTCATGCATACAGGGATGGCTTTCTGTGTTGTTGACAGCTGTACTCAGAGTGCCTGCTCCATTTCCTGGGACATAGAGGATGCTCCATGAAAGTCTGTTGGTTGAATGAATATATGAATGAAGACACGAATCCTATGTGCTTAGCACAGTGACTGGTGCAACATGGGTGATCAGTAGTTTTGAGACCAGTAGGGACCATCCTGGTGGGACAGAAGGGCACGATGAAAGAACAAACTGCTGGGGGTAATAATCTACTAACCTTTGTAGCCTGGCATGGCAGAGCTGTCAGGAGACTCTGAGGAAACCACAATGGCAGAATGTTTGCATGAAATGAAAAACGGTTACCAAGAAAAATCTAATTATAGAGGTCACACAGCTGGGCAGTGCACCACTAGCTTCCTGCTAGCTCTGCTGCCTGTAGCACCACTGATGTGTGGGTTACAATAGCTGTTGCTTCTAGGGGACCCAGAGGCCACTAATGCCAAGAACACTGATTCTTCTTGGACCTGCAGATGTCTAGTGGGTGAGTAAGATGGAATAAAAGGTCTGGCACTCTATCTTCATACTGGGCCTATCCCTTTTGCTGTTTTAACGCTTAACAGATTGCACTCATCTCTGCATGTAGAGACATGTCGATCACCTAAGAAATGTTCTGTCCAAGACTATGACACAGGCTTAGCATGGCCAATTGCCCCTTGGAGCTGGTATGTGTTTCTTCTACCCCACCCTTGTGATTTTTCAGCAGTTTAAGCACTGAATGTTCTACTCCCAAAGCACAAGCACTAGACACTTGTGCAGGAAGACACACCAGCTATTATAAGAGTATCTCAGAGGTCCTTGTGCAACAATGATTACCTCCTGCTAGGCCACCAAGAACAATGGGGGATGCTTTGAGCAGAATGACAATGCCAGATGCAAGAAGATTCAATAGCTCCTGGAATGAGTTGACTGAGACCATCTGGTGGTCCAAATCTGTCATAAGAAGAAAACTCTTTTGGAACTGTGTACTTGGCTAGTGGAAATCATCAGAATTTAGACCTCTGCACCAAATCAATCAAAATCTGCTGCTTTCTTTGTTCCACAAGCATCTGCTTGGTCCCTTTCTTGACCAACTGCTCATTCTCTTTAGCCTGAGCCCCAATTTGGCTGAAGCTTCCCACCCAAACACCAAAGCTTTGTCTGTGTGGAGTGTGTGTTTGCAATATTTGGCCCAGTCTCATTTCTACGAACTATAGGTCACAAGATCTGGCTGTCTGTTATCATTTGGTAGGTGGATAGATGGGTGGATGGGTGGGTAGAAGGGTGGTAGGTGGAAGTGTAGATGGACAGATGGGTGGATGGCAGCCTCTCTGGTTTGGGTCTACAGTTGGCATAGTGAGAGCTCATTAGGAAGGGCTTCTAGACAGCCGAAGCACACAAATGTCCACAAACCTGGGCTGCCTTGCACAAGTCTGACACCTGGTAAGGAGATTGAAGTGTCTCTCGACCATGGAGTGGTTGGAAGGTGCAGTGGGGACCTTGTTTAGATGATTCCTTGGAATGATTGTCAGGGAGAGAGCAGAGCTCCTCTCCTCAGCCCACAGCATCTGAACCCCTCTTCTGATGGCTGCCTGAAGGTTTTCAAGGCCCCTCCAGGCCTGACCTGTCATGGAAAAAGAGAAAAGAAGAGAGGCTTCTCCAGGCTGGGTCTGAAGAGAGGAGACGAGGTCCTTAGTTCCCACAGTCAGTAAATGACAGAGCTGAGGTTGGAAGCCACCTCTGTTGGGCCTGTAGCCCACTGCTCTGTAGAAGTATATGATTTAAAAAAAAAAAAGCTTGAGAGTTTCACTTTTTAAAAAAGCAACCCCATTTAAAAATATCAATTTCTTTACATGTGGTGGCAGCAAGTGGGATAATAGTCCAACATTCATATGCAAAAATTCAAGGGGAAAAGATTTGCAGCATTTCTGGAAGACTCTCTTCTTTTCTAATTTTGGTTATGGTTGCTCAGCTTTCCCCTTGGGGTCTGGGTTTGGAGAGGATGGGTTATATTTTATTTACTTTGTAAAAGGACACTTTTCTCCAGCTTTCCATTCTTCACTCTCTCCTTCCCTTCTCCTCTTGCAACCCATTAGCTGGACCCCACAGCTTCCCAGGAGCAGCGTGGGAAGTTTCTGTCCGCATGCACAGTGCTCAGAGCAAAGCAGCCAGGGAAAGATGGAAGCCGAGCATCTGAGTCTCCAGGTTGGACACTTCCGGGTAGAAACAGCTTTGGCTCTTCGGAGCCATTTGACCTCTGCCAAGTGACCTAATGTTTGAGTCTCCTTTTTCTCCTCTCTGTATTAAAAAATAATAATAGTATTAATCTCTTGGGGAATATTATGAAATAGGTAAATACAAGCAAGATATTTAGTATGGCATTTTTCATAACTCACTTGGCAATAAAATCTGCCCTGAATCAGTGTTAAACAACTTTAAGTTGTTATTGCAACCACTCATACCTTTTTTCAGTGGAAATATGTATGTGTTTGATTACAGGGTGATACTTTAGTTCCCACTGGAAGAGTTAGGTTCCTTCTGTGAGCTATATGGGCCACAGTTCCTTTCTAAAGTCTGGAATAGTTTGATTTTCAAACTACATACAGCTTCAAGATCCCACACCAGGGGTGGGAGAGCTGTAGGTGACTGCTCAGGACTTCAGAGCTATGACCTTGATCTTGTCTGCTTAGGGGACTTGCCCAAGGGCACACAAAAACTTACTTTCAGGTAGGTATGCTCTCATATATTATTTATTCCAGGACCCTGCCCTTGACCAAAAATATCTGTGCAGTTATCTAACTTGAACTTTCCTAGCAGAAATCTGCATGTTTGGATCATCCAGGCTCTTTGAGAGACCACTTGCGCAGATGGAAGTTGGGCAAAGATGGGTACTAGAAGTTGGGCAAAGACAGCCAGAGTAGAAAAAGGATTGAGGCAAGACATGGACCCACGGAGGTGGAAGGGTGACCCACTAGGTGACAATGCAGGGTTATGCATCTGTATTCAGCCTCTGGAAGTTAAGTGTAATTTTGACAAATGGGAGATTTTAAATATATAACGAGGATGAATGAAGCAAGAAAATTCCCAACATTCTTTCACTTTTCAAATCACGTTTTCTCTCTCAAAAAGAGGGTCTGAAATAAGACAAGACACAAATCTAATGTAATTGTCAGCGGGGGAAAAGTCAACTATATGCATAAAATAATGAGTAAGTCACGGAGAGTTGCTACACTTGAATCAGAAAATGACCTCTGAGCTTCCCAGCAGCCAAGGGAAAAAAAGGAAAATATGATGATCATATGTCATCACAGCACATGTTCTGGGTATCTGTTGTGGCAAAGTAAACTGCCCCCAAACACAGTGGTTTAGGATAGTCATTTCACTTTTCTCGTGATTTTATGGGTTATGAAACTGGGGAAAGGCCTGGTAGGCAGCTCACATCTGGTGTACTTGGTATCAGCTGGGGTGAATGGGAGCAGAGGATCAACTTTGAAGATGAAATATTCAGTCACGAATCTGATGTTTAATTGATCTTTGCCTTCTGACTTTCTCCAAGGAAGCATCTCATCCTTCAAGGCTGTTGGGGCTGGGGCTTCTCAGACCTGATGGTCTTAGGGTGTTTTCACTTTTTTTTCTTCATTTTTTTTATGTTGTTCTTGTTGGTTTTTTTTTTTGTATCAGATATCAAACTTGGGTCCTTGTGCTTGCAAAGCAGATGGCGGCACCACTGAGCTAAATCCCGGGCCCTGGGTGTTTTCACTTTTCAGGACAACTGGCTTCTCTCAGGCAGGACAAGTTTGGGTTTTAGAAGAGCATGTGGAATGGTGAATATTGTAATGGTATCTTGGGAAAAATAATCTGCCACAGTAGGACAGAAGGAAGCACATACATTTGTCAAGAGGGTACAGTATTTTTGGCCCTAGGACCGAACTTGTGAGATGAATTTGTGAGATCTCTTAGAGAAGTGGTAACAAATCATTGGGCATGTGTGCCACAGCCAGCTCTTCGTTATCTTTGAGTGCTGTACAAGGTCCGTCATCACCACTTTAAAGATAGTCCGTGCACAGGGACTGGAACAATGTCATTAAGAGCCAGTTTGCGGACGAGGCGGAAATGGCATTGGATTTTATACATTTAGTAGTTCTGAAATCTGAGAATTTCCTTTCTAAGTTCTGGCCCTCAGAAATTAGTTACAGTCTTTGCAACCAAATTTTCCCTTTCAGTGGATGGATGGCCATATAATAGCATTTTCGTGCTGCCAGGCCATGGCCCAGCTCCGAGGGAGTCATACAGCTGTCCATCTGGCCCCTTCCCTCCTGGTCTTCCTTCTTGCTGGGGCAGTGGGACCCATAACAGTACACAGGTGGGTGTGGACCCAAATTTTTCAGATGTGTTCCTAGAGCTGCCTGCGTTCGAGTCATGTTAGACACAGGATGTCTAGACACTGTAAAACCAAGCAAAGTTTGGCCTGAGAATGCCTCTGAAAATTGAGTCCTTATGCAGTGGCTTGCATGCTAACTCAGTCCCCAAGCAAACTAAAAAACCCAGCTGAGGAATTTGCCTTTTTAACAAATAGCCGAGTCTCTGCCAATCACTGCAGCAGGACTTCTGTCCATCACAAGAGACCAGCAGTTTCAGCCTTGTTCACCCAAGAGGAATGACGAGTTGTAAACCATCCTGTGGGCCTCACTTCTGTTTCCCGCATGTCACTTCCTTTCTTCTGGCTGTAAATACAAGCTGCCCGTGTGATGGAGCTGCACATTTTGGCCCTAGGCTGCTGCCCAATTTTTGAATTGAGATTTAAACCAATTAAGCTTTGTAAAACTAGGTTTGTTGTAATTTTTTCACCCACACCTAGATGCAGATGCTTGTTAAAAAGCCAAGTGCTTGGCCCTACCCTTTAGCCACTAAATAAGCTTCTCTGGCAGCTAGAACCCATGGGCCCTGCTTTGTGACTCTGCCTGTACCATCTTGGGAGCTCCTTCCTGGCTCATTCTGAGAGCTAATCACTTCCAGCAAGGGCTTCTCCTGCTCTGGGACTGTTCTAGGTACCCTACATAAGAATACTTAGCCTCTGCAACAGCTCAGTGAAGGGTTATTTTCCATACTTCCAAGAAGAGGTTGGAGAGACGCAGAGGTTGCAGTCCCAACAAGGTCAACCAGGTTTTAAATGAATCATGCCAGCTCATACTCCCAGGGTCTGCTTCCAAGGACCTCTGGATGGATTCTGAGAGTCCAAGTGGCCAGGAAAGGCTTTAAGGACTGTCTCTTCAACACCAAGATGCCACTCATTCCCTGGGACATGAGATTGTCATCGCCCCCTAGATGTCTGCCCTGATGTAAGAGAAGTTAGTGAGATAGGAGTTAGGAGTGTATGAGGGAGTATGACCAGCAGCCCGAGCACGGAGTCAAAAATTTTGGAGTAGAGAAGGAGTCTGCTGACTCATCACTCTGCAGAGATCTTACTGAATCATCTTCCAGGTGTTCTTCGATGTCTGTGGCCTGACCTTCCCAGAGCACAATCACCCAGGCCATTGGCTCCAGGACACATGGGACTCACGTGAGCACTGCATGAACACTATGCAAATCAGGCCCTTAAACATGTGTAGAGTCATAGAGGGTAGAGATTATACTGTTACACAATACCCAGGCTCCCTTGAAGGCCCCTTAAGACTCCTAGACAGCCTTCATAGATATCCTACTCATGACCTCCCACCTGTCTAGTGGGAGCTCCACTTCTTTGCCTTTACATCTTTTAGTTTCTTGTCTTTGTGTCTTTGCAATACATTTGCTTGCACCCTACCTCTTCTACCCACAGTTTCACTTTTTTTCACATGTGACATGAACCTGGCATTCTGGTATCTCTCCTACTTCCAAGGTAAATGTGGAAAAGCTCAAGTTCATGAGTTTGGCTAATGTGCTGTCATTTGAAGATAACAGAAACATGGAGACCAGACATTGGCCCCTTATCTTGGTGCCTTTGGGGGCTAGGTGTGTAAAGCCATGGGCCAGGTAGAGTTTTGGTTCCCACGGCCACCATCTATTGGTCTAGGGATGGGTCAGGTGTGGTCAGAGACCTGTCTGCATTAAACTTTGTCTCTCTTGATCTGGCTTGGGCCACCTTTTATCACCTTCCAGACCCAGGTTCCATGTCTCAGGTGATTTTCTCTGATGGCGCAGATGCCTCCACTCTGTATGGAGTCAGCCCAGCAGTGATCGTTTTGTTCATTCATTTCATTCACGAAATGGCTTCTCCATATTTCCTATTTTCACTCAGTCATCAGAGAAGTAAGTGTTTGAAGTACTCACTTAATAAATTAAAAGCTGATTTTACCAATTTGATTGTGACCTGAGGCCTTCCAAAGTATGGCCCTGTTAGGGTGGCCCCTCTGCCCCAGCCTAGGTACCCAAAGAGTCGTCTTCCATGTTGGACCTAGAAGCCTGCCACATCATCCTTTTAGAATTCAAATCGACTGATACATGGGGCTCTTTGCCTGGGGCAAATTCTCCACCTTCAGCCCCACTTTGATCCTCCATCCCAGGCTGCTTTCATTGCACAGTCAGGCAACAGAGGCTGGAACAGATGACAACTCTTTGTAGAAAGCTGGTCCTTTGCCCCCAACTATGTGTTGTGGTGAGGCACTGAGGGAGGAGGCTGCATCACAATGGCTGGCGGAGTCATGGAGTTCCGAAGCTCTGACGAACTGGAGTTGTCTTTTCTGTCCTAGGATTCTGCAGCAGACTGCCTAGTCCCTTCACTGAAGCCCAGTATTCCCAATAGAAGAGGGGACCCTGTAGGTTCAGTCCCCTCATCCTGTGGAGGAGTCTATAGGGGGGTCTGTATCCAGGATCAGCAATGTTTAGGAAGATGGGAAGGTTGGAGAAGGAAAACACAAATGAAAAGAGCCAAAGAGAACGGTGCTATGATCCAGATCTGTAGCAAAGGGATGCTGGCCCTTGATGAACTCAGGGACATGAGCTACCTGCTTGAGACTTTTCACTCTAGGCTGCTGCCCAATGATGCACCTTGTCCCCAAGCATCATTCTCCCAGACCAGGTCACTGCCCAGTGCACTGCCCTTCCTGTACCCACTCCAACTCCACACACCACTCAGCAACATTCTTCTTTCCCTGATCATCAAATATGGTGGCCATAGCTTCATCCTGGCCCTGGCCCTCTGCCTAGCTGTGACTGGGGAGCTGGGGAGCTGGAGCCATGGTCCTGGGGGTCCTTGAATAGATGCCTTTGAGCTTTTAGCACTGGAAGAGGAGGCAGCTGAGCCCAGAGGTGAGTTCCTACCCTCCCAGTCCAGCCATGCCCTGGTGGCTTCCTTCCCAAGGCCTGTGTTCCAAGGCATCCTTAGCAGGGACTCAGCTTCCTGGCCAGGCATGCTGTTATTGGCTCAAGGGATGTTTTTAGCACAGAACACTCAGTGTGGGCATCTCTGTAGGGGAGCAGGAAGTCAACCTCTCAGCTTATCAGAATGTACAGTGTGACTTCTTTGCTCTCCCCTGATGATCTTACACATTCCCAGGACAGCTTTCAGTAAGCCTCCTGCCTGCTATTTGCACTTGGGGCTGGGGGTGGGGAGTGGTGTGGGGATCTATGTGGCATTTGTTGGGCTCAAGAGAAGGAAGTGAAGACATTCTCCTTTGATCTGTGACATGTGAGAACATTCTCCTGACAGAAGCAGTCCCCAGTAACAGTCACAGCTCCCGGGCCTCTGACAGGCCGCAGCCTGTCACCTTCAGCACCCTGCCAAGCACAGCAGCCCACTGTGGCAGGAGGAGGAGGTGAACCAGGAGGCAGGGCCTGCCTAGGGAGGGGGCTAAACAGGCACAGAGAGAAGCAGAACTAGAGGGATGCTGGGAGCATAAGGAGAAACTGAGGCCAGTAGGGACCCAGGCAATGAGGGGCAGGGGCCCAGGAAGTCAGAGAGGGGCATGGCAGAAACCATGCTGAAGATAGAGGCCAGTGGAGGAGGATACACAGAGATGTGTCCCCTGCCTCAGCCAGGAACTTGTAGACATGACCCTGTCTGGAAGTCAGCATCTGGCCCGGCTGGGGAGAAGGCAGGGAAGGCATCTCAGGCCAGGCCACTGGTGCCAAATACTCTGGACCTCTGGAGCTTTCAGACGTTTCCTGGACCCGGGTCCTTGGGCTCTAGCTTTGGGAAACTCAAGTCAAGACTTGGGGGCTCCAGGTGGTATTATTTATTTCAAAAAGAATATCTACTTAAAATAAAATGTTGCTTTCTCCCATTTAAAAATAACCTTTCCCACCCCCACTCCCTCATTACAAAATAAAATAATACAAGCTCATCATGGGGAACTTGGAAAATATGAAAAGATGCTGGAGAAAACAAAACATGAATTATAATCACATCACATCACCTAATGATATCCACTGCTGGCAATATGCTGGCTTTCCTTTCAGTCCCTTGTCAGTGCACGGAGCTATATAATTAGCAGTAATGTGCCATGGGCATTTTATTAAATATTATTTGACATCATCACTTTTATTAGTATATATATCCTAATATCGGTACATGGTATTCTTTATTGAGGTAATAGATACTTGGCTGAATATTTAGGTTGTACCTAACCTTGTCATCATGAATAACACTTTAATAAATGTCTTTTCTCCTGCATCTTTGCCTCGGTGCCTGATTATCTCAAGATACCTATGTATCATTAGGGACATATATATAGGCATGCAGATATAGATAGATGATAGATAGATAGATAGATAGATGGATAGATAGATAATAAATAGATACCTTCAAGTTGTCCTGTAAGAAGATTATACAATTCTGATGCAATTTGGATTCAGGTGCTGATCACAGAACACTTGATAGCTAATGACTGTGCTTTGTAGTTTGTAAGGTAACTTGACACAGGCAGGAAGTGAGTACTGTCATCTCTGATTTTCAAAGGAAGAAATTGAGGCTCAGAGAGGTTCAGTGACTTGCGATGATCTTAAATTTAACCAAGCATTCCTTCTTCCCATTCTGGGCACATCATCAGCACACAGTGTTGGCTCCTTGTGGGCTCAGCTTGCATAACCCTAGAGTTACCTTGCCTGGATGCAGCTGTTAGCCACACACAGCTATGTGTATTTATTAAAATAAAGCTTTTAAAAAGGTTTAACTCCTAGGTCACTGCTAAGGTCTGGAGTGCTCTAATTGTGTCCCCCCAAGGCCCATATGTTGGTGTCTTGGTTCTCAGATGGTGCTACTGGGTGCTTCCTGAAGTGGGCCCTAGGGGGAACCCTTTAGCTCATAGGGAGTGCTCTTGGGAGGCAGTTCTCTGGGACTCCTTGAGCTGTCTAGAGGGCTGGTGTGAAGGGAACAAGCCTGCCCCTTCCCATCCTCTCCGATGCGGCTCGTGATGGAATCTTGCTTTCTATCTGTCACAGGATAATACAGCCAATGGTCATGATATTTCTTGGACTTTGAACCGTCCAAATTACAAGGTACATAAACCTCTTTTCTTCATAAGCAGCTTGTGTCAGGCATTTCATTATAGTGATGGAAAGCTGTCTGATAGAATCACTTCACCCATATATCAAGTATTTAGGGATTACAGCTGGCTATGTGCCAGACAGTACTGCAACAGAGCATTTCTATCATTGCAGGTTCTACTGGGCACCACTGCTCAAGTGGATTCCTCCACCTCCTGTCCTCTCCAACCAGCTCTTCATTGACCTACACATTGAGTATGAATAAAATCTCCTGAAAACACGCATTCAATCTTGCTAGACACCAGCCCAAAAATCTTTATGGCTCCCTCCTTACCTTATCTGCCCCATTAGGAGTAAGCATACATCTACAACTAGATTCATTCTTTACCTCCAATGCTTCTTTGTATGATTACACCCATCAGCATCTGGCTGAGGCCCCACGGCACAGAGACGGATGAACCATGGACTCTACACTTAATGAGCCACAGTTTGAGGGATGGAAACACTACACACACCCTGGACCTGGCCATGCTTTACTTTTCTTTGTAGCACTTAACCACTGCCACTTATTATCTGTTGCCTCCATTAGAATCTATACTTCATGAGGACAGTGGCTTTCTCTGACTTGTTGACTTCTGTGTCCACATAGCCTGTTGCAATGCTCAGCACTTGGTCAATGCAAAACAAATATCTGTAAGTGAATGACCATATTCCAACACACTGAGATTCTGAGTCTTTCTGATGGGCTAGAAAAAAATGGAAATGAAGTGGTCCTCAACAGCAGGACTGTGTACCTCAAGCCTACAATACTTAAAATCTGACCAACAGCCCCTCAGGACTCTCTAGTCCCAGCCTGTCACCATTCCTACAAACAGTCATTCCTCTTTCCATTGAGAAAAGGGGACAATGCAAGACGAATTTTTTTCCAGATGAATTTTATGACAACTTTTTGGTTCATAAGAGGTTCCCAGCAGGAATGATCTCTTATTTGAAGAAATAAATCAAACACTCAATCCCAGCAAGTTGCCCAGCAAGAAAATTTAAAGAACATATTCACAGACTCTCTGAAGTTGAGATTGGAATAAATAAAATAAGAATCTTTCTTAGACTCTTCTGTCATGTTGACTTCTGGGAAGTCTTTTCATACCAACAAGAAGCATTCAGTTAGCATCTTTTCTTGGCTACCTGTTCACTTACAGAACTTATGGTAGGAGTGGGGCAGGGAACCATTTAAGGAGCAGTGCAGACCCAAGGGAGGGCAAAGACTTGGGCCCTCAAGTGTGCCACAGAAAATCCACCCACTTATGTCCTGTTTTGTTTTATTTTCACCTTTATTCAGTGTCTTCTTATTATAACATTTTCAGTTTCCATTGATTTTAAAACCAATTGGAGAACCCCCTATCTTTTAATAGAAAAATTTAGTCCATTCACTTTTATTGTAACAACCGTTTTATGTGATTAGATTCCTTTATGCTTACTATTTAGAGTATTTTATTGTGATTCTTTTCTTTTCTTTATAGTTCACTCAATTTTTCTATTCCCAATAGTTTCCTTCTGTTTTCTCACATGTATAATTAAAAGTATGCTTCTCTATTATGGGGAAACAAAATGCCAACTATTTCTACTACTGCTTCTGCCCTACTCCAATATTGTATGGATTTTAAAATTCTTTTGTGGTATCGTCCTTCCTCTCACCCCTCCAAGTTCTAGTTTTTCCCAAAATAGCTTTATTATAATCAGTTCCAGGCTATTACTAGGTCCCCCCCCACCGGCCATACTTTGCTGTGTCTGAATCAAGATTGCTGTTTAACACTTTCATTACACATTTCAAGAAACTATAATTTCATCCGCCTAAATTTGACAATTTCTCTCTCTTCCTCTCCCCTCCACTCGCTCCACAGTCTCTGCTCTGATTCATTTGAAAAAAAACAGAATTCCACCTTTCCACCTTTATATCCTTTGATGGTGTGGTAGTTTATAAATTAGTGCAACAATTCTTTGATACTTCTTCCTTTATGAAGCAGAACTTAATTCCACCCCTGTGTGTGGGCTGCATTTGATTGATTTGATTCTAATGACCAGAATGTGGACTGTAGATGACTTCTGAGGCCAGAAGAAACAATGTGGCTCTCTCCTTGCTTTCTCTTTTGGGTCAGTAGTGAGAGAGGAAGCAGCTGCTGTGCTATAGCAGCCTAGGGATACATCCACGCAGTAAGGATAGAGGAGTCCAGGACCAGCCAGCAAGGAGTGAGGCTTCCCACCATTAGCCGTGGAATGGGTCACATTGCAAACACATCCTTCAGTCCCAGCCAAAGCTCCAGCTGATTGAAGCTGGCAGTGTCAGAATCCCTGCTGAGATGCCCAGTAGATGCCTCTTTGCCTCTTCTTTTCTCCTCAGGACCCAGACCAGTTCCATAGTTTTCTTGCAACTCCTCAGCAGGTTCTTTCAGGAGTGCTCAGCCTGGCCCATGTGGTCCTTCTGCTGGCACTGCCAGGGTTTAAGCCTGATTTTTTTTCTTGGTCCTCTCAGCTGCTCAAACTCAAGCTCTTGCTTGGATTAGAGAGGAAATGAAATTCTGCTCTTTCTGTCAGACCTTAGGGACTTGCTCACAATTTGCAGATCTTGCTGCTCACTGACCCCTACACTCTGGAGCTCTGGAGGAGGAGTGTGATTGGATTAGGTGGGGCGGGGAGCCATTTCCTCCTCAGAGCACCATCTGTCTATTGACATGACTCCTTGATCCCTAGCAAGAAACAACTCCCCATCCTCCAAATGCTCAGCTCATTGTCCTGGTGCAGCCTACCTTGACACAGCCCACGCGGCGCTGGCCTCCCCCACCCACACCACCACACTGCACGTGCCTGGAGACCTAGGTCATGCTTCACTTGCCTTTGTTCTCCAAGTGCCCACCCAAGGACTGGAGCAGCACAAGTCTCATCTGACTTCTGAAATAGAGCTCATATTTTTCCCCAGTGCTTCAGCAAAACGCTGTTCTTCCTCTTCTACAGAGCAGGATTCTGGTGTGCCTGCCCGGAGTTGCAAAGGCCCATGCTTTTGCAATTATTAGAAGTTGAGATAGTGCATTAATTAGCTCATTTTTCTGTTGCTGTACTGAAATACTTGAGGCTGGGTGCTTCATAAATTTAAGAAAACAGTTTGGTTAGATCACAGTTCTTAAGGTTCCAGGACAGGCACCAATTTCTGCTTGGTTCTGGTGAAAGTCTCCTGGCAGATGGAAGCACAGTGGTGAGAACACTATGAGAGGGAGGGATCACTTGACTAGAGAGAAAGCCAGAATGAGAAGACAGGCCAGGATCTCCTTTGTGATGGTCGCTCTAACTCAGGGTCCCAAGAGAACTACTTCAATCTCTTCATAGAGTGGGCCCCCAGTGACCTAATTACTTCCCAGTGGGACCCACTCCTTGGAATCCCACATCATCTTCAAACACTACTACACTGAGAATCAAGCTCCCAACACATGAAACCTTGCAGAACAGACCCCAGCCATAGTAGATGCGGTTACATCATGCACCCCTATTGTCTGGTCTGGCATCTCTGGCAATACATCTGCTTGTCTCAGGAGCTTGGAGAAGGTACAAGGTACAATCACTGAATTGGACTGGAGCAGAGGGGTGAAATCTTTGTCTTGTGCACTCCATGTGGGTTCTAAACCCTCCTCTGATTCTCCTAGAAAGACCGTCTTGGTAAACATTAAGAGAAGCAGCTTGGGCTCTGGGCCTCCCATGGACAGCATCCCAGGCCATGCCATACGAGGAGTAGTAAGAAACCAGCCAGTGTTTCTCCAGGGTGCTCCACAGAACATCACTCCCTGTACTTCCATGTGAACAGGGCTATGGAGGTCAGGTGTGTTTAGCATACTTGCTGGTTTATGTCACAGAGCACATTTGGATTTTACATAAACAAACACAAAGCAGAAAACCAGTAAGGAAACATGTTTAAATTTATTGAACCCAAATTTTTCACACATACTTTCCCATAGGTCTCACCCTGCCTTTTTGGCATATAATTATTATTACCAAGTTGTGGGAGTATTTTCTGCGGGTAACCCACTGGGGAATACAGGGATCTGGGGGTTCACACTGAGTTGATTTTTCCTTTAACTTGGAGGAAGCAAGGCCTAAAGCAGTAGTTCTCAAAGTGGGCTCCCCAGACCAGCATCACCTGAGAATGTGTTGGAATCCATGTCCTCAGGCACCACCCAGCCTGAGAAATCAGCAGCACTGGGGGTGAGGCCCAGCAGTGGGCATTTGATGTCACTGGAGTTTGAGAACCATTGGCCCAGTGGTTGGGAAACAAACTCAAGGCACACTGTCAGGCTTAAATTGCCACCTCTGCAACTTTGTACCTTAGTGACCATGGGTCACCTTGGGTGAGTAGCCTGAATTCCCTGTATGAGATAATTCCCGTCTGCCAGCACGGTCCTCAGCATCAGGTACTGTCCCCCCTCCCAAGAAACCCCAGAAAATAAGGCATTAGTGAGACCTCTTATGGGACAAGAACAGAATATAAAATTGGTAGGGGTGTGATTGAAAGCTGGTACCCTAAAGTTCTGACATCAGATCTCTGACATTGGGAGCAGGCTGCCCTGGAGATGCTTGCAGGGACAATGATATTTCTGTTTGTGACACCACAGACCTATGACACAGTGTCTGACAAAGGCTTCCCGGCAGCAGAATTAGGATGAGAACCCAAGGCCTCAGACTCTTTTGCCCAGAGCTCCTCTGGCAATGCTAGACTGTTCTCTATTCTAAATTCAGTGCTCTTTATTTCAAGGCGTGGGTGAGGAGTCCCCAGACTGACTTCTAATATTAGAGGCTCACAGTACCCATCCTGTAATGGTTTGACTTAGCACTTTTCCAGCTGTATGCACGATGGAGCAATAGCAACACACATTCAGTAGCAACTGCACTTGCACTTGAGAGTGTGGAACTATTCCAGGGCTAGCAATATCAGGTAGGATATTCTCTGGCAATGCCCAAATGCAGGCTCTCGTAAATGCTATGTTGGGTCAGGCTGGGCGAGGTTGTTCGGTAAGTCAGGTAGATTAAACACACTTTCGACTTAGAGTAGTTTTGACTTATGATGAGCTTAGCAGGACATAACTCTCCCAGGTCCATCTGTAATGTGCATATTGGCTCTTGAGTGTCTTCTTATATTTCTTCCCAAGCATGGTGCCCTGAGCAAGGAGGCCCAGCCCGTCACCTGTGCTGGGGTGGGGTGGGTCTGCAGTAGTGGACCTGTCTTACCCCAGAGGTCCTGTCTGGGATGTGCTGGGCTGGCAATCTGCAGGAAACTCTGGGAAAGCCAAACAAAAGGTAAGTAGAATGAGCCCCAGGGGGCCCATTAGCTTCCCAGAGCCGCTGGAGCATTCCCAGGAGGGATCGTTGCTGGGAGTGTGTGATCAGCACAGGCACCGTCACAGGCAGCTGCTGGCATATTAATATTCCAGATAAATGGCTTTTGGCTCAGTCGAAAGATCCTGCAAGGGAGCGGGTTTCTCTTTGAAGCTCCTAAGAGGGGCAGCTTGCAGAAAAAGGCGAAGGAAAAAGGCAGCTTTGCAAAATGATTCCACTTGAAGCCCTCTGCTCCGATCCATCTCTGTTTATTTTGTTCCTCTGCCTCTCCTGATTCATGGCAGGCTCACAAGAAAAGAGAGAGAGAGAGAGAGTGCTCAGCTGCACGCATCCTCTGGGAGGATGAACACTGTCAACAATTAGCCAGGATGATGAGGCGCTCAGGAGTATGCACAGCCCAGCAGCTTTGCAGCCTGGAGCCTGCTGTTGAGTCCCAGCTCCGCCATTTCTAGGCTGTGTGTCCCAGGGTGGATCACTCAGTCTTGCCGAGCCTTAGGTTTCTCAAAGTCAAATGAAGATAAAAAGCTTTCCTATGGGGCAGTTGAGCATTAAATGTGGCCAGGTCGATAAAGAGCCTCACCCAGTGTCCTTGGGTAACTGATGATACAAAGATGGAAGCTCAGGGCCAATGGGGCCACTGAGGCAGCCTGAGCAAGGTTGAGGACATTCATTTCTTCCCAGTGAGCCTGCTCACCAGCTGCTGAGGTCCCTCCTTCTTAACTGGGCTCACGAGGAAAGTGCCTGGGCATTTTAAGCTTAGGGAAATGTTAGCCGAAAGCCCTGTGGACCCAACTGCATAGGTGCGGAAACTGAGACCCATAGGCTCAAGTCCATGTTGCAGTTCAGCTGCTGGAATGGAACAAAGCCGTGTTCTTTCTCATCTGCCCATGCACATACATAAGGTCTGTTTCCAGAAGGAGCTGCAGTCCTGGCGCCTTTCTTTCATCCTTCATATTCTGTGCTTAAAACAGGTGAATTTGTCATGCAGGTTCCCCAACAGTGGATCCGGCCAGGCCAGGCTGGCAGGGGACCTGAAGTGTGGATATTCCCACACCTCAGTGGCACTGGGGTTGTCTGGGATGCTGTCCACAAGTGGGTCTCGTGACCAGGCTCCATGGGCAGGTGTGTGCCAGCTGTAGCATCTGAGTATCTAGTTTCCCTGCAGCTCTGCAGAGGAACCATCTGGGTCTCGCCCCTCACCACGAGGAGGGACATTGCTTACTGATCCTTGGTGACCCTGAGCAACTCCTCGCCTAAGTCTCAGTTTTCTGCTCTGTAAAATAGACAAGAAATTCTCCTTTCTCCGGGCCTCCTGGGGGAACCAAGCAGAAAGTCATGTGGCAGGGTTCCCACCCAGAGGAAGAGCTCAGTCCACTCCAGGAGAATGGGCACAGGACTCAGACCACCATGTCCCCAGGGTGGACATCAGCACATCACCTATGGAAAATGCCCCTCAGGGCAGACCCAGGCCTGGACTGGCCAAGCAGGAGCCTCCAGATGTGGGACACTCACAACCATAGCAGCATTAAGAGGGTGGCTTTGTGCGCTCACTTCCAGCCAAGCACTAACCAGCCATGACTGGCAAGTCAGCCCAGGATGTGGCATGGACTGGTCACACGCAGTACAGTGCTGTGGTGGCTTCATCTCTAGCTGTGAAGGAAGGGCTACCCAGCGACTTGGGAGGACACTCCTCAACGTGGCACCAGCCTCCTGGGCCCCAGCGTCAGGGACATATACACAAGGCCAGGATTTGAGGGCACGAGTCTCACACCTGTCACTCCCCTAAGCTGAAGATGCATTCATCATACCCAGAAGAGGACTCTGGCTTTCTCAGGACCATTAGGAAGACCTCAGGAGAAAGAGACCTTGACAGTCCCCCAGAATGCCACAGCCGCTGCCAGTGTGAGGGAGAAGATGATGATGGAGGAGCAGGGGGAGGAGAGAACTGCACTGCTTCAAGGCCAAGGAAGTCGCCATCAGGCAAAGTCCAGCTCCAAGCTCTTCCATGAGGTTGGACAAGGGCATCTGTGACTCCTAAAGCTGTGTGATTTGTCATGGTATCATCTGTAAGGTCCTATTATCTACTGTGCCTCTGAGTTTGATAGATCTCATGCAGTTCTAAGCGTATTTGATCTGCAGGCATCCCCAACATCCACGACTGCGCGCCGTCATTTACAGCATCTTCAGGAGGCAGCGGTCAAGTCCCACTCACACACACTTACGGTGGGAACCATGATCTCTCTTGGCAGCCCCTCCTTTCCCCACAGCTCTCATCTTGTTAGAAAGCTGATATCTGCCTTCCTGGGGACCGTCTGCTCCCTCTGCCCACATCTGCCCTTTACAGATGTTGGAGGCCAAGTCTTCTGCCTCTGTGTCCCCCTGAGACATGGGGTGGACAGTGACTTGAGAGGCACCACCATCTTTATCAGACTCCTCGGGAGCAGAAGGCAAACTCCCTGGGACTGTTTTGCAGGCAATGTCTCATCTCTTGGCAAAAGCAGGCAACTCTGAAGCTGTTAGACCCATTGTATTTCTATAAATTGTAACACACAGAGCAGATACCTCCCCACTCAAGGCCACCACGGGGCTGCCAAGCTAAGAAGCCGACCTGAGATGCAGGGCCACTGTCCTCGGAGCTTGAGACTCTGTGATGCATTGCTTGGGGCTCCCAGTTCAAATTGCAGGAGGCTCTGCAATGCCCCATGGACCTTCAGGAAACGTGGTCCCATCGCACCTTTTCTAACCAGATCACTGCCTCCTGCCCCGCGTGACCTTTGGGGGAGGGGACAATTTGTTCTTCAGAATAGGGCCAGACAGCCCAGGCTGCTGGCTTTCCTCCAGCAATTCTTGGGGCTGCTTCAAACCCAAATGTCTGGAAACTTGAGTTCATGGAAGCGCCTGTTAAAATTTCCTCTGCTGGAGACTAAAGTAGACAGAGCCAGAGCCAGCGGGCCCCCCAGCTCCCCCACGGTACCCCTGGGTCTCATTCTCCTTTCACTCCAGCCCAGCCCTGGAAAACTCACACCCTTGTCTAAACACCAGCACCACAGGCCAGATGTGTTAGATTATATTATTGTTGAAAATATTCGCCGGTCTTTTCCATGGAAGATTATTCCTCTCTACCCCATTAGGCTGGGCCATTTGATTTGATTTAGCCAATGAAATGTGAGCAGAAGTGGAGTGTGTGACTCCTGAACAGAAGCATCAAGAGCTATTGAGTTGGACTCCGCTTTCCCTCGGCTGTGAGACCAGCGAGGCCACAGACAGATGCTGCGCTCTTGGCCCTGCCTTGGACTGAACATGGCACAGAATGCTGCAGATGACCAAGAAGGATCTGTAACACGAGTGAGAAATAAGCCTTTGCTACCACGGGGCGCTGATAGTGATTTGTTACTGCAGCGTGATGCAGGCTATGCTGACTGATAAGGCCAGTCATGGCGGGCGGTGTTGTGTTGTGAAATCAGACAGTCCCTGAGGTTCCTATATATCCGACCTCCTGTGACAGAAGGGAAGAAAGGAAAATGCCTGTAGGTAAACCTGAGATAGGGGAGCTTTTCCCTCCGACTTCCCTCTGCATACCTCACTGATGACAAATGAGAAAGTATAGTTAGTATTTGCCTGTTTCCCCACACTTCCCTCAGCCACCACACTTGTTTGGGGCCCCTGATTGGGATGTACAAGGTCCAAGTTTTACTCAAATATTGATTTTTTTTTGTTTTTGTCTCCAGGAGAAAATAGTTTGTGCTCTTTAAATAAGAAAGGAAAACAGCTCCGGAATTGATTCCTGAGTAATTTAATCACCTTTTGTTCAGACCATCAGAGCTGGCTCGAGGCTTATCTCCATATCCACTCAGGCACTCAATTTCCAGGAACATCCAGGGACAGCGGGACAGGGGGAGCTTTGTTGCAGGCAGCCCCTTCCCACCTCGCAACTGCTTTGCGGGGAGAAGCATTAAGCAAAGAGCTCCTTCTCCACTCCTTCCAACTCCTCCCAGACAGTGAGCCGGGAGGGACAGGAAGAAAACAGATGCTCAGAAAGATGCACAGCAAACAGGTCTTGAAGCACTGGGGTGCTTTATGTTTTGGAAAGCTTGCCCTTATCTCTTGTTTTAACCGTTTCCTTCATCTGTGTAAGAGAAAACAAGAGTGCTGAGCTCTGAGTTCTATGACCTAATTGTGACGTCTTGCGTAAGTCGTGCTGCACCTTGGAGGCTGTTTCACTAATAACGGAAGACCGGTTTCTCTCATTTACTCAGTCACTCAACAACCGCTTGCTAAATCTCTCCCTCTCCCTCCCTCCCCCTCCCTCTCCCACTCTCCCTTTCTCTCTCTCTCTCCTTCAGTACTGGATATTGAACCCAGGACCTTTATACTGAGCTACATCCCTGTTCCTTTTTTATTTTGAGACAGGATCTCTCTAGGTTGCCCAGGCTGGGCTCAAACTTGTAATTCTCCTGCTTCAGCCTCCCAGAATGCTGGAATTACAGGCACACATCACCCATCTTTAAACACCTCTTATCTAACAGCTACAGTATGCAAATGAGTGAAAGGAACAAAGGAAAATGAGGTTTAGTGGAGTGGAAAGAAGACCACAGGTTCTTTTTGCCTTTTTCTGTCAAGAGATAGAGTGAGTCTAGGCTTGGTCATGTGACTTTCTTCACCCAATGGGACAACAGTAACCGTAACATAGCAGAGACTTGCAAAGCACTAGTACTTTGGAACTTGCCTCCCTTTCAGTCCTTGGGTCCTGTGAATAAGCCCAGGCTACAGAATGAACTTCACATAGTCCAGTTATTCCTATGGCTCAGGCTGGCTGCCTGCCAATCCCCAGCAGTGGGTGAGGCCTGACTCAACTGTTTAGCTATTAGCCTAGCCATCAACTGACCATGGGTACACGAGTGCTTGGAAGAGATAACTAAAGCAGCCAACCCACATAATTGTGATCTACATAAAATGATTGTCACTTTAAGCCACTGATTCAGATTGTGGCTTGTTACACAGCAAGAGCTCACTGATACAGAAAAGGCAGACATTCACTGAGCATTTGTCTATGATGGATTTACACAGATTCCCTTATTGTATCTTTACTACCACCCCATGAGGTAGGTAATGTGCTCACTTTCCTGTTGGGGAAAGTGAGGCCAGGAGAGGTTAATGCATTGTTCAGATCAGAGAAGGAGCAGAACCTGAAGCTAAGATGGACAGAGACCTACTGAGGAGGCAGTTGCCGAGGGAAGTGCTGATGCTGCAAGAGCTCAGTGGAATCTGTTCTTTGCAGCTCAAAACCCCCAGTCTGCGGGTTGTAAAGCCCACCTTGGTGATCCTCACCTGTGCCCTGCAGAGCTGCCCTTGGCCCCGGGAAAGGAGCATGTGTGCTGAATCCAGAAAGATTCAAAGATGGGATCATGATTAAAGGCTTGAGGAGACAGGGTCAAGGCTGAGCTTCGCAGCTGAAATGCCTCGTAAGACCAGCTTATGGGATCCTGCTTCTAAATGATCAATTCCAATCTCATTATGACCACGGCTGCTATTAACTCAGGAGCTAATTGCTATTAGCTTACAGAAACTCAAGAGGGTTGAGCTGCAAAAATTCCACGACACTGGGCCATCTCACTGCTTAAATGGCCACATTCCTGTTATTAATTTCATTTGACTATTAGCTTATGACTGTTAAGTTATGATAACTTTGTATAAAGTCCTTGAACTGGATGCATGTCCTGCATGCACATCTCATTAAGGGGAGCAGAGTGCACCCAGTGGTTCAATATTTTAATTTTCAGTTTTCTTTAAATTATAGGCTTATTAAAAAGCTTCAGGAAAGTTCTTGATTTGGAAGATGTCTCTGTAAGCAAAAGCCCTAACAAAAACCAGACTTTGCTCAGTGTTTTGATGCAATTAAGATCTTGGCAAGTGGGGAGGGAGTCTGAGGAACAATGTTTAGCATAGGAAGGACCCTTGGAAACTCATCTGCTCGCATGTTACATTTGGGGAAACTGAGGATTCAGGTAAGACATAATGCCCACGTCAGCATCAGGCAGATGGTCTCTGGGATAAATTAAAAGTCAGCTGCAGATGCCAAGTATGCAAGATTTCTAACACTAGACAATTAAAACAGCATCCCCAATCCTCCCTGAGAAAAATACCTATGTGCTGAGAAACGGGCCAAGATGCAATCATTCATTCCTCCTCCATGGAGAGCCAGCTGGATGGAGCGCTACATGACAGTGTGTAAAATTAGACATATTTAATGGGTGACGACAAGGTTCTCTCTGTCTACGTTCAGAAGCCTCCCTTAACGAGCTCCAGTTGGTTTGTTAAGAAAATAGGAGTGTGTGCAATTACCAAGTTCACCGTTTGTTTTTGTTTAACTCTGTAGCTTCTTCCCAAGATGCCTTGGGGCACATCTGGAGAAAACGAGCCACACTTGTTGCTAAGCAAAGTCTGGTCCTAGGGGGCAACTTTTAAATGATCTTGAGTCCCTCAGTGGCCACGTCCAGGGCGGGCAGAGTGGAGAGGCTGGGGCAGCCAGGATTCAGCCACTGGCTGTCCTGTTAACTGGCTCCGTGATCTCGGTATGTCCTGTCCTTCCCCAGAGTCTCAGTTTTCTCATCTCTGCAAAGGAAGAAAGAGGAGGTGGGATGTCTTCCGTCCTCGCCTCTTCCACGCGTCCACTTTAAATCTCTTTTGTTGGATTCTTGCTCTTAAAGGCATGGAGGAGGGAAGTGATAAGATAGAGCAAAGGAAATTGGCGGCTTGAGGACTGGGCTTTCTTGGGTCAGGGTTTCTGAAAGGATCCTAATTAAAGCCAAGTGAGCTCTGCGGAGTGCGGATCTGGGCTGAGTTGCTTGTTGACCTTGAGAGGTGGGGATTGCTGAGTGAGAGGGGAAGGGAAAGAAGAGGAAAAAGAAAAGCAAGGAGGGAAAGAGGTTAGAAAGGGGAGCGGGAGCCACAAAGAAGAAAGGGGAGGAAGGAAGGCGACTGAGAGGGCGGAGTAGAGAGGGCAGACAGGTAGGCTCCAAAGAGGGTGAAATTTAGGGTAGGAAAAAGAGTGAGTAAAAGTCAGAAGGGAGGCAAAGGGAGCAAAAAGGAGTAAACAAACAGTAAAGAGGGACACAACAAAGACAGGGTTAATTTCTAAAGCGTACAAAACAGAAACCGTTCTCCACTGCCACATGGGTGTGAGGCAAGAGGGGAGGAAGAATGACAGGAAATGAAAGCAGGGAGCAGTTTGTATTTGGTGCAGAACCTAAGCAAGGTTGTGATTATTAATTGATTGATTGTGCATGTGCGTGCACAGACATTCACATGTGCTTGTCGCAGGCAATTTTTGAGCAGGCACTGGGAAACATGCCACGGACTCTTCTGGTCATGGTCAATATTGCCTCAAAACCGTCACCATTTAACTGTCATGCCAGGCTCCACTCTCGGGTGGTAACTAACACCCTATGTCCATAGCTTTATGAATCCCTGCAAATCCTTTCTCTCTTTCTGTAGGCCTAGAGAGACACGGTCATGTGTTTCACCTGGAAACAAAGCCACTGCCTCCCCAGGGTAGACAGGTGAAGAGAAAGCAGAATGGGTGTGAAGTTCGCTGCTGCCGGTTCCCCTCCCAGTCCACGTCCCCAGTTGTCCCTGGCTCCAGCTTGAGCATGACCTCTGGTCCTCAGCAAGGAACTGGCTGCCCTACCAGACTCCCTGCTCTCCTGTGTGCACCTCAGTGTCCTGGCAACTCCTGCTGCTTCCATTGCCAAGCAATTTCCAAGTTTCTTCTTCCACATTGGCCCCTCTTTCTACACTGGGTATTCAGGCCTGTGCCACCTCACCTCCCAACAGATCTCCCTTAGCTGGCCCTTGGTCCACACCAAACTCCAGAGAAATCCTTCAGATACACCAATCTGATCGCACGTCTCCTACTTAAAACTTTTTGGTGGCTCCCTATTGACCACAGCCCATGACCCACACTCCCCAGCCTGTCCAGCAGCCCCCTGGCACCCACCTGCCTGCCTCTCCATCCACGTTGAGCACTGCCTTGCTCTGCTTGGTACTCAGTATTCTGGGCACAATGCTCCTGCCATTCCAGGCACTCAGGAGGCTGTGCAATGGCTGAGTCCCCCCAACACATACAGTCATGCAAAGGATTATAATGAGATATGTACAACCCTCCCCCAGACTGGGAGGGGAACCTGCAGCCTAGCTTAATCATCTGCATCCTGCATGGTAACCCACACCACCCACGTGACCAACTGCCCTCAACCAGTGCTTGGCACCAGGTTAAAAGAAGGGGATTAAATGGACACTTGGTAGAGAAGTAGGGGACATCTTGATTCTTCCTTTCTGCTTAATAGCTGTGTACCCTTGTGCAAGTCCTCAACCTCTCTGGCTCTGTTTCATCACTACAAACTGGTGTGAGAGCACATGAGCTCACGAGAGGGCTGGGCTGCTGGAGGACCAGTTGAGATGACACACACACTGCCACGACCTTTGGACAGTCAGTTCCTTTTGCTCTTCATGATGCACGGTGGGACACCCAGGTAATGGTGGCTCCCTGTGGTGGAGGCTTGGTTGCAGATGGGCGTTGAGGAAATGGCTGGATCATGAAGTCTCTAGTATCATCATCAAATCAGTATTGGGAGGAGGTGGAAACAGAAGGTGGGGTCCAATTGAAAGGGGTGGGTCATCAGGGTCGAGCTGGGAGACTGTATGTGGTCCTTGGTGCCCCTTCTCTCCCTCTCTCTCTCTCTCTCTCTCTGTCTCCTTCCAGCTGCCATGGCATAAACAATGTTGCTCCTCCACACCCTTCCACTGTGCTGTTCAGCATTCTCTACACAAATGAAGCTGGCTGACCATGGACTAGAACCCCTGTAACCAGGAGCCAAAGTAACCCTCTCCTCCTCTAAGTTCTTTATCTCCAGAGTTTTGTCACAGCAACTGAATGATAAGTGCACTTGGCACATGGACCTACAAGGCCAGAATTCTATTCTCCTCACAGTACTCCATGGAAGCGGGTGTGGCCACCCTTGCTTTTAATCTTCAGGAACTGCTGGAAGGAGCTGGGGGTGGGGAACACACAGTCATCAGAGACATGCAAGGTAGCACCAGCTCTGTCTTTCTAGAGGCTCAGGACACCTCCGGTTGACCTGATGTCAAGGGAAAGAGAGATCCTCTGGGGAGGCTGAAGAGCAGTTTCCAGCAAGCTAGAGAAAACCTGGAGTGGGGTGCCATGGGGACAGATGTGTACTCATTGTCCCCTGGGTAACTTTTATGATGCCCACAGAGCAAATGACACTATTTCTAGGATCCTAAGGAGTCACAGAGGATAGCTAAAAGGATGGTGTTTAGGAAATCTCTCTCCCTTTGGGGATGCTATGCCAGATCCCTCTCAGACAGGGCTGCTTCCTCCCTGCAGGGAGGGGCAGGTGGAGTGGAGATGTTCCCTGTCAGGGCCCCTCCAGCAGGGCCCCTGGGGTTTAATCACCCTCTGCTTTATGCTTGCTATATCATTGGGGCCACTCACTTCCATTTCTGTACCAAAGCCTCTTCCCTGAGACTTGCGTCTCATCCCCCTGTCCCAGGAGTCAGGTACAAGGATGTATGGCAGAATAACCGTCCTTCTATGTGGCATCCAGAGGTTCATAACAGGGGTTCAACCCCTGTGGAGTGTCTCGTCCTTCTGGGAGGTATGTCAGTGGAGACTCTGCTCACACCCAATGCTGGCCTCTTACAGGACTGTTCCCACAGAACCCCCAGGACCTTTGAGAAATCCATGGTGTGGAAGCCACTTTGCCCCATAAATAGCCCAGATGAACTACCACATGAGCTTCTGATTTGGGAAGACTGGGTATGAAGGTAGGGAGGGAGCAGGGAGCTGGGAAGCCTACTGATGGGACAGGGAGATGGGAGGCCTTTCACACTTCCTACTTAGTGGAAAGAAGACCCTGGACCAAGCCCAGGAGGAACGATTGGTGCCAAAGACAAAGCACCAGACCACCACCACAATTCTTGTTCCTGCCATAATTTATTCCAAGGCCTTAGGTCTATCTTGTCCTCTTCTGAGCCTCTACTTTCTCAGCCCAGTGGGATGCAACATCTAATTCATCCTTTTGTCCATTTGTTATTTATGATTGTCTGTGGGCCAGGCCAGGGGTTGGGTACTGAGGCAGAGAAATGAGTGTTGGCCTAGAGGAGCTCAATGTTGGGGGAACCATGTCATCACCTCCACACTGAGTGGGGGAAGAGCCAAGGAGGAGTCTTACTCAAGTGTGTAGAGATAGAGCAAGTGCCCTGTAATGAGCTGAAAGGTGGCCTCCAAAACATATGGCTAGATCCTAATCCCCGAACAATGCATGTAATCTTGTTTGGAAAGAGAGTCTTTGCAGATGCAACTAGCTTAAAGATCTTGAGATGAGGTCATCCTGGATGATCCAGTTGAGTCCTATATTCAGATGAGTCCTACAATGACACATGTCCTTATAAGAGACAGAAGGAAGAAGACACAGCCAAAGGGAGACAATGGCCAGGTGAAGACCAAGGTAGACACTGGAATGATGCCTTTCCAGGCCAAGGAATGCCAGGAGCCACCAGAAGCAAGGAGAAAAGCCTGGCATGGATTCACTCCCGCATCTCTTAGGAGGAACCAACATGGCCAACACCTTGATTTCAGACTCAGGGCTTCCAGCACAGTGCAAGGAAAAACTGTTATTTTAAGGAATGTGGTTTATGGCAGCCTGCAAGCTATAATACAGGTGCCTCACCTGTTCCGCAGGAAGTTGGCTTGGAGGTCTTCTAAACAAGGTGACCTTGGAAATGAACCCTGATGTCCAAGAGAGAGGTCACGGGCAGGAGGGTGGGAAGCATTCAGGAAGAAGGACCATAGGTGAGGTGAGACAGATAGGAAAGGTGGGAATAGAGGGCCACACGGGACCCAGTAGGGCTAGACCTTGGGGACCAGAGAAGACTGACATCAAAGACAGCCTGCGCTTCCAAAGTAGTGGTCTGATTTCCAAGAAGAATTTAGATACTGTTGCCTGGGTGACAGGGATCCATTTAAATAATTCAGCAGGGGTGTGGCCCAGGCAGTGTGTGTTTGGGCTCTGAGAGACCCAAGAAAAGAAAGTGTCATGAGCTCAACATCACAGCCTGGGAGTTCAGTGGCAGCCTGGATGGTGGGGCTGGCCTGGGAAGGATCCAGACAGGCATGGAGCCCAGGGGATGGGCGGCAGGGTCGGGGGGCAAAGGGGGAAAAGGTGCCGTCAATAGAGTTGGGGCTTCCTGTTGTGGGAACTCCAGCAGGACACCCAGATAGGAGTCTGGGTGATGGCGTAGTTCCACTTCCTGAGCAATGAAGAGAGAGGGGCTCCAGAGTCTGATGAGTTTGGTTTGGGGACATGTTACATCCTGATGGGGTTGCTAAGTGGATCAGCTGCGTATAGCTGAGTGCAATGTGCTCCATGCAGGCGGTGACTGGCAGGAGGTACTGTGTCTCTGTGAGGTAGCTGGAGAAGAGGCCTGAGGGAGAGAAAGAGAAACAGCTTCCTCTCCCTCCCTGGCACCATCCGCCATGCTGGGAACAATAGGTGTTCACTGTGGGCTACATGGAAAACACCATGTGCCAGGCCGCATAAGCATAATCTCTTGCTGTTCTTTGCAGCAAGAGATTCCTGGCCCGAATCTTAGCACCACCCACCTAATCCCAGGGAAATCAGTGGGTTCGGCTCCAGCTGTGGAAACCGGAAGCAGAGAGGAAGTTTGCACAAAGAGTCCTCAGCTCAGCACTTTCTCCACCTGGGAAGAAAAGCAGGTGTGGGGGAGGGTGAGTGGGATGGGAGGCGGGCCATCAGAAGGTTATGAGGCCATAAATAAGAGATTTGTGGTAAATAAACTGGCAAACACATCCACTAGCTGCTCTTTTTTTTTTTTTTTTTTTT
>NW_022900932.1:13441213-13446170 GCF_012274545.1 Fukomys damarensis | reverse complement strand
TATTTAGCTCATGGTTCTGGATACTAGAAGTCCAAGATCGGGTGGCCACATCTGGTGAGGGGCTAGAGCTGCATCATAATAAGGCAGCAAAGGAGAAGGGCCAGCAGGTCTGTGCAGGAAAGGAAAACATGATGGATGACTTTGCTTTATAGCAACCTGCTCTCCCAGTAACTAATCCAGTCTGCCAAGAATTAACCCACTCCCAAGAGAATAGCTTCAGTCCCTCTCAATGACTTAGTCTTAATCACAGTTTAAAGGCCCCATCTTCTAACACCACTGCAATGGCAAACAAAAAAAATTTTTTTTTGAGACAGGGTCTCAGTATGCAGTTGAGATTGACCTGGAACTCACTATGTAGCCCAGGCTGGTCTTGATCTCACAGCGATCCTTCTGCCTTAGCCTCCCGAATGCTGGAATTACAGGCGTGCGCCACCACGCCCAGCTTTGGCAAACAAATTTCAATAGGGCCTCCAGAGGGGACAAACCATATTAGAATCAGAGCAACACCCTGGTCAACACAGGTTCTGGGCTGGGCAGAGACAAGAGGTTGGCAGAGTTCTCAGTGACTCCCAGCGTGGACTTCTCTGGGCACTGAAGGCCGGACTGGGTTGGGCATGGTTGTCCCTTGGCCTTTTACATGGCCCCCAAGACTGCCCTTTTCTCCTGCTTTCCTCTGGATGCCATTATCACAGAACAGACTTTTGGTGGCAGGATGATGGGTGACAGAAGTCCTGAACTTTAAAGTTCTGCTAGCTCTTCCAGTTACCTGATGGCCTGCAGCAAGTCATTGACTCTGCATATTAGCTTTCTCATCTAATTAGTGTATGAGATCCATGGCCTGATTAACACACAAGAATCAAGTGAGGCCTGGGTATGAACATAGTTTATAGGCTTGCAATCTCCTTATATATATGTATACAATATTGAGTCCTATCCTGTCACAGTGCCTCAATATAGGCCCGGGCCAGAGGGCTAGAGGTTGTTTAACTTGGTTCCCAGATCCAACTCATGCCTCATTAAGTGCCAACCAAGGGGATACATAATAAGGAATGTGGAATTCAATATAAGTTAATAGATAAACATTGGCCATTGAGCCCAAAGCTGAGTTTCCACTCCCTCCAGACAAGGATGCCAAAATCAACCTTCTCAAGTTCACCAAGGGACCCAGCAGCCCCTTACCAGAGCTAAGACCTCTGTAGGTGGCTGGGTGGGTGGGCTCTGGCTTAAGAAATGAGGCCAGCATTCATTTATAGGCACAGGAGTCAGAGAGGTCCTTCGTCCCACTGCCCCCCTCATTCTGCAATCAGTGACAGCATTGATGCATGCCATGCAGCTGTCCTTTGTTGGTGGCCTTCCCATAGCCCTTCAGCTGGCTCTACTAGGTATTCAGTCCCCTAGATGGTGTGGGGATGTCTCCTCTGAGGGGTGAATTTCTTAACATTGTCACTTGCTGGTGAGCCTGATCACACCTTTGTAGCCAGTGCGATCATTATGTACTCATTTGAGATTCACTGCCACAACGCTGTTTGTAATGTTTGTAGGGGAGGAGGGGTGTTAAGGAGGCTGTCAAAAAATCTCCCTCTGGTCACACAGGAAGTCTGCAAATGCAAACATCCTATGCATCTTCAGGTCCCCCTTGTCCAGGAGTAGGTACGTGATAGTGATGACAGATGGTACCATGAAGATGGCTGGGGGGAAGCCAGGCTCCTGCCACTTCCTCTTCCTGTGACATTGGACAAGTCATTCCCCTTTAAGAGACTGAGCTCCACTGTCATTCAAATGTCATTCTTTGAGAGCTGAGATGATGATTCACTGAGAAAAAAAGGATGGGACAGAATGCTTGGAACATTTTAATCAACTATCGTCATCATTAACATTGGGGCTGGTAGCTGTGGACTTACTTGTGCAGGCCTCTTCCGAGTACTTTCCATGTGATCATGCACCTCATCCTCATGACGGCTCCTTGATGGGAGCTGTCACTGTTCCCACATCATAGACAAGCCACCAACTCTAAGAGACCCACACCATCACCCTCTATAGCAGTACAGACCAAGTTATGGGTCTCCTGGCTGGGAGGCCCTAGCAGGCTTCCCAGGGAAGGTCATGTTTAGGAGGGGTCCTGAGGGGTAAGAAGGATGGCACCACTGAATACAAGTAGAAGTGACATCACCATCACTTTCCAAGGGGTGAGAGACAGGGTAGGGAGGGTTTGTAGTCAGCACATAGGCTGAGCATGAGTGCGGTTTGAGAGAAAGGGTTTAAGAAGCCAGAGAGATACTCTATGCCTTTCTATGGCCATCTTTTGATGGTTACCAATATTCTCAAACATTTCAGAAGGGATCCCAAGCAACATGCTTATATGACCTAATTTTGATCAGAAAGAGTAATAGGAAGTTTGTGCTGTATCCAAATGGGTCTTTGCTTTTGGCAGCTGTAGGTACCATATCTACAAGGAGACTCCGTGATTCCATCTCTGGGAACACCCAGGAGGGACCAGAGTGGCTTCCATGATTTCTCTGGATTCCAGAGAGGGCTGCTGGAGACACTCTGAGGCATGGTTCACCATGGCCAAGTCCCCAGGACCTGGAAGGGGTTTTGCTGACCTCCTGGAGTGGAGAGCTTGGGAAATCACCAAGCACTGCCTCTTGAGGGGTTGGTGACATCAAGCAGCCATGACCACATCCTGCCTCCCTGCTAAGGTGGTGGAAGGAAGGGTTGTTCAAGCTGCAGATGTGATTGAAAACCACAGTGAATAGTTATGTTTTAAAGTTTATAGTAGTAAAAGACACATAGTTATGAATTCCCCTCAAAACACTTCTCCTTCCTTTGAACGCACTCATCCCATATTTTTTGCCACTTTCTGAAGCAGCTCTGGAAATCCTTTCTCATGAGTGTCCTTAGCTGCACTGTCGTGGCTGCCTCTGTGTCCTGAATTGATTCAAAACATTCAATCTTCATAGTTACTTGGCCTTTGAGAAAGAACCAGAGATTCACACAGTGCCAGATCCAGTAAATACGGTGGAGGTGGAGACACCATCGTGTTTTTCCAAACCTGCCTTCCTGTTGGATGGCACTCAGCAGCAGCATTCACAGTGTTGTTGATTGCGCCTTTTAATGACACTCATGAAAGAGGACGCCAGAACTGCTTCAGAAAGTGTCAAGAACAATGGGATACCTGCGTCTGAAGTGAGGGAATGTATGTGGAGGGGATTCCTGGCAGTGTGTCTTTTACTGTATTAAATTTTAGAAACTTAAACATGCACTGTGTCTTTTGGTCACTCCTATATTCTCCTGCTTAGACCCAAACTACCAGTGTTTATCCTTCAACCAACAATAGAAGCTACCCAACCTCTTGCCAGAGAGCCCAGCCTGGAGCCAACTGAGACAGTGGAGGACAATGACCACTGTGGCATGTGTAGCATCCATGTGGCATACTCTCCCTCCTCCCCACTAAAATGGCTCCGAGGCTGCAGTTTATAGATGCCTACAGGGGTCATAGATTAATAAATGAGATTTGGGGACTCACAATGCTCTCATCCCCCACAGCTGTATGAAAATGCTGGGTGCAAAGAATGGGTCAGTTTGGACCTTACACTAAGAAAATACCAAAAATTCCACCTGTCCTGACATTACTTATTTAGGTTTTACTCTGAGAAGTACTTTAATGTTATGATCCACCTGTTGACCACCAGGGTCCACCAGATGACACATTTTTGTATCCTCTTCTAATGGTTATGGAAGACATGATCCATATAGGCCAACCTGGGACCCATGCAACACCATTCTTTTAAAAACTTAGTACCAGAAAAAGCCTGTGTCCTCTGATGACAAGGTATGTGGTTTTCCTTTAATCAAAAGGAGAGAATTGTACAGCTGAAGATGTGTCCCTCTCTGTCCCACTGCCATGAATTGTGAGTTACATTTGGATCATTCACTCAATGGTTTTAATTCATCACTTAAGTGCTGGGCACTGGGGAGAGAGGCTTGGGTGGAACAGAAGTGGCCTCAGACACAAGCGGACTTTTGACCCTAGATTTCTGTGAATGCACTTTCCTCTCCTACTGTAAGTTATGAACAGTGGCAAGTATAAACACTTAGTGCTTGATATGTCCAGGCACTATCTTCTGATTTACGTGTATTTACTCATCTAGGACACAACAAATGATTTTGGAGGTAAGTGCCCTGTGAGGATGAGGAGTGAGCAAAGCTCAATAAGTTATTCAAGGTCAGGGGCAGAGCCCTGACCCCTGAGGCCTGGATGTTGCAAGGTTGCCCTCTCCGTGCAGTTCCTTGCTGGATCAAGTCCATCAAGTGTTAAAGCATCATGATCACTCTGTAGGGCACCTTGCACCCCAGTAAACTTCAATCCCCACCGTGCCCTTGTTAATGAGCATTGTTACTCCCATTGCTGAGACCATGGTGTGAACGCTGAGACAGGTGAACAAGTCTTTGGCTCTCAGCACCAAAGATCAAGCCCTCTGAGCCCAAATCAGAAGGGCTCTTGCTTCTCTCCTACCACTCCAGGCCTGTGCAGGAAGGGAGAAATTGATAGCTCTTCATGCATTTCATTTGAATACTAAATGGCAGGATGTCCAGTTGGGCTCTGTTGACTTTGTGACTTGAAGATCCTCTAGGACTGATTAAATGTAAAATTACACATGATAATGCTGAGAGAAACCTTCAGAAATCATTGATCTGGGAATTTCAAGAAGTTTTTTGGCAACTAGAGTCTGTTTGGAGAATCAAACACAAGTCTGTTTAGAGAATCCTCCAAACCAGTTCACCCTTGATCTCCATTCTTGCTCTTAACAGTTTAATGACACTGTGACATTTGGAGATGATTTTTCCATTGTTTTTTGGAATTGGCTCTCAAAAAGAGGCTCATTGCCTGTTCTGTGTGTCTCTAAATACCTTTTTCCTTGTCGTTGAATAGCAGAACATTTTAATCTTTTTTTTT
>NW_022900932.1:13429339-13439681 GCF_012274545.1 Fukomys damarensis | reverse complement strand
TGCATTTCATTTGAATACTAAATGGCAGGATGTCCAGTTGGGCTCTGTTGACTTTGTGACTTGAAGATCCTCTAGGACTGATTAAATGTAAAATTACACATGATAATGCTGAGAGAAACCTTCAGAAATCATTGATCTGGGAATTTCAAGAAGTTTTTTGGCAACTAGAGTCTGTTTGGAGAATCAAACACAAGTCTGTTTAGAGAATCCTCCAAACCAGTTCACCCTTGATCTCCATTCTTGCTCTTAACAGTTTAATGACACTGTGACATTTGGAGATGATTTTTCCATTGTTTTTTGGAATTGGCTCTCAAAAAGAGGCTCATTGCCTGTTCTGTGTGTCTCTAAATACCTTTTTCCTTGTCGTTGAATAGCAGAACATTTTAATCTTTTTTTTTCCCCTGCAAAGGGAGAAAAAGTGAAGTGCAATTGTCAGCTCTCAGCATAGCGTGCCTTTGATTAATGTATATTATAATCATCACAGAATGCACAGCTGTCTATTAATGATGGAACCAAATGAGTGGAATAGATTATCAAAGAGCAGCGGCTCCAGTTCCACTCTGAGCTGCACGCTTGTCTTTAGAACACTAATCTGGTTACACGTTTGAGTCTGATTCCAATTTCCCTGACAGTCAGCAAGAAAGGGGAAAACCTATCAAACACCTTGGGAGAAGCAAAGACTGGGCTGAAGAAACAGAGGGGCATGATTTTCTTGAAATGGTTATTCCAAAGGTATTAGGAAGGGGGAGGAGGGATTTGAGCCCCTTGGAGAACCAGAAGCAGGATCCTGGGTGAGGAGCAGAGGGGTGGGAACTCAACTCTGGAGGACGGGGGAAGTGGCGTGGATTTCTCTACAGTGCTAGTAATGAGAGATGCCATACCCGAGGAGTCAGAGGAGGGTAGAGGGAACTGGACAAAATGACCAGGGCCACATCTTCCCACTCTCTGGGTCCAAAGGCCCTGGCTGCTGCACAGAATGGATAGCTCTGAACTTGACCTACCAGTAGCTCAGTCCCACCCCTGGGAGAAGGTCCAGGCTCTATCAGGTCAGAGAGGTGCCTTGGGCCTCTGGAGACAGAGCATAGGTCTTAGTCCAATTCCCTTGACCTTGACCAAAGAGCCTTGACTTCATCGATCCCACTGACCAAGATTCCAGCATCCATATAAAGCCAAAGAACCCAGCTCTTCCAGCACAAGCTACAGCTCTCTTTCCATATCGTAGCTCACAGACTTCTTTACTGTCCCCAATAATCTCCCACCATGTGCACAGGCACCTCCATTTTCTTATACCTACTGCCTGAGAGTACATTTTAAAAGAAATTGTACAATCTATTGTCTAATTCTTCAGCTACTTTTTCAGTGGCCTGGATAATCATCTTCATTCTTTTCGCTCAAAGATCTCACCTTTCAGCTGACCCTACTCATTCACCTTATCTTATTCTGCTTTCTGTTACTATAAAGCAATCACAGAAGCAATGTAACTTATAAAGAATGGAGGTTTATTTGGCCAACAGGTCTGGAGTCTGGGAAGCCCAAGAGCTAACACCTACCTGGCGAGGCTTTCATGCTGCATCCTACCACAGTGGTGGGCATTGGATGGTGCAACAAAGCAAACTCACTAGCAGGTCTCTCCTCTTCTTATAAAGCCACTCATGCCATCTAATCCCACTCACTTCCTTAAGGCCCCGCTTCCCACACCACTAACATATGAATCTGGAAGTTGACTTTCCAACCCATGAACTTGGGGCACATTCACCCAGATGTTTCCAGTATCCACTCTTGCGCCTGTGCTGGTTATGCCTGGTTATGGCTCTTCTACCCAGTGTGTGGCCTCCTTGAACTCTGACCCGTGGTCTCCTTTACTTCCCCTGTTCCTACTGGGGACACATCACAGCTGTGCAGAGAGAGGAGGCCTTTTGGTTTGTCTAATAGATGCCAGGATTGGATGCTATTTGTCTTGTCCATGGGATGAGCTGTTCTGGGTACCAGCTCGGCTCCAGGCACTAGAAATGGGTTGGAGAAAGTCGGGGGAAATAGGCACACAGCCTGGCTACAGCCCTAGAGGTCAGCACACACAGAGCTGCCTGGTCCTCTGGCAGTGGAGGGCAGGGGGCAGGCTCATGACACTGAACAAGATGGAGGTGGCCCAAGAGAGCAGGATTCCGAGCATAGGAAGTATCAAGGGATGGATGACACAGAGGCAGGAAATGCCTACACCAGAGCCCTGCTTTGGGAAGGCTGCATTGAAAAGAACAGGAGCTGTACTGTCACCTGGAAGGCTGGTGGGCCAGTTTCCCACAGCAAGAGGTTCTACCTAAAGACAGACAGCTTCAGAAAGTTCTGCCTTAAAGCAACCATGACCTTCAAGAACCCTTTCTCCGACCCTGGCCAGCCTCTGCCTATGGAGTGGAAATGCCTCCCTGGCCCCCGGGCTCCCTCCTGAGCTTTGGACCCACTCAGGCATCCCCAGTGCTTGCCTGTCCCTCCACAAGTCACCTTGTTCTGCTGAAAGTTCATGGAGATGTCAAGCTCGGTGGGGATTCTGGCCAGACACCCCTCTCCTAACACCACCGCAGGACCTCCGTGAGGCCACGGCTGGGAAACCCATCACAGCAGGGCGGGGGCAGGTCAGGCTGGGAGTCCTCCCCCCTTGAGTTCCTCTCTCCATCCTCTGCTGTGACCCATAAATTCACCAAGATGAAGTCATCCCCCAGTCCCGGCTATAAAAAGCCAGCCGCGTAGCTGGGGAGTTTGCAGCCGAGTCGGATTATAAAATAAAACCAGGGGTTCTGGAAGAGGAAGGTCGACCCGCTGGGGCCTGGGGGAGGAGAGCAGGCTGTTCTGTTCTTTTTAACAAGTACCAACAGGTTTTCAACTCCGTAAGACTCCTCACCCCACTCCCCCGTGTCCTTTTGTGTAGGGGATCATTCCTGCAACCGTGGTGCTTCCTTGGTATCAAAAAATACAACTAAAATAAAAAATCTAAAAACCAGCCAGAAAGTTCACTCCTTCCTGCTGGGTATGAAACAGAGCTCGTTATCCTGCAGTCTTCTGAAATCTGACCAGAAGTCGAGGGCTAAGAGAAATCCCAGACCCCACAGTCTTTGGTGGGGAAACTGGAAAAGATGGAGTCCCAGGGAGCCTGGGGGCAGAGTGTGCCACCTTTAAACGAGGGTGCGTGTGAGTCTTGGGGTATCACACTGCCCAGGGGCTCCTTCATTCATCCAGAGGCCATTCACTGAGCACTTACTGTGCTCCAGACATCGGGATGCACAGCATGGGGACACAGCAATGAACAGAGAACATGAAACCTTGCTTTTTTCCACTTTACCTGGCAATAATTAAGTATCTAGTACATTAAAGAAATAAGGACCTCCTGCAGTCTCCACTCACATGGCCTCCTAACGTCAGCACCCAGGAAGACACCTAGAGAGGTCACTGCGAGGGGCAGAGAATTAGGATGACATCTGTCATAGGTTGCAGGTGTCACAGTCTCTTCCTGATCATGACTCTCAACTCACTTCTCATATTCTTTTTATTTATTGATTGATTTATTTATTTTGTTTGTTTGTTTTTTGAGACAGGATCTCACTATGTCATTGAGACTGACCTGGAACTCACTATGTAGCCCAGGCTGGTCTCAAACTCACAGCGGTCCTCCTGCCTCAGCCTCCCAAGTGCTGGGATTACAGGTGTGCACCACCATGCCCAGCTTCACTTCTAATTTTCAGTAGGAAGAGATGGCAACAATTTCCCAGGTATGTGCTGAGGGCCTGCTGTGTGCCAGGCACAGTGCTGGGTTCTTGAACACTAATTCGGTCTTTACAGCACCCTCCCCCACTCCGGAAATGGGAAAGAGTCTTGTTTTGCAAATGTGTAAACTGGTGGAGATTAGAATACCCAAGGACGATCAGCTCAGGGAAGTCAAAGCAAGAATTTGAACTTGGAATCTATGTTACGTCAAAGACAGGTTGCATTTGAGTTCAGAGCATTTGTTGACATAGAACTAGAAAGGGCTTTGAGAGAAGCCTAAGCCTAAGCACCTCCACCATACAGAGAAAACAGAGGTCATAGAAGTCACAGATACAAGATCAAAGCATCTGGCTTTCCATGTGCTTTACCGGGAGAGTCTGCAGCACTTTGCCTATAGTCTGAACAGTGTAACTTCGTCCTTATTCCTAAAGCACAGTTCTCACTGGATGTCCCCAAGTGTCTTAGAGACAAGCTGAGTTTTGGAATCAACTTACACATAGTACGTATTGGAGCTGGGAGAAGCATGTGTTACTTGTCTACTGCTGCCTAACAAATGATCTGAAATGACAGCAGTTTAAAACAATAAGCATGCACTGTCTCACCATTTATGTGGGTTAGGAATCCAGGACAGTTTAGCTGGGTTCTCTGGCTCAGGGCATCCCACAGGCTGCACGCAATGTGGAGATGGTAGCTTGACAGATCCTCTCCCAGGTACATGAAAGTGGTAGTTAGAGGGATTCCTTCCCAGGGGTTGTTGGGTAGAAGGGCTCAGTCCCTCACCAGCTGTTGCTGGAGTTCTCCCTCAGTTTCCTGAGGTCCGGGTTGTCTAGGAAGGCTTACATCAGGGTAGCTGGCTTCTCTCCATGTGGGCAAACGAGTATACTCAGGATGCAATGCAGTCTTTTTATTACCGAGTCTTAGGTATGATGGCTTTTTACTGCTATGTATTCTATGCATTAGAAAGAAGTTGCAGGGTTCAGCCACACTCATAGGGAAGGTGTTACACAAGGGTCTGAGTACTGGCCAGCGAAGACCACTGGGGCCCCATTTGTGAGGCCACTTACCACAGAGCCTAAGAGATTGTGATAACATCTGTGAGTTCTTGTGAGAGTTTACTATGCTCTGGGAAATGTTTTAAGTGCTTTCCATGTAAAGTTTTATTTCATCCTCACTCTAGCTTAGGAAGTTGGTTTTGACTCCACGAGATCATGCCTGGCACCTGCCTAGGAAGTTGAAAGAGCCATGAAACAGAGTCCACACTGCATACCAGGACTGCCTCTTCGGAAAGGTGTCTGAGTGCCCAGTTAGTGGCCCTCTTTCTTTTACTGGTGACAAGTCTGAGAGCTTGAGGCGACTGTCTAAGGTCACGTAGCAAGTCAGAAACAGCAACCAAACAAAGGTGTGAGCGTCCCTTGGGTGCCCTGATTTCTGCAGGAAGATGAACAAGGCAGGCTGGCAGTAGGTCTGTAAAGCCCTATCTCACTGGCGCCCTCTTTACCCTTTCATCTCCCTAGAAGCTTGACAGGAACTGACCCTTGGTCCCACTCTGTGCATCAGCTGAAAGCAAAGCTCCCTCCACCCAGCCGTAGATGGAAAGGTGAAGGTGCTTGGTTGTACCTTGGGTTTATTCTGATCCCTTTGCTGGAATACTTCAGCTTGCCTTGGCTGGAAACAAAACAAAACAAAACACAAACCAGGCCTGCCCCAGACATCCGAGTAATGGACTGGTTTTTAAATTTTCCTAGGGGCTTAATAAAAGGTGGTAGTTTGGGCAATGTTTCTGTGATAGGCCCTTCTGATAATACTTATCTAGCTAATGCATCTCCCAAACAGCCTGGGGCAGCTCTCAAGACCTTAAGGAGACTCTGTGAGGTTCTTCTACATATGGTATTTCTGCACTGCTTTTTTTTTTTCCTTCCTTTTCACTTGTATAAATTACTTTACGATGAAGGTGGTGATGCTGGGGGGAAAGGGGCCCAAGGAAAGGTTAGAATTTCACAGGACCCAGCCTGAGGCATTTTTTGGAGCCCACAGGGAGCCAGGCCCCACATTCCTGAACACAGGGAAAACAGGAGAAGTGGAAGCACAGAGGAACCGAGGGGCCTGTGGCTGACAAACGCCAGCTGTGCTGCAGGCATAGCACACACTGGCCTGGCAGATGTCCACTCCCTCAAATGACACATAGGCTATTAGCAGGCTCACCCCAAAAGGGCTAACCAGGTGTAGGTACCCAGGAATCCCAAGACCAAAGCAGATTCCCTGTCCTTGTCAGACCAGCCAAGATAATAGGAGTGAGGGTGGATCTGAACAGAGAAGAAAATCTGCCTTACAAATACCAGGCACCAGACGAATGCAGGCATTCTGCATAGCCGTGCCTGGCACAGTGTCAGGAGCCCCACATACAGGAGGAATAAAATAGAGTCCGTGCTGTAAGGGACCTCCCAGCCCTGGCCTAATGAGAAATGCAGATGGTGTGTAAACCAACTACAGATCCACAGAGTGATGAGTGTGTAGACAGAGTGAAGCCAGGAGTAGACTGGAGCATGGCCCGGAGGAGGGAGGGCGCAGGGCCCATCAGGAGGAAGAGCAGGAGAGGGTCAAGGCTGCCACGCATGGCCTAGGAGATATGAGGAGAAGCCAGGCAAAGGAAGGGAGTCATGTGCTGTCCCAGAACATGGTGCTCAAAGGACAGGTTGAGACTTTTTCTGGGATGTATACCATGGTGCAGAATCATGGGTCCATAGGATATAAATGCTTTAATTTCACCATTTCTGTAAAAGGACTGCCAATAATTCCTCTAACTGTGCCCGAGGAGCCCGTCATCCTCTACCTTTCTAACATTTGCCAATCAGATGGGATATAAAGCGGTCAGTCTTTCTGTGTTTTTCCTAAATTAAAAACTTTATTATCTCATATTACTAATCAGAATGATGGTATCATTTGGGCCTCTTAGTACATGCATGTAATATACTTTGACCAACCCTCCCTTACCTCTTTCTCTTCCTTCCCCTCTCTTCTGATTCCCTCTCTCTTCCCTAATGCATACTGTAATCTTTCATTTACTTTCATGCTTTCTTTCTCCTTTTTTCCAGTTTTTTAAAATTGTTGGTTTTTTTCAAGATTCCTTGTGTGAGAAAAAAACATGCAACATTTGGCTTTTTGAGTCTGGTTTATTTCACTTAACCTGATGGTCTCCAGTTCCACCCATTTTTGTGCAAAGGATGTGATTCAGTTCTTCTCAGTGGAATACTACTCCGCTGTGTGTGTGTGCACCATAGTTGTTTACCTGCCCAGCTGCTAATGGGAGTGTAGGCTGATTATGTAGCTTAGCTACGTAATAAATAATGGTTGTGCTGCAGTAAATATGGGTATGAGGGGATCTTTGTAGAATACTGACTTCAATTATTTCACAATCCACTGAGGAGTGAACGGCTGGATCAAATGGTAGCTCAAGTTTCAATATCCTGAGTGACCTCCATACTGATTTCCATAACAACTATCCCAGCTTCCATTGCCACCAACAGTGTGGAGGGATTCCTTTTTCCCCCTGCATCCTCACCAGCATTTATTGTGTGTGTGTATGTGTGTGTGTGTGTGTGTGTGTGTGTATGTGTGTGTGTGTGTGTGTGTGTGCCATTCTGGGTTTAGATGGAGTCCGGGGGATAATTTTAATTTGCATATCCCTGATGCTCATGGCGAACATTTTTCCTTATGTTTGTTAGTCATTTGCACTTCTTTTGAGAAGTGCCCTGTTCAGTTCATTGGTCCATTTGTTGATTGGGGTTCTCATAGTGTTAAGATTTTGGGGGGTTCTTTCTATATGCTGGATATGAATCCTCTGTCAGAAGAACAGCTGGCAAAGATTTTTCCCATTTTGTAAGCAATGTCTTCACTTTGGTAATTCTTTCCTTTGTTGTGTGGATGCTTTTTAAGAATAGAGGGTACTAAAGGTGTAGGGAAGGTGGGATGGGTAGGGGAAGAGTAAAAAGGGAAAAGAAAAAAATGTGAGAGAATGAAAAGATGAAAATAAAGTGTTTGTAGATGGGGAGGGGAGGAGGGGGTGAAGGGAGGGAAGAGGTAAGGGGAAAAAATGAGAATCAAGACTTGTCATGTAGATGTACAAGATCCCAACAATGAATGTAACTGTACTGTATGCCTAAAATGTATCAATAAACTCAATTAAAGCTGAAAAAAAAAAAGAATAGAGGGTATGCGGGCAGGGGATTTAGCTCAGTGGCACTGTGCCTGCCTGGCAAGCAAAAGATCCCGAGTTCTGTTCCTGGTACCAACAAAATGAAACAACCCCACATCACTAGAGCCATCTGATTTTCGACATAGGGGAAAAAACTTACACCGGGGAAAAGACAGCCTCTTTAACAAATGGTTCTGGGGAAACTGGATGCTGCTATGTACAAAATTGAAACTAGATCCCTGTGTCTCACCCTATGCACAGATTAATTCAAAATGAACCAAAGACCAAAGTATAAGACCCAAAACCTTGAAACTGCAATTATGAAGAAAACATAGGGGAAAACTCTGGAAGCCATAGCCACAGACCAAGACTTCTGGAATAGGACTCCAATAGCACAGGAAATAGTAGCCTAAATGTGTTTTCTTGAGAGTCTGACCACCTCTCCAGAAATGCACTGGCCTAGGAATTGCATCTCCTAAGAACTGCTGATGCATATCCTTTGCTAATTTTTCTACGTGTTTTCTTTTTCTTGCTGATTTGCAGAAATTACTTGAACAATGTACTTATGAATTATTTGCCAATTTTAGAGGTAGCCAAAACTTCTCCTAAACTGTAGTGCTTTTGACAAGGTTTTTAATGGTATATTTGGATGAACACAAGCCTTCCTTTAATTCTGATATAAGTTCATTTATTTGGTTTATATTTTGGGGGGCATTATTTAAGAAATAATTCCTGATCCTGAAATAGTATAATAAACCATGTATTCTTCTATTGATTTCTAGTCTTAATTTTCACATCTAAGTCTTTAAACTGTGTGCAGTTTGTTTTTCTACAAAGAACGAGGACTTTATTTTTCCCTGCACAGGAAGTTACTATTCTTAGCATGATTTATGAAATAATTCATCCTCCCTCCAGTGATTTGTGATACTGCTTCTAACGTCTACCTGTTAGGAGATAATTCTTCATGTGTCTCTTGCAGTTTTGCACATCTTGTGAGCAGAGACTGTGACAGACTGCAAGTACCTTTTCAAGGGTGTTTGTATAGCAAACAGCTGTGGAAATAGAGATAGTGTCTGCATGCCGAGCAATGGACAGGTTTCCTCACTGCTCTGTGTAATAAAAAACAACATCTCCCTCAAGGATGAAGGTCTGGCAGGCTTATTGGCCATTATGAAAGATTTGGGCTCCTTTAGCTAAAGGTTCCTCTCCCATCGATTAATCCTCTGTGCGTAGAGGCATTATCTAGACCTCTTCAAGTTGCCCTTTACGAGTCAAGACTCCGGGAACATATGCTGCTATTCTGGCTGTTGCTATTGATGTGAGCATGACATGCTCCTTGGTCTTGATCTGGTGGTCTCGTGTCTTCTGTTAATAACTACGAAATTGTGGCAGGCTTACTTGCTAGTTCCCAAGCTGCATAATATATCACACTCTTAACAACTCATGACAATTTTGAGTTCTCATATATAATTGGGACTCTGCACGTTTCTTATTAGTACATTTGTCTTTGTTTTAATACCAGTACCAGCCATTTTAATTGTCATGATTTTGTAATAAAACTTGATGTCTGATAGGGCAAGCTCTCAACTTTGGTCTTTATCAATATTGGTTTAATTTTCTTAACATGCATTTCTGTATGTAAAAACTTTTAGGTCAGTTTTGGTTGTCCCTCAAATTTTAGGAAGTTTCAGTAGGAAACGTCTTGAAGGTATGGGTCAATTTAGGGGGAACGGGCATCTTACAATGTTCCCCATTCATGAATATTCATTAGTTTAAATTTTTCTTCTATAAATATTTTGTACATTCTCCAACCATTTAATTACTACTTTGTTATTCTTATTCCTTCTATAGATGGCATCTCATTTTATATTAGATTGTCTTATGGTTAATGGAGATATAGAAGGACCTTATTACCTCTTACATGTTGATCTTACACATGACAAAATTAGTTTTCCTTTCAGTTCTGAGTGTGCTGTCTTGGATGTTCTATGTAAATTACCACATCATCTGTAAGTGATGGGCAAAAGATTTTTCTCAGACCACCATTTTCCTTTTCTTTCTTCCATGTTAACAAGAAACTGTAAAATTATATTGCCAAGCAGTTGCAAAAGTGGCTCTGCTTGTATTCCTGACCTAAAAGGAAATTTCTCTTAAGTATATTTCCTCTACACATTTAGTATATAGCTTTTGTCAAATTAAGAATATTACCATCTATTAATTTTTATAAAAGCATTTTTTAAAAATTAAAAATTGGCAGTCAACTTCAGATGGTATTTCAGCACTGATTGATATGATGGTTCCCCCTTTAATTAATATTAATATATTAATATCCGAATCACATAGATGTCCCTTGCATTTCTGGGAAAAATTCTACTTAATCATAAAGTGCTGCAATAT
>NW_022900932.1:13391808-13429241 GCF_012274545.1 Fukomys damarensis | reverse complement strand
GAGAGAGAGAGAGAGAGAGAGAGAGTGAGAGAGAGAGAGGGAGAGGGAGAGAGGGAGAGCATTTCATCTAGTTGTCTAATCATGTTTAGTTTTGTCCCCATGTGGACCATTGCACAGATTGGGTTCTGACTGAAGGACATGGAGAGTCACCCAAGTGCAGATGGTACGCTTGGATCATCAGTGTAAAAGGACCATCCCGGCTGGAGTTTTGAGACCGGACTTACCGGACTAGGCTGGACGTGGGAGCAAAGGTAACTTGCCTATTCACTTTGCAAATCCTGCTCTGAAGTGATGCCTTGAAGCAGGTGGTGAGGAATGCTGGGTGCATCCTGAAGGTTTTGCTAACAGGATGTTCTTCTAGGTCCAGTCGCATAGGAAAGGAAGAAGAGGGGTTACATTTGGACTTGAGCAGATGTCATTGGTGGCAGTGATGAAAAGCATACTTTGGAACAAGGGAAGGATATCAGATATCTAATGAATTTCTTGCCAGCACTGCTTGGAAACTTGCTGCAAAAACAGTCTGATGAGGGCCCCATCATATTGTCAGTGTCCTTGTAATCCCTGTGCACTGAATGGATCAAATTTTACATTGTCACTATCACCGCTGCTGTTAGCTTCCTTTCACTTCCTTGTGCAAACACAACTGTGTAATCACTGCTGCTACCAAAATCTACCAAGAGCTTTGAGCCTCCGACCTCACCTGCAAATATAGATTCTGAACTGTGTTCTTTCCTCCATTTGCCTGGTTCCAAATCCAGCTCTCCAGCAGGTACAACCAATGGCCAGGGCCACCTGCTTCTGCCAAGCCACAAACAGGGTGAGTTAACAAGTATTCTGACTTGTGCTTTGGATAAAGAGAACTCAGAAAGCAATATGTTTACAAATGCGGTGTTTCTTTTTTTTCTTTCTTTTCTTTTCTTTTTTTGGAGGGTGGTACTGGGGATCAAACTCAGGACCTTGCACTTGCAAAGCAGAGGAACCACTGAGCTAAATCTACAGCCATAATGTGTTTCATTTTTAAGATTCTTCTAGAACTCAGTGAGGAGACTCCCCAAAAAACTAAACAGAAATTCCATTTAACTCAGCTTTCTCCCCTTTAAGTATCTTTCCAAAAGAATTAAAGTTATCATATCACAGGGATGCATACAAACCCACATTTATTACAGCACAGTTTATTATAAGTAGCTCTTGGAAACAGTGTATATATCCATCAACAGGTGAATGGATAAATGTGGTATTTACACACAGTGGAGTACTACACTGTTATAAAGAAAGGTAAATTTGAGGCATTCGTAGGCAAATGGATGCAACTTGAGAACGAATGCACAATGGACCCTTGACTTACAAACTCAATTCATTCAGAATCCCGGTTGTATCTCAGGTTGGTCAGTTGAAGGCTCAGGCTCCTCCACACAGCCTTCAGTCTCTCTCCTGCATTCAGGCAGATCTCAGCACCCTTACAGAGACATTGGCCCAGGATTTATCAATTAACCCCACATAGGAAAGGATGTTGTAACATTCCTTCCAGAACTCTTTAAGGGCTAAATCTGTATCTGAGACTATCTAGAGACACGAGTGGCCAGCATTCAATTTGTAGCTCAAGACTTTGTTCGTAAGTTAAAACTAAAATTCTGGTTGTAACCCAGGTTGATCATATGCCAGGCTGGTCATAACTCTCTGGTCCACTGTAACTTTGAGTGAAATAATTTCCCTCATTCTCTATTTCATTATTTAAAAATAAAAACATTTAATACATGCTAATTTGTTTCATTTATACTACTAGTTTCTCTGAGTTCACGGAAGAGGAAGTGTTGTGCTTTTATCTGTTCCTTCTTTATAAGAGAAGCTTTTTTGTCTATGACTTGTACTCTGAGGAATATTTGTTCATTCTTTTAAGATTATGATACTCAGTGTATTTGCTACTGTTATTCTCTAATTAGTTTGTTATGAAATTTTGTTCTATTTTCTATAGAAATGAGTGCTTTTCAATGCCTACTGTGTTACATTAAAATAATAATCAAAAGATTTATTCATAATTTGCATGTTCTTCCCACTTTGATTGCCTAGTTATTAGTCTAGGGCACTACTTTTCTTCCGGTTTGTGGACAGTTAGACGTTTTCCAGTTTGGGATTACTTTCAGTAAAAGTGTTCTGAACATGATTGTACAAGTGTTTGTGCTGGCATGTTTTTATTTCTCATCAACAGCTATCTGAGGGTGGGTAGGCTGGGAAATTTCAATAGGTGTATGCTTCATGTTATGAGACACGGCCAGAGCCGTCTCCACACTGATGGCACCATTTCATACACAACAAGGGGTGCGTGATGGGCAGAAACAACCCAGGCCTGGGCCCAGCTTGCCTGACAGCACACCTCTCTGACACTTTTTCCTTCCCTTTGGCCATATCTGATCCACCAAAGCTTCCCATGCCTTGGAGCCCTTCCTGTCAACGAAGGAAGTTTTCTGTCTGCTTCATTCTGCACTGATCCCTCAGCCAAGTCCCTTCCATTCCCTGAACTTCATTTCCCTTTCAAGGATAAGAAGCTTTGACGAAGGTGCTTGCTTAGCTCCTTCCAGTGGTGACATGTGTGTGCTTGCATGTGAGCGCGCATGCATGCGCGTGTGTGTGTGCGTGTGTGTGTGTGTGTGTGTGTGCCTTGCCAATCTATGTTCTTTCCTGGTTTCCTTTCCATCTGCCACTTGACACCATGCAATTGATTACATTTCGTTAACTGCCTTGGAAACAGCTTGTATTTTTTTTTAAAAAACCTTTAAATAAAATAAAGCTCCATTTTGCTAACAAATTTGAGAAGAAAAGTAGAAGGGAATGTGACATTCATTGAAGACCTCCTATGAATATTTCCTCACAGAAACGATGTTGTTTAATCATAGCGAGCACCCTACAATGCAGTTTCTCGGAGTGACACTTTTGCCCAAGGTTCCCTCTGTATTTGTCAGGGGCCAGAGAAACAGAGCCGATGGGATGCACGTCCACATAATAGGAGACTTATTATGGGCCTTGGTTCCAGGGATGATGGGGGCGGAGACATCCAGTCTCGCATCTGCAAGCTGATAGAGGTTGGGGAGGTGAATACCCAGGAACCTGGAGACCCTGTGTCCAAGGGCTGCAGACGAGGTCCCAGCTTGAGAAGAGATTGGGAGTCTGCCTTCCTCTGTCCCTTTGTCTCTCTGGGCAGCCTGGGTGATGGTGCCACTCTAGTGAGGCTGGATCTTCTGCTGAGTCCACGGAAGTTCTCATGTGGGTGTGCACAGACCCTGCCACACACAAACACACACCATAAGCCATTCACTTTCGTTTTCTCAGTGCTTCACATCACCTATTTGTAAAATTTGAAAATGATCGCCAAGAAGTCCTGATGTGTCAAAATCATTGGACACCAAGATTGGCCCAGGTACATGAGGTGATGGGTGAAGAAACACAGATGGTGAGACAGGTGCTAAGCCAGGGTGCTTTCCAGAGCAAGGCTGCGGGTACAGAGCTCTATCTGTCCCAGGCAATGACCCTGACTACAGGCTGCTGGTGCTGCCGGGATGTGCGCTCTGCTCTTGCTGGAAAGTCTGGGGAGGAGTCTCAGCCACCACCCTCCCTGCACACAAAACCTGGGCTCCATCCAGCCTCTCTTAGCTCCTATGACCCAATACCAGCGACCAAAAAGTCAGCGGCATCACTAATAGGCAGAAAGGATGGGTGAAAGGCCCTAGACCCCAGAGCCCATGTGACCAATGAGGCCACAAATTTCCCCACCCCAGCCATCCAAGAGGGATGTGCTCAGAGTTCCTAGTGTTCAGCCAGTGCCTCTCCAGGTTGTGTTCTCAAGGTAAGCTTGAGAACTGCAACTCCAGCCTGGGAGAAATAGGACTTCATTAAGTCATGCCTGGCCCGAGGCTCAGGGAGAGGATCTGGTTTCCCTAAAGCAACCATGCCCGCCATGGCAGAGTCCTGAGCCATTCCGATAAAAGACACCCCCACCCAGAAGAGGAACAAAGATGTTGTAGGTGAGCTCCCGTCTCCTCCTCAGACCTGTGTGGATGTGTCCTGTGCCCACCGGCATCCTGTTCCCTCGCCAGTCTACCAGGTGAGGCCTCCAAAACCTAGGGTGAGCTGCCACGACAACAACCCCTCAGAGGGACATGTTCACCCTTTTTGCTCTTTTGCCAATAAAGAAACTAAAATGTTATGAGATTCAACTTGTTAGCCACCATCACACTTCTAGGATGGTGCAGGCTTCAGACACAGACCTAATCTCCTCACCCAGTGTCAGACTTCTGCTGGCTCCGAACCCACACTTCCCTGCTGCCCCTCTGCACTCTCTCAGGCAAAGTCATGCTCCCTGTTGGCTTTGCCCACTGGACGCAGGGGCTGGCCCTGCCTTCTGAGTTCTGGAAGGAGTGGCTCACAGTAGGGCAGGTGGTACTGCTTTCTCAGTGGGTCCTGTGCCTGAGCCACCCTGACCTGCTCCTGCCTGGCCTGGCTGCCATCCTCTCCCACTGCATTTGGTGGCCCCCAAGTTTCATCGCTGCTCTTGCAGAGACATGAACCCAACCCTCATACTGCCTGCTGTTTCCATGCCACACAGAGAGGAGCCCTTGAGGACATCCCAAGGGAACTGATAACTGAGGGGACATCTGACTTTAAAAGCCAGGAATGGCTCTAGTGCTGCCACTTTAGTGACAGTGGGCCTCCCATGGCCAGCCCAGCCCAAGCCCAGACCCTAGTCCTGCCAGCCCAGGTGAGCTGGGTTCAGGCAAAGTCATGCTCCCTGTTGGCTTTGCCCACTGGACGCAGGGGCTGGCCCTGCCTTCTGAGTTCTGGAAGGAGTGGCTCACAGTAGGGCAGGTGGTACTGCTTTCTCAGTGGGTCCTGTGCCTGAGCCACCCTGACCTGCTCCTGCCTGGCCTGGCTGCCATCCTCTCCCACTGCATTTGGTGGCCCCCAAGTTTCATCGCTGCTCTTGCAGAGACATGAACCCAACCCTCATACTGTCTGCTGTTTCCATGCCACACAGAGAGGAGCCCTTGAGGACATCCCAAGGGAACTGATAATTGAGGGGACATCTGACTTTAAAAGCCAGGAATGGCTCTAGTGCTGCCACTTTAGCGACAGTGGGCCTCCCATGGCCAGCCCAGCCCAAGCCCAGACCCTAGTCCTGCCAGCCCAGGTGAGCTGGGATCCAGTGAGGCAGGAGCTTTGAGTTCAGAAACAAAGTTCTGGGTGGGCATCAAGGTATCTCGGTAGCCCTGGTGTCCCATTCCTTCCCTGCTGAGTCCCATCCAGGACTTCTCAAACTCTAGAATACAGCACTTCTCACAGGAGCAAATTCTTGCCTCTTTTCCAGCAGATTCCTTCCTTCTTGTCACACTGACCAACAGCTCCATGGGATGCTCTGGCCCCAGCCCTCATCTCTGGTCCGCAAAGGAAGAGCAATGCATTGTGAGCCATGGCCGCACTGAAAGAGCAAAACTGTGCACTTGTGTGAGTGCAGACGTGACACCCTGCAGCACAGGTGGAAGTCAGGAGAAACTACTACCTCTGAGGAAGGTCATAACCTCACTCAATTACGACTTTGCAGAGCTCCAGCCTCCTGCTGTGCCGTGTCAGGACTGGGGTAATGGAGGGCAAAGCAGGAATGTTGTGCTAGTGTTCTGTGGCTGTGACCAAATGTCTGAATAAATAACATAAAGGAAAAAGGTTTATTCTGGCCATGGCTGTGGAGGGTTCAGTCCCTGGTCAGCCAGCTCCGTTGCTTTTAGGCCAGTGATGAGGCAGATGCATCACAATGGAAGGATATGGTGGAGGAAAAGCTGCTCACCTCATGCAGGCCATGCAATCACCAGAATTTAAAAATCATCCTAATAGATGTCAGTGGTACCTGATTTGACTTTATTTTATTTTGAATTCCAAGAATTTATTTGCTATCTCTACATCTGTTCAAATCTCTCACCCACTCTTTACTCAGGTTGTGGAGTATTGAGAGTGGTTTGCATACTCTGGATGCAAGCCCTTTGTTAGCTTTGCAACTTTCAGGTATTTTTTGCCAGCCTGCACCTTGTCTTTTCCTTCTTGTCGTTGCTTTCACAGCAGAAAATTTTTAGATTTTGGTAAAGTTCAATTTATCAGTTTTTTCTTCTATGAATTATGCTGTTGGGATCACATCTAAGAACTGTTTGCCTCTTCAAGATGGTGAAGACTTCTCATGTTTGTTCTAATGGTTTAGTCATTTTACATTTAGATTGATGATCCATTTCATCTAGGGGGTGAGGGTTTTTCTTTGTTTTGTTTTTTGCAATGAATGTTCAATTGTTTCAAATTGCTATTTGTTAAAAAGATGATCCTATCACTAGCTGAATTAGCCAAAAATTACTTGGTCATATCTATGTCTGTCAAATTCTTTTCTGTGATCTATGTCTGCCTTTCATCAATAATACTGTTATGGCTTGGATCAAAAATGTTCCCCAAAGCTCACATGTGCAGAGAATGATTAGGTCACGGGAACAGTATCTTCATCACTGGATTAACCCATTGATGAGCTTATAGCTAACTGTTCCATCAGGAGGGGGACCCTGTGGAGGAAGCAGGTTGCTGGGGTGTGACTTGGAGAGGTATATTCTTGTGTCCTGCCCCTCTTCTCTGGCTCATTCCTTCTCATCCTGCTTCCTGGTTCCCATGCGGTGAGCAGCTCTCCTCCACCATGTTCTTCTGCCATGATGTTTCTGCCTTGGAGCCACTTGACCATGTACTGAAACCTCTGAAATCGTGAGCCAGAACAAACCTCTTTTCTCAGGTGTTGGGTCACAATAACAAAAACCTGACTAATACAAATACCATGTAGTTTTGATTGCTATAGATTATAGTAAGTCTTAAAATAGGGTAGTATGAGTGCTCCGTGTTTATTATGTTTTCAAAATTGTTAAGGCTATTCTAGCTATGTTTGCTTTCCTTACATATTTTACAATCACCTTATTTATAGCTACAGAAAACTCTGCTGGGATTTTGATTGGAAAGGCAGCAAATCTACAGAATAATTTGGGGACCACTTATTACAGTTAAGTCTTCCAGTCCAGAAACACAGTTCTTTATGTTTACTTAGATATTATTTCTTTCATTAGTGTTTTGTAGTTGTCATCATACAAGTCCTGGACATACTTTCCTACATTTATTGGTAAGCATTTTGTTTTGGGGATCCTTTGAAAAAGGCAGTGGTTTACAAATTTTTAATTTCCAGCTGTTTATTGCCAGTATATAAAGACATGATATTTCTCATGTTGACCTTGTATGTTGCAATCTTTCTAGACTCAGTTATTATTTCTAGGAGGTTTTTTTTATAGTGATGCTTTTGGATTTCCTGTAGTTATGTTATCTGCAAACAGAAGCAGTTGTACTTGATTCCTTTACAATGTGTGTGTCTTTTATTTCTTTTTCTTGTTCCGTTGCACTGGGATTTCCAGGATGTTTGCATAGTAGGGGGGAGAATGGATAACTGCCTTGCTTTGGTCTTTGGGAGAAAGGATTTCATCTTTCACTATCAAGCTGGTGGTTAGTGAGGTATGTTTTTTTTTTAATTTTATTGAGTTTATTGGTACATTTTAGGGATACAGTACAGTTACATTCATTGTTGGGATAATGTACCTCTACATGGCAAGTCTTGATTCTCATTTTTTCCCCTTACCTCTGCCCTCCCTTCACCCCCTCCTCCCCTCCCCATCTACAAACACTTTATTTTCATCTTTTCATTCTCTCACATTTTTTTCTTTTCCCTTTTTGTTCTTCCCCTACACATCACACCTTCCCTACACCTTTAGCTCCTTTCTTCAAATTTCTAAATGTCAGTAATCTTGTTAGAATCTTATGCATTGTTGCAGAATATTCGCACCAGGGAAACTATTTGGTATTTACATATGTGTGACTTATTTATTTCACTTAGGAGTATATCTTCAATATGTATCCATTTGCGAGGTATGTTTTGTATGCATGTGTCATCAAGTTATTAAGGCATTTCTATTTACAGTTTGGTTAAAAAATTATGAATATGTGATGAACATTTTCAAAATTTTTTCCATATTAATTGACACAACTGTGTGTCATTTATTTTTTCATCTGTTAATGCAAAGATGTGTTGACTGATTTTTGAATATTGAACTAGCCTTGCTTTCCTGAAGTAAACCCCATTTCTTTTTTGTCTGACCTGCTAACACTTTGTTAGTTGTATTTGTGAGTTCATGGGGGATATTTGGCTATAGTTTTGCTTCCTGGTACTATTTTTGTGGTTTTGGCTTCAGGGCAATACCAGCCTTATAAGATGAATCACAAAATGTTCCCTCTTCTAATTTCTGAAGGTGAATATGTAGAATTGGTATATTTCTTTTTTAAATGCTTGGCAGAATGTGGCCAGGAAGCAATCTTGACTTGGAGGTTTCCTTTATGGGAAAATTTTCAATTCTATAATCTATTTCTTTACTAAATATTGAACTGTTCATTTCTATCCGTGTTTTCTAGGAGAGTTTTAAGAACTTACTACATTCAAACAATTTACCAATTTCATTTAGCAATTGAATTAGTATGCATGGAACCATTTCTACTGTTTTTCTTCCTATCCTTTAATGTCTCTGGGCTCTGTAACTGTCTTTTGAGAAATCTTAAGTATAACACCCTTCTGCCTGGGATGAAATCGAGTGGTAGCCTATGATCTCTACAAAGCCATTTTGGCAGGCCCTGCTTCTATCTGGACAGGTGGCTCACCCATGTGCCATGAATTGTGCCTTGCACCTTGTCACAGTCATCCTGAGAGCCACAGCCTCCCTGTTCCAAGCTGTCTCTACAGGCTCAGGAGAGGAGATGCACTATCTGTGCATAGTGGGTATCTGTGCATCAAGAATGGGGAAGTTAACCGCGAGGGCCTGCAGGCCATCTCCTCGTCACACACTCATGCAGGTGGGGAGAAGGCAAGCAAGCTGTGCTAGCAAGGTCCCTCAGTGTGAAGCCAGAGGCCAAGGAAAAGAGACTCCTTCCAACACGGGCTTTGGGTGAACACAAGTGAACCATACAGCAATGACTGCAGAAATGATTAGAGGAGTGTGTGTGTGTGTGTGTGTGTGTGTGTGTGTGTGTGTGCGTGTGTGTGTTTAGGGTGAGGGTGTGGGTGAGGCAGCCTGGTGTCCTGTAATGATAACAGAAGGAACAAAGCACCATAAATCTAATTCACTAGACTTAATGTTACACGCAGGCTAATGTTTAACAATTTAGACAAATCACAGGGCTGCACATTAGATGCTCTATCAGACATTGGTGACAATGTTGTGACCATATTGGGGGAGCGGTGATCATATGGGATCAACCCAGCCTTCAGATGAGGAGCGGGCTGTGTGCAGGAAACAGGATAGTAAGGGTGACTGGATGGCAGGGAACCCAGCGTAGGGGAGTCACAGAGAGAGGTGAAACAGGTGTGATCAAGAAGGGTTTTACATTCTACACCCAGATTTACAGGTGCTCTTTTAGGACAGAGAGCTAGGAGAGTGTTCTTCAGTAACCATGCCCAGAGGGAAATATTTGGAAATATTGAAATATTTCCATACTACTTGGTTAAGAGCCTGTGTTCAATATCCTCTGAATCTGCTCCACATCTTCTTTGTACACTGGTGCCGTCCTGGGTTCTAGGACCCCATCACAGTCCAGCAAGCAAAAGGGGAGCACCTGGTCCATCAGGAGCCATCAGTGGGGTCTATTCGGAGCTCTAGCTGGTTGATGCCGATGCTCCCGGGTTCTGAAGGACAAGGCAGACACTATGGGAGAGCAAGGACACAAACTATACAGGTTCGTGCACATGACTTCTTGACCCCATGTCCTTTCCTCTGACTGATGGTAGGCACCAGGCTTCAGAGAACTGCCCTTGTTCAGGTTTAAAAACAAAACCACGGAGTTTCTGTTTACAGTGGGAGTTCCAGGCGGGAGAGGCAGCTCTTTGGGCCTGTGTCTCCTTTAAACCAAATAAACATCTGTCGAGGAGGAACGAGATAATTCCTTGCCATCAGATGCTCCTGGTTCTACAGCAATTTATCAAAGGCCCACTCATCAATTAGAGAAATATTTGAAAAAAGCATCACAGTTCCAACCAGCACCTCATGCATAATTCAAAGCCATAGGTTCCGGATGGAGGGAGGCCCTGGTGGAAGCCAGTGCTGGCTTTTGAAGGTAAACCTCCCTCTTGTTGCTTTCATCCCAAACCCAGGGACAAACTCCAGGCCCCTTGAAAATTGTGTTTTACCTTGGATGTAGGAGGTGTGAAAATCTTGTGCCTGAAGTGTAGAAACATCCTTTGCTTCCCTGTGGGCCTCTAAGAGGGAGACCATTCCTCCAGTCCTCTAAACTGGCTGTCACTATGAGTTTCAGGCAGCAGGAGGTGACCCTCGAGTCTGCCACATTCTGCCTTTTTTTTCTTTTTTCAACAAGCTAATTTATTGAGATATGATTGAAATGCATGGACAATGGATATTTAATGTGCACACCTTCGTGAGTTTAAATGTAAGTATATATCCCTAAAATCATCACCTCAACCCACACCACAAACCTACCCATTCCCTTCAAAAGTCTCCTCCTCCCTTCTTTATCACTTTTTGGTGGGAACACTTAAGATTTACACTCTTAGCAAAATTTGAGGCGTATAATGTAGTAGCGCTAACTGTAGCTACTATGCTATATGTTTGGTCTCTAGGACATACTCATCTAGTATACCTTAACCTTTGCACCCTTCGACTGTTGGAGCCACCAAGCTAAGGGGGTCCAAGAGGTCTGTAAATTAAAAAAAATACAAACCAGTGAAACAAATGATCAGATGATACCATGGACAAACCACTTTCTCTTGTTCTGTTCACTATATCCCACTTGGCAATGATTATTCCTCTCATTTTACAAGCAAGAAGACTAGAACAGAGAGGTAGAGAGCATTGCTCAGAGTTGCACAGCAAATTCAACATGAGTAGTACTTGTACATCAACCACGAGGAACAGCCTCTTGGGGTATAAGGCTGTTTTAATATTAGCCCTTTTGCTCTATTTGAATAATAGGAAGATAGGTAAACAGGGAACTTATTTTTTTTCCAGTTTTTTCATGGTCTTTCTGATTAGAACAATCAAGTTTTATTTAAGGCTATCAAAAACCCTACACTAAGCATAGTGACCCTATTCCTTCTATTATTTAACCTACTCCATGCCTGAGTTGTATTTCATTAATAGGTCAGTTGATGTCACCCCCGAATTGCACCAATGACATGCGAAGCCTGTATGATTAAAGACCTGCGTGCCACCCACCTCCAGCACTTTAGCGATGAGGGACAGAGAGGGGCATGGGGACACTGTTCTGTGTGGCAGAAGCAATGCTCCATTCACCCCAGAAGTTGTTTTGTTCCCCTCAGACTCACTGCTCAACCCCTCTTGCAATACGAGGACACAGAGGGACCTCAGGGTCCCCGTGTAGGTCTAGTGCTCTTAGCAGTGGGACGGGAGGAACACAGAAAGTGGGGGCTGTGGAGTCTTCACTTGAGTGGTCCCCAGGACCAACAGCCGTAAGGAGGCCTGCACGGGGTGGAGCTCAGACAGTTCAGCCCCAAACCAGAGCAGCAGAGAGTCTGGGCATGAAAGGAGGGAGATCCCATCGGGCAAAAATGGAAAGTCTAGTCCTCCTCACCACCCATGCCTACCCAGAAACCCCCCCCAAAGGCACCTTCCAAAGTGCCCAGCTTGAAGGGAGGCCTCGTCCGAGCTCCCACGATGCCTAGGGCTCGGTCCTCATCAGAGATTCACCTTTGCAGCACTGATGGTGTTTCCGGTCTTCTCCTCCAAGTCCTCCTCCTCTACGTCCCAGCAGCTTCTCTGGGACATGGTGCCTGTTAAGTCCTGCGGGAAAGAGGATAAGGGAGGAAGGGAGGCAGGCGGGTTAAGTTTATTCCTTTGGCTGTGTTGTCTAAGGGTTATAACCCAGTGAGGAGAAGGACCTGGCCATGACAGGTCCTGCTGTCCATCCTACCCACAATGCCTAGCATGTTGCAGCTGCTGTAAGCCCTGTAAGGCCCACACAGAGTCCTTCCCCAACAGCAGAAGCTGCATTGTACTCTCACCGGGCAAGCGCTTTAGGGACTCTCATCATCATCACTGAGTTGCGAGTCGCCAGCGTACACTTTCTTGCATACAGGTCGAGTAGGTTAATGGGTGGGTGAATGGCAGACCCTTTGCTGGTCTTCCCCAAGCCTATTGGAATGAGGCCTCGAGTGCAGCCGGGCAGCAGGATGCACTCAGCCTGTACTGCAGTCCCAGGAGCATCTCTGTCCCACAGCCCCAGGTGCACTGCGTGTGGGACTCCGCCTCCGGTGTCACCTTCCTTGTCAGTCCTGCCTTTTGCTGGGACCACCACTAGGACATCCTTCCCCTGGCTGGTCTCCTCTTCCCCTCTAGAAAATGAGCACTCTTAAGCTACATGATTGCAAAACTTTCCTAGCATTTGAGGCAAGGATGAAGAAGAGGTGGATGTGGCGATGGTTTTCTGGGGATGCACCCCCCCATGGCCATCCCAGTATGGATTCTCAGGCTCTGGGATTCCAGGGGGACACAGGGCTGAGTTTCAAGGAGGCCGTGTGAGCAACTGTTATTTGGCCCCTGGGCAAGGCCAGGAAAATGCGTGGGAGACACAGAAGTCCCTGCCATCCCTGCACCTGCCTCCCCACACCCATACTATGGAGACACATGGTGGACATTAGGCTTGGCAGGACTGGGCAGGGCCGGGCCTGTCACCTCACTCAGAAGTGAAGAAAAGTCAGAGTTCAGCAATGCAGCACTGGCTGGCAATGTCCTAACATGTGACATTTGAGGGGCTGAGGATAGCAGTGGAGCCTTTCTTCAGAAAAATGCAGAGACAGACATTTGGCCCTGGTAGATAGGCAGGTGACTGAGCCTATTTCTGCACCCTTAGACTCAAGGGTGCCTCCTGCTCTAAGTCCAAGGGCTGACGGAAGCTCTGATGGACTGTGCTCCCTCTGGCTGCACTGTCCCAGTCCCAGTCAGCCCCAGTGTGGTCATCTGTGAAATGGATAGCCAGGGAGGGGACCTGAGCTAGGAATGGAAGGTCAGGGCCATTGTCCTGACTCCTGAGCCAGAAGGATGCCCAGGAACCTGAAGAGAGAGATATGAGCAGGAACTGCTGTCCAGGAGCCAGGTCTTGGGCTTTCAGAATTCACCTTTTTCCTCAGTGTTCCAACGTGACCAAGTCCTGATGGTAGCATCCCGGCGGGGCGGGGGATTGAGACCCAACTGGCTCTCCTGTTTGAAGACAAGAAGCATGTAGACTGTTTCTCTTCCCCAGCTCTGCCTGAAATGGGGAATAGCAGGAGCTGGGGCCACCCTAGGCAGTGGAGCCTCCATTCTGTCCTTCTGTCCAGGCTCCCTGGCACAGGGTTTACGGAGAGCTGGAGTGGGGCTGCAGCCCAGACAGCTGCCACCCACCTCGAGTCCTCTGGGAGGACTGAGGCCAGCTCCCCTGCCTGTGCGCGGAGCTCTGGATGCAGCCTGGCCCACCCGGCCCCATCCTCCTTCCGTTCCTCCTAGTTACCTGGACGCCGAGGGAGCAACCCTTCTTCTCAGTAGTCGGACAGAGAGAGACCCCAGTCCCAGGTGCTCTGCGGCTGGTAAGAACTCTGTTGGTCAGCGGTTAACTCCTGGAGTCTCCTTTGCTACTGTCTCACAGTCCCCCCATCTCCTTGAGTGCCTCCCCCATTCTCCAGGGGCCAGGGCCCCAGTGGTATCTTCTACTGGGGCTCACCCTTTGCCTCTGACTGTGCAACGCCATGTGGAAACCCCTCATCCCACCCCAAAGTGTGATAGATTCATACACATGATCTATACATCTGGCACACTGCTCTGCCAACCACTTCCCCCGGAGCCCACTCAGTCACTCAGAGGCCACTGCCCATTCTGTCACCTGAAGTTTCCTCCACAGCCTTCCCAAGTGGCCTCCCTTCTGCCCTCTCTGTTGCCTGAACCCCTCTCCCATTGGGACACCTCCATGCCCCCCCACTAGGGAGCCTCCTCAGACACCCAACCCGTCTGGCTTCCTCTTCCCCAAGATGGTGCCAAGCCTCCATGTCAGCTGCTGCAACCAGGTGATACCTCGGCTCATCCCTGCAACCAGATTAGCGTTCATGTTTCTATTTGCGAATGGGAAACTGAGTCATGGGCTGGGCTGAGTGTGTGAATGGGAGTTTATCTGCCTTGGAAATGCATACAGTCCTGCACCAAAGCCATGTGGCATCCACAGTACCACCAGCCTCCTGTCCCTGCCCTGCACCTTTCCTGCATCCTGACTTACTTACGACAGCCTGTGTGTGTGGCTTTTCTTGCAGATTCGGGGTCTTTCTCAGAGGACACAGGCTGCTGTCTCCCCGCCACCTCCCTCCGGAGCTGTGTGCACAGAGGGGCTGCTTAGCCAACGTTTGAAGGATTGAATTAAATCTCACCACACAGTGGTTGGCATTTTCCCCACACCTAGACTTGCAGTAATGAAATTTCCACCATATGCTGTAAAGGATTGAAATGTCGAAAATGTCACAACCTGGAGGAAACCAGAGCTCTTGAAATTTACCAATAAAACAAAGGCTGCTATTTATGGAGCCTCAGCCGTGCGACCTGTTGTGAGCCTTTCTCTCTGGCCCTTGCCAATTGCCCCGGGAGCGGCCGATATTCAGCTGGCACCAGGACAGCCGCACTGATGTTCATGGCTGGTGTCAGCTCTGCGTGGTCAACGGCCCTGTGCACCTCTGGGAGAGCCTAGCTCACCCTCGCCTAGGAGTCGGTGCCGCCAGCGATGTCCACCCACCTCAGGGCTGGCTCCCAGCCCAGGATGGAGGAGGAGACCTCTCCCATGCTCCAGGGGACTTCGGCTCTTGCTCACTGGGGTTGGGGGGCCGGCTCACCCGCAAGCCATGCCTCTGGGCAGCACAGCAGTGGCTCACAGGATCATGCTCCTGAAGCCCCTGCTTTGTGTGTGCAGAAGAGCCGGGTGGGGTCAGCGGTCCTGCTGTCCCAGGGAGGGGTGAAGACCAGCCCTGCTGTGCAGACAGGTGGATTGCAAGGGCTCATCTCCACTCACTTGTCGGCTCACTGTACACGAGCACCATGAATGCATTACCCCGTGACACTGGCTGGGCACCATCACTGTAAGGCCTAATGCCCCCTCCAGCTCTCCTCTCTAGAGGTGAGGGTTGGGCTCTGGGCCTCAGGATCTCTGTTCAGAGGCTAGCAATGACGTGAGGGTCTCCACTTTCCTTCACTGGGCTTCTGCCTCTGCCGGATGGGGACAATGATGACAGTACCCACCTCAGCCGGCAGGTGCTCAGTCAGGTGACAGAGTCAGGCAGCATTGAGGAATCCGGGGTGCACCTGGTCCCTGGGGCCAGTTGTGGGCAGGACAAGGTGGGGTCCAGACTCGCACTGAGGATGTCAGTGGAGCCACCTAGACAATACTGGGACACACACCAGGGAGAAAAAGCACCATCTTCAACTTGTCACAGGGGTTATTGTACGAGCAGATTTAGTCTCTTTTTTGCAGTGAAACAATGAAACCGCCATAATTGTTCCAGGAGAAATAAACATGCCAAAATATTTAAGTACTAATAAAATTTAAGAATTATCTCAGCATATTTAAATATTGATGTATTTTTACAGCCGGCAATGAAGGCGATTGCTAGCAGAAAGCATTTCATCCAGGACATTTAATACAAGCACATGGAGCAGTGTGCTCAGAGGCTGGGGTGGGTCCCGGTGGAGCCTTGGCAGATGGGAAGAGGCTCCTGGCTGGTAGGTGCCACCGGCGCTGACCCCTCACTTCTGCCACCACACGCAGTGGAACTGGGACCTTCTCCATTTGTGCTGGAGAAAGTGATGTCCAGGAAGGGGATGCAACTTTCTGCAGGCTACGGGGCTGCTGGGTGCTGTGGCCTGGAGGAGACAGCAGGAGAGAGCAGCCCACTCTGCTCCAAGGTGCGAGGGACACAGGTCTGCAGCGGCTGAGTTCTGGGCTCTCTCTGCCCTTGCTCAGGCATCTGGTGGCCTCAGGGAACAACACACCTGCCCACCATATCCCTCACGCTCTCTCAGAACTGTGTCAGTTTCTGCTGAATCCTGCTTCCTGCCTTGGGAGTGTAGCTGAGGCCAGTGACAGATACGGAGTGGCTCCCCATCACCTCCTTCCCCAGGCCTTACTGACCACACTCCTGCTGTCTGTCTCTGTGACTTTGATTTCCCTACTTGCCTCAGGTAAATGGAGTCATGTGGTCTTTGTTAATTTATGGCCAGCTTATTTCACCTGGCCTGATGTCTTCCACACTTATCCACACTGTGCTGTGCTTCAGAATGCCTTTCCTTTGTAAGGCTGCATAGTATTCCACTGGGTGAGTAGATCATACTGTCTTTATCCATCCATCAGTGAGCCTTTGGGTAGCTCCGGCTTCTGACTACCATGACCAGTGCTGCTATGAACATGGCTGTAGAAAAAGCTGCTTGAGTCCCAGCTGTCATTTCTTTGGGGCACACACCCAGAATTAGAATGGTACAAATCTGTGGTGAGCCTATGTGTAAGTTTTTAAAGATGCTCTGTGCTGTTTTGCAGGGCAGCTGACCATTTACAGTTCTACCCACGGCACACAAGCATTTGGGTTTCTCCCTAGCTTTACTAACACTGCTTTTTGTCTGCTGTGGTTGCTTTTATAGTATTGCTCTTTTTTTTTTTCAGTAAGCTTATTGGTACATTTTAGCATACAGTACAGTTACATTCATCACTGGGATTTTGTACCTTTACATGATGGATCTTTGGTTCTTATTTATGCCTCACTCCCCAGCCCTCCCTTCATCCCCTCCACCCTTCCCTGTTTACAAAGACATTGTTTCCATGTTTTTCCTTTTCTCATATTTTTCTTTTCCCCTCTTTCCTTTCCTCTACCGTTCCCACTTTCCATACTTTTTTAGACCCTTTTTCCTATTACACAATATCAATTATACATTTTCATCCTTATTATAATTTTAGTTCTTCATACCAGAGAAACTATTTGGTATTTACACATTTTCCTATTTATTTACTTAAGAGTATGGCCTCAATGTGCATCCACTTAGCTATAAATGTTTCTAGTTTCTCATTCTTTATGGTTGAATAGTACTCCACTTTATTTTTTTAAAAAAAACCATGTCTTCTTTATTCAGTCTCCAGTTGATAAGCATTTGAGCTGTTTCCAAGTTTTAGCTATTACAAACTGTGCCACTATAAGCATGGGCACACATATATCACTGTGGTATGAATCTTTTAATTCTTTTGGGAAGACACCCAGCAGGGGAATAGCTGGGTCAAATGGAACTCAATGGGTGTGTGGGAAGTGACATTTCATTGTCAGTCTGCCTTTCCCTAATGATGCGTGGCATTGAACTTGTTCACGTGCCCTCATTGGCCATTTGTAGATCTTCCTTGGAGATATGTCTGTTGAAGTCCTCTGTCCAGTTGAAAGTATTTTCGCTGTTACTGTTGATTTGTAACTGTCTTATTTGAACACCAAATGAACCACTCTGCCATGTTTGTACAGGTAACAGGTAAGCGAGTGTGCGCTGAGCGATAGGACACAGCCCCTGTGAAGTGCTCCTTTTATTCAGTCCTCATGAGCGCTGCGAGAAGGCAGAGCTGTGACCCTTGTGTGTGAGGAAGCTGAGTTCAGACAGACGAGGCTCTTACCAAGGTCACGTGCCAGGAAAAGGTGAGAGCCGGCTTTGCATCATCTCAGCCTCACCCTAGTCTGTCTCTAGAGTAGCGCTACCAGATCCCCCACGCCACCTCTCTGCAGAAACAAAGGCTCCTAAAGTAGCAGGGCGGCCACTGTGAAGACCGATCCATTATGGCACCCACACCTCAGAGACACCCCGAGGTGAGTGATGTCACCACGAGGCTCAGAGCAAGGCCCACCATCCATCTCGTGGCTACAAGCAATGTGGGAAGATTATGCTGGCCTCAAGCCCAGTTAAGTGGACATTTGGATTTTTTCCAAAACAAATGTGGATAATGTAAATACAGGTCAGCTGGTTTGCCGGAAATCAGCTTTGGGACAAAACAGCGTCTAGTGAGATTTTTTTTTTTTCCAAAAGTCCTGCTGCGAAGAACCTGGGGTGGGGGCAGCCCACTGAAGAACAATGTCTCCCGCTTGTCAAATGCCTGTTTTTCATGTGCATATGACACACGTGCAGAGGGACTCCTAGGTGCCCGGTGGACATGTGTGAAATGCTCAGTGCGGAGAAGGGTAGTGAATGACGACTCTGGCAATTGTCCATCCTCCGTTCTCCAGAATCGCGTCCGCCACAATGGTGTTCAACTAGGACCTTGACGCCAAAGAGGCTGGATCCGTGCCTGGGGTCACACAGCAAATACACAAGTGAAGAAGCCACGAAGGCTTCTCAAGGGTCACCTCGGTCGGCATTGGGCTACTGTACTTTTTAGGTTGTTTCCCAGTCTCAAAACAGGTCCGAGCGCCCTTTCCCAAAGTTATGTTCTAATTTTGATTCCAAATCGCCACAGGGAACCTAGACCTGACTGTCTCTCCTCTGGGGGTGAGTGGGCTGAGGGTAACACTTCCTCCCAATGAGAGCTGGAGCACCACACAGGAAGGAGATGGAAGCGAGGGTCCACGGCGCAGACAGGAGGGCCTTTGCATCTGCTCCTACCCAGGATGCGTGAGAGGGATTGCCTCTCTTCATCGAAGCAAAACCCAAAAGGGCTGTCCTGACGCTAGGCTCTCTGCAGGGCTGGGCCCAGGGCTCCTGGCGGGTCCCCAGGGGGACGCAAGGTCAAGATAGGCTCCATTTGCTGGAACTCCTAACGAGGGCAGCAGTGGGGTAAGCACAGGAGGAACTGGAAGGATTGTCTCGGACAGAGGCCCTGTCCCACTGTAGCTGGCTCACCTGCAAGTTCTCCAGACCTTGTGCAGAAAGAACTGGCTACCCAGAGCCCCCAAAATGTTCCTTGACTTGGCTGTGTATGGAAGAAGGTAAAGAAAGGACAGAAGGATGGAAAAAACAAAGAAAGAAAGAAACAAAGAAAAACAGAGAAAGATGAATAGAAGGCTTCCTTTTAACAAAACCTATGAAATTCACCTGGTCTTACAGCAGGGGCCAGATACTTGGAATAACAAGCGGCTGTCACTGTTTGCAGAGTGAATGAAAGGACGTAATAGAGATTTCTGACTTGTTTACTTAAGGAGGGAACTTTTTAGGGAACAATATCAGTCACCATTAGTAAGATCAGTGTGCAGACTAGAGCTCTGGTTTTAAGTCATGGGAAACACACAGCATGTGATGAAAGCATCACCTTAGGAGGCCATTTTGAAATATATGTAGTGCCCTTACTCTCAGTGCCAAATCTGTCTCATGCGACTTCTAGGTCACAGCCTGTCTGAGATCATCTCTCCCAGTCAAGCTGGCCCTTGGGTGACTCATCTTGGCTTTTAAACCAAGAGCACGAAAGTCTCACGGGAGAGATGGAGGAGGTGAGCTGTGATTGGGAGAGAATGAAAAAGAAAGCAGGAGTGTGGATCTGCTTACTGATGGAAGCAGAACGATTCAAGCAGACAGAAGGAAAAGGGCACTTTCAAATTTATTTTTGAATTCAAAATCGTTTTGTATGATGATCTCTGTCTTCTAAGCGGTGGCTCCCATCACCTCCTGAACAATTTTCCTTTCAGGAAATCAAGACCCTCCTCCACCTTTCCTCCTCCTCCTGTCACTTCCACGATTCGGAAAATGAGGCTCAAAGAAGGTGCCTAAAAACAGAAGAAGAGCTTGGAATCACGACAGGGGCAGACCCCACACCTGGCCACATTAACCCTGCGAACTGAGTCCCAGTAACGAGGCCAGGAGCCATTAATGCCTAATGATGTTGCGCTGTCTTCCAATAACAAACCATCTCACCAGTCGGTTTTATAGGGGACCAGCTGTTGTTAATTGGGGAAGATGAGCATGAAATGGCAGCTTTCACACCTGACCAAGAGAGAGCAGTGGCATCAGGGGGCAGGATGGGCACCGCCTGCTGCAGGCAGGGGACTCCTTGGCTCTGCCTGGGTGAGGTGTGACACAGACAGCAGCCTGGAGCTCCTGGAGCTCTCATAGACTCGGCAGGCAGGGTGAATGAGAGTGTCAGGGCCATCTAACCTCTCATCTCCAGTGGCTCAAGAGCATCACCATGGCCTCTTCACATGCTTGTGAGTGTGTCTCTGGCAAGGTGAGGGGCGACCCCAGGCCTGGGCTCTCCATGCTCCACCTACAGCCCCTTCTAGCAGCTGGTGACTCGACCATGAGGGCTCTAACCTCATCAATGGATTGGTCCATGGAGGAGCTCATAGCTGTATGGGAGGTGGGGCCCAATCAGAGGAATAGGCCCCTTTGGGCAAGACTGTCCCCTGCCCCTCTCTCTCCCTAGGTCTTCTGCTCTTGCTCTCTATCTCCTGGCTCCCATGAAGAGAGTAGCTTTCCTCTGCCACCCACTTCTGCCATGGTGTTTGTAGCTCATCTGACAATGGAGCTGGCCAGCCATGGATGGAAACCTCTGATACTGTGAGTCAAAATCAACTTTTCCTCCTGTACACTGTTTATCTCAGGTATTTGTCATAGCAATGAAAACCTGATCGAAGCATGATCCAAGGGGCGTGGTCTACGGGCTGTCAACGACTCGTGACAGGAGGGCCTGGCTGTCATGCAGAAGGTGGCTTAAGGGCATTTTCTCTGGCAATTCATCAGACAGACACCAGTAGAGGTGATTGCAGCAGTGGATACAAAGCACAGCATGTAGGTGGAGGGCTTTGGGGAGGATGTTTGGGCCAGGAGCAAGCTAGGAGGAGGAGGCCGGTGCTAGGGACAGGAAACTGGTGTAGACAGTTTAAGGAGGAAGACATGCCAGAAGGAGACTTCAAGGAGGCTCCTGAGCAGGACAGAAGTATGTGAGGTCCAGGAGCTGAGGCACTGCTTGGCCTGGACCCTCAGTCTTCCAGGAGAACTGGCTTTGCCTTTCAATAAACTCACCAAACGTCCGCTATGAGAAGGATTGGCCTCTGTCGGCTGCCACCCAGAGCTTCTCTGTGCAGGGAAACCACCCCCAAGAGGCCCCAGGCGTGGTTGGTAATGAGATGTGGGTGCAGCCAGGGGAAAGGTGATTGCTGAGGTTTTTCAATGAAAGCTGAAGGAGCTGGGGAATTAGATGAATGGAAAACCTGCTGTGTAAACATCTGTGTGCATGGAGTTGCCAGTTGCCCGTGGTCTTCCCAAGATACCCACAAGCACATCACACTGCTCCATTTCCCAACTGGAGAAACTCAGGCTCTGTGATATCCAGCAATGGGCTCATCTCTAGAAGAAGGCAGAGCAGTGTCCACGGGGCCCCCCTCAGGCACTCTGCTGCTGTGGGCTTGAGAGCCACCATAGCTCCTTCTGCCACCACCAGGGGCAGGGAGCTTCATGTCTCCCAGGGAGCCATCAGCTGCTCGCCTCCTGCGGGCTGAGAAAAGCACAGGCCTCTGTCTGTGCCTATATTTGCCTTTATTTTCAGCATTGCTGCGAAAGACGAGAATGCGGAGCATTAAAACATGCACTGTAAATAAACCAAATTAAAGTAAAATTGACTCATTTAGCAAGCAGGCTCCGATCTTGCATTAGAGGCAATTGAAGAGATTTCACAGATTTTAGTAACCAGATAAGATTATTATATAAACAGACTTCTGCATTGAATGATGAGCTATATCTTGAGGAGAATATTTGAAATCAATAGCAATACAGGCTGAGAATTAAGTAATGTGGTTAAGCACCTTTGAATGATGCCATTTTTAAGAGCTGATTAGAAATAAATATGCCAATTGCAGCAGAGCTGATAGCTGGAATCAAGTGATGTTTAATCAATTGGGGCCTGAGAGCCAGGCGCCATCTTGGTGAGGACGTCGCCAGCCCGGGCTATCCTTGCCGAAGAAGAGGGACTGAGGCAGCTTTGTGGATGACCCTGTGAAGGGACGAAGAAGAAGATAGCAAAGTCCTCGTGCAGGACCATGACTGTGCCACCCAGGGGTAGCCACCTCCGAGTGTAAGGTGGGGCCTGGAGCCAGCATGGGATTAGCTGTAAGCAGCTTAAACTGTTCACGCAGGGCAAGCTGCAGCAGGGAGCAAATTATGGTGGGGACACTAGCGACCTGGGCCTTGTATTGGGAATGCCCAATTACCTACAACTCAGAAATGATTGGTCTCTTGGCCGCCCCGTAATCATCTCTCACTGGGATGATGGCAGTGGCTTCTTGATGGGTCCTCACAGAGCTGGTGTCGCCTTGTGCACACGGTCACCATAGCAATCTTGTCAAGCGTGGCTCCTATGATCCTGTCCCTCCCGTTGCAGGAGCCCACTCCTCAGCCCAAGGGCAAGGTGCGGAGCCTTGAGGCCCAGCTGGTGCTGGCTGTCTTGTTCTCGTGTCCCATCCCTGCTCTGTGATGGCACCAAACAGCTTTAATTGTATTGTGTCGTCATTTGTCTCTGTTCCTACCGGGTCACCCCACCTCCCCATCTGCTGAAGCCTCTCCCTTCTGGTACCTGATTCAAAAGCTGGAAAGCTTCACTTTCCCCTCTTGTGCACTCTGTCACCACCAGCCCCCAAACATCCTTTTCCTGGGGCAAGTCAGCATCACCCATAAATTCTCTTTCTTTCTATAGATGCTGATTACCGCCTTGACTGTGTCATCCTCCGTGGTTCCTGAAGATGCAGGGAGAGATCACAAGTGTGGTTGCTCTGCTCTTGGAGCTGATGGTTTCACAATAAGCGTGTAATGCTCTGTGGGCTCTGAGAAGCAGGACATACTTGTTTAATTCACCTAGAGTAAGCATGTGCTCAAAAATCGGCAGAAGGAATGAATGAATGAATGAATGAGATAGAAGAAATGAATGAATAACAAAGGTGGATCAGTAGGAGGTGGTTGCAAGGAAGCAAGTTTTTGCTGGTAGAAGGAGTTGGGGTTCTGCCCAAAACCGCATAAGCTGCCTTCTGTAGGGCGGGGCTCTCGGCGGGCACTCAAGGCAGCCAGGCGGAGGAGACCATCTGTCAGCAATGTTCCAGAAAAGGCTCAGAACTGGCAGACTGGAGGCATGGTGCTGCGGGCCCTAGGCACAGCCCCATCACCATGGCATTTTCTGTGCAACCTCAGGCACATCCAAGGGAACAGCATTGTCTCTTTGGAGCCTCTGTGTCTCCATCTTTAAAATGAAAACATTGGGCCACAAGTGGCCGATCCTGAAGCCCTTTGGTAATATGAAGGCAACAGGAAACTCATTCTTCATTGGTGATGACCTTCAAGCAGCCCCTTCTCCAGGGGACAGCAAATAGGTTAGGAGGTGGCCGTGTTCCATGAAAGGTGCAGAGAAAAATATGACACGTGGGAGGTGATGGGGGAAAAGCTGAGAGCCAGGTTTTATGATAGGAAGGGGATGGCGGATGTGAGGGAAACTGGGGCGAGGCCGTGAAAATTGGGAGGGCTTCCTGGAGAAGGCAAAGTGCACATGACCTAAAGAGCAGGATGGACTATTTCAGGAAAGGAGAAATGAGGGCAAAGGGAGGGGTTGGTCATCAGCCAGTGGCACTGTTGGGAGGGGCCTCATGGGAGGAAGTTAGGCCATTGGGGCTGTGCCCTTGAATGCAACCCCTCTGTCTCTCTCTTTTTTTTTCTTCCCGACTCCCATGCAATGAACAGGTTTTCTCTCCATGCACTTCCTCTGTGATGTACTGTGTCCCCACCCATGGCAGCCAAGTGACTGGAACCATGAGCCACAACCCCTGGGGCAAAGACCTTGCTCGGCAGGCTGGCCTTCTTGCTACAGAGGAGCAGATGAGGCCCTTCTCTGCTGACCTTTTGTCCTGGTCTGTCCTCTGAAGGCCTGCAGAGTGTGCCACACAGGAGGCTCCGAGATGCCCTACCCCTGCAGGCTGCAGCTGGCTCCCCAGAAGGGCTCTGTCTGGGTCCCCCTGGCTGGGTCCCTGCGGTCTGGGAAGACCTCAGTTCTCTAAGGCTCCCTAGAAGGGTCTGCTGCATGCAGGGGATCCTAGAGCAGGGGGAGCCTCGCTCCCAGCCCATTAGCAGCCTTGGAGTGTCCTTGCGCAGGAGCTGGGGGCTACTGGCAATGGCTATCTCTACCTCAGATCCTTGTCTGTGTGAGGCCACCTGTGCCCGGCTGCTCCTCACATTTCCCTGTCTGATTGTCCATCTCTGGCATTCACAGCTCTGGGATCTCAGGCTCTTTTGGGGTGCTGAGGTTAGAGAGGGGCTCAGTGGGGCTCGGTGGGGCTCCGTTTCACCTCTGCAAGTGGTTTCCTTCTTGTTCAAGACAACATGCATGGTATCCTCTGTCTGTGGGTCCTTTCTCTTCATTAGATGGTGATGCCTTGGGCCTGGCTCTGCACCCTGCACTGTGTCTATGGATGCCACAAGGCCCAGGCCCTGATCACCTTTGCTATTCTGCCTCTGCCCTCCAGGTCCACCCTCCTGTGTCCTGCCCCCTGGCCCCACCTGCCTCTCCCTGTCCTCATTTGCCACCTGCAACATCTGCACCTCCTGGCTGTTGGCAAAGTGTGAGCAGTGACCAAGCTGTAAACACAGGGACATTCTTCTCTCTGGATTCTGGGCTGAGCCATAAAAGAAAGGCAGCCACACCCAATTACAGTTAAACATGAGGGCTAACTTCCCTATTTCCTCCTACCACACCTGCCACACAGGGCAGGGGGACAGGGATGGGGCCCACCCCAACCTCACCACCTTGCAGGGCCCTGCATGGTCAGGTGGAAGGCCTACTGTTCTTCTGCCCTGCCACTTCCGGTCCAGAGGCTGCCCCCACCCCACCCCATGGCTTAGCTTGGCCCCTTCCTGTAGTCCCAGAGTAGGAGACCTATTTCCCCTTCTTAGAAAGGAGCCAGGCTACAGGCGGCTATGGTTTCTATAGGTTGTTGCCATTGTACTCACCTGCTTCTCTCTCCACTTCTGCCCAAGGACTTGGGTCAAGCCAGAGGCTATTATCATAGCACATACTTTTTAGAAAAATCGGCCTAGAGATTTCTACTGTTATGTATGATGGCTGCCCATCAAAGGGTCACAGGCATGTGACACAGTGAGTAGGCATTCCTCAGCCCAGTAAGGTTAGACCTAGGTTAGACCTCTCCCCTCTGACTACTGTCCACAGCCCATCATTACGCCAGGGCTTGGTGCTGGTGGACAGCCAAGGGAATGGGGTGCTGAGAGTCCCTTGCCAAGCACTGGCTGGAAGCCATCCTTGGTGTCCCCATCATGGAGGCAGTGGCTGTAGCTGTACCAGGGAATGCTGGAAGCTTTCTTGCTTTCCTCTACCCTCACTAATGAAGAACCCATGTAATGTCTCTTAAAGCCTGAGAACTTCGGTCTTCAAGAAATGGAGATAGATGTACATATTTAATTTTGATGCATCAGGGAAATTGGGACTTTTCCACCCTTAAGGAAGAGGCCCATTGGCGCCATGAGTCTGGGCGATATGAGGGAAGACAAAGGTGGTGACTTCAAGGTGAAGAGAAGAGGAGCAGGGACTTCTGGCTAAATCAGGAAGGGTGTGCCACACATGTGTAACCCCAACACTTAGGAGGCTGAGGCAGGGTGACCACAAATTTGAGGCCAGTCTGGGCTCTATAAGTTCAAGGCCAGCCTGAGATATAGAAAATCAATCTATCGATCAATCCAGAAGGGCAGCCAGGGAGGGTTCCAGTATAACCAGAAGATATTGGCCCCTAAGATAGAAGCAAAGTGCTACCCATGTGCATAGGCCTGGGGGGGGCCGTTGTTTGAGGCCAAGGATGGAAACAGGTTTGGAAACTGGCTGGGCACAGGTAGAACAGCACTGGTAGACATGGGCTGGGGCAGAAGGAGAATATGACTCTGTCAGTGGAAGGCAGAGATGAAACCTGAGACCAGGGCTCCTAGGAGCCTCCACCCAACTTCCAACTTCTGACCACCCTGCAAGTATCAGCCAGTCGTCCCAGCCTTTCAGTTGGGCTTTTCTTTTAATTAAAACATTTTTCTCTATACTTTAAAATCAGCCACCCATTACTGCCGTTGACTCTCCTTCAGGTCACATGCCTGGCCCCCGAGGTAGGGACACCCATCACACTCAGGCTTGAGCCCCAGGAGAAAGGCAGATGTCCCTCCCAAAATGGAAGCTGATCCCGAGCGTCCATGCTATGGCACAGGTGCCCAGTGTGAGCCCAAGCGGACAGTCCCTCCTGGGGTTGGGGGAAGTCAGCAAAAAGTCTCGGGCAAGTGGCATCTCCCAGGACCCAGGGTGATGGGCAGCTCTACCCAGAGGCTGGGACAGTCAGCTTTTTGAATGGATCTTCCCATCTATTTTCCCAAGTGCTCCTCACAGTAACTGTGGTTTCTGATCTCATTCACTGACGCTCACCTCTTCCCCAGCTACGCAAACACTAGGGCGAGGTGACCAGGTGTCCGGGTGCAGGTGATCACTTGAGAACCTTGGCACTGTGCAGCCGCGAGGGGCATGTGTGTGCTTCTAAATGATAAATGACTGTCACCTCATGTGAGCGCAAGCCCCATGAGACACTCAGGAAAGCACTCAACTCCTCGAGAGCCCATAGCTTGGGAACAGCACCAGTCCCACAAACAAACAAAATCTCCCTAAGTGATCCCTCCAGGCCCCACGCTCAGCTCAATCTTGCAATAAATAACAGGTCCAGCTCTGACAGGGTGGGGTAGGGAGAAGGGCTGCTCAGAAGAGTGGGGTTTCTTCCTGGGGAAAGCATCTATCACCTCCTGCAGATTTCTCAGTACAGTTCAGGTCTGAGACAGCAGGTGGGGTCCCCAGGCTGGAGCAGAGCCCTCAGCTTGTGTCCTGTGCAGGACTGAGGTGCTGTGGGGATGAGGCAAACGAGCTGGCCTTGAGCAATGACATCAGGCTCCTTTGTGCACATGCATCTAGTGTCTGCTGCCTGTTATGATTTGCCGTTTACACAGAGGGAAACTGAGGCTCCGCATGCTGCTGAGCTGCAAATAATCAGAGGTGAGCACCAAGCATTGGTGCATCTGAGCCTCTTGCACACCCAGCCACACTTTCTGACTGTCCCTAGTAGATCCAGTTACAGAGAAGTGGCTGAGGCAGGAAGGCCAAGGGCACAGACATGAAGTTGGCAGGGGCCTGCACCCCAGCAGGGTCCCCTTGAATGAGGCCCTCGGGGTCTCCCATGGCTCACACTGCCCCACACCAGCTTGACTTCTCCTCTCTCCTCAGGCTCTGAATCCATGGCATAGAGAATATGAGACGTCCCAGATGCATCCATTCTACGGCTGACAGAATCCAGCCAGCGTCCCACACACCCAGTTCAAAAGGAGTCCAACGTCCCTTTTCAGGTGCCCCTTTCCCCCACTCCCTGATTCACGGAAGACCCCCATGAATATGCAGTTTAGAAAAATGAACATGGCCCCATTACCTCATCTTTATTCACTGATGGCTGTCTCACTACGGAGCCTTTCCCATGCCTGCAGTGTCCTTTGAAAAGTGTCCAATCTGCCTGGACCATTACACACACACACACACACACACACACACACTTGCCTCTGCCTCCACACAGCAAAGACTGAGAGACTTTTACTCAGCTGTTTCTATGGCGGAGGCCAGGGTCTGGAGTGTGTTGAGGAGAAACCATGGTTCTTCGATCTCCATGGCTCCTCACCTCATGGGAGATGTCCCTCACTAAGGGTGGCCCATGCTAATGAAGGACCCCCTGGGAGCCTGCCACATCCTGGCCCTTGGCAGACATTATTCTACCCTCCAGAGATCAGGCCTGGCCAGACAGCTGGTGGCTGAGGGCCACCTCTTCCAGCAGCCTTTCTCCATTTGCGTGACACATCATAGTCCGCCCCCTTGCAGGGAAGAGGAGCACCCTGCTTGTTATGGATTAAATATGAAGTCTCCCCAAAAACGCATGGACTGAGGGCTCAATTCCCAGTGCATCAGGGCTCAGAGGCATGGCTTAGACAGTGCCTGGAACATGAGGGTGCTAGCCTCCTTAGTGGAGTGATGAGTCCAGAGTCCAGGGGATATTAGGAGGTAGGGACCAGTTGGACAATGTAAGTCACTGGAGCTGTGACTTTGAAGTAAGATATATCCTGTCTCTGCCCCTTCTTCTCTCTGGGTCTTTCCCTCTACCCTGCTTCCTGGCCACCATGAGGTGAGCATCTTTCCTTTGTCCACCCTTCCATTGAGATGTTTCTGCCTTGGACCCAGTGACCACGGACTAAACTCTCGGAAACCAGGAGCTGAACAAACCACTCCTTCTTTAACTTGCTTTCCTCAGACGTTTGGTTACAGTGACCAAAAGCTGACTGAAATACTGTTGAGTTGGGGGGGAACAAGGAAACTGCAGAATTGGCTGTAAAATGGAACGGGATCGTGCAAGGCACACATGCAAGAAAACCACCTATTTTGTCCACGCACTTATGTAGCTCTGTAAATATGTACAGAAATATCTGGACTCCACTCCCCCCTGCAACTCATGGTGGTCATTGGATGGGAAGGGTGGTGACCAAATCATATTTAGTCTTACCTGTCATATTTTAATTTTTTATAAGGAGCAAGTATCCTGGCATTACTGATATTATTAAAATTCATTTTAAAATGGAAGGAGGTGGAAAAACAATGAAGTGGGAGCTGTGTCAGTATGAGTTACCCCCCACCTGCTCATGTGCCCCTTTGCTTTGGCTGAAGCTGGTGAGGTTAAGGGCTGTGTCTGGTAGTGATTTATCAGCAGAAGAAGGGTCCCCCCAGGACGGGTGTCAGAGAAGTTCTCTTTAGGTGTATATTTCCTTTTAAACACCAAAAGTCAGATGTATTCACCATCGGCAGTTTTCAAACTAGAGAAACGCATAAAGGAGAAAATGGAAATCCCATGTACTCTGCCCACTGAGTCACAATCGCGGTTCACATTTCGGCACTGGGGCCAGTGGCGGCTCAGACTCCCCTGGTGTATAGCAGCTCTGCCTCAGACCATGAGGAACTTAGTTCTCCAACTACCAGAGGGGAAGATTTCACGCACGTTGCGGGACTGAGTTTCAGGGGAGCCCTGCAGTCCATGCCAGGAGTGCTCGGTACCTATGTGTCTGCTCTGCGGCAGCCGGCAGGGTGATGCCTGTTCACGTGTTTCCTCACCAGGTTGGGAGCATTCACACTGAACTAAACCCCCGGTCCCTCCTTCTTTTTTAAAATTTTGAGACAGAGTCTCACTAAGTTGCTAAATGACCCAAGCTCAGCCTGAACTTGGAATCCTCCTGCCTTAGCCTTCCAGCGTGCTGGGATTACAGGCGTGTGCCACCTCCCAGCTTCAATATTTTTAACATGCACACTTTAATGTGGGCACTTGCAAGGCTTTAGGGCTGCAGGTTGTGTAGTGTTAGGCCAACTTACAGAGCTGGTGCTCTGCCCCTGCTCTGTAGTCTTCCATGGCTCTCTACTGCCATAAGTGTGAAACTGATCTCTTACTAGGAGTCTAGATTCTTCATAATCCAGCCTTCCTTCACCTGCTGCATCTGTAGTGACCTTTCTGAGCCATCCTGACAGCTCCCAGCATCCAGCCCATGCCCAGAAGCCCTGCCTTTCACCTGGTGCTTGGCCAAACCCAGTCCCTCCACGATGCCTGTTATCCACACCACTGGGCCACTTCTGGGAGCACTGCTGGGGACCAAACTCTGCAGACCTCAGTCAGCCTCCATCTCTATGCACATTTTAATCTCTCCAACTCCACTGCAAATGCCTAATGGCTGGGGTCTAAAACAGGTCACTCTTCTAATTTTTTTTTTCTAAAAATTATCTAGTGCTGTGCTGAACACAGGGAAACAGCCCTGTGACTACTGGCTGGTGTTCTCGCTCCAGCGAAGGGGTGGATGGGCGTCTTTCTGTTTGTTGGTGTTCCCAGCCTCAGGAATGTCTCCTGGCGGGGTCAGCTGTCAGCTGGTTAACACAGAGACCTTGTTCGGTGGCCTGAGTATCCATCCCCTGCTTCCCACAACCCTCTCCGCATTCTCTGTTCACGCACTTGGAGGTGTCGTTGAATTTGGCTTAGAGACAGGGCTTCAGCCCTGGTTACAGTGATGAGCTCAGGATGAACAGAGGACCTCAGAAAGCCCAGAAATGCAATCCTGGAATTTTTGCTAGACAAAAATGAATAATTACAATAAAAAGGGAAAACAAGCCTCCTTTCTTACTGATCTTTTGGCTTTAGGGATGGAGTAGGGAATTCTAGAGCTGTTGGCAGCCTCCACATGAAGAGACTCTGCCCAAGAATGGAGTCACTGTATAAGAAAAGGGATATGGAGGAAGGTTAGATGTGTTACTGTCAGGAAGGGGGTCAGGATCCTGGATCCAGCCAAGCCTGTCATCCATCCCTGTGCTTTTTAGCTATCTGCATGCTCTGGTATGGACGTGGTCTGGTTCCCCAGAAGTGCATGTGCCCCAGAGTGGCAGCATTCAGAGGTGGTGGAACTTCTACAAGATAGGCTTTAGTGGGAGGTGATTAGCCCATTGGAGGGCATTGACCTCAGGAGAGATTAAGGTAGTTCTCAGGGGGCTTGATGAATTCCCACAAGAGTGGGTTGTTATCAAAAGAGGAAGCCTGTGTCTGCACCCCTCCAGCATCCTGCCTTGCCAGAGGGTCTCCTATGCACTTGCTCCTGCCATCATGAGATTACCTGCCACCAGGCTGTCATCACAGGCCACACAGATTGGACCACCCTGTCTTGGACCCAGCCTCCAAAAGTGTGAGTGAAATAAGTTCTTTTCTTTATAAAGTACCCAGATTCACGTCTTGTTAAAGCAACACTATATACATAGCATTGCCAACTGGCACTCATCAGAGATTCCCCTGTTGTCCTTTGGGAGTTACACTCCTGGGCAGGGCACATAAGTCTCCTTCCAGAAGAGAACCAGTGATAGGGCTTCTTCCTGCCTTCACTTTTGCCTGGTTCACGCCCATCACAACCAGGGAGCCAGATGAATCTTGTCAAACTCCAGATTGTTATCAGATTGTGCCACATGGAGGGCATTTGTGGCTTTCATTACCCACACCGTTGAGCTCTAACCCCTCCACCTGATTTTCCAGTGCTGGACCATAACTACTTCATCCGGCTGCCATCTCCTGTTAGGCATTGATTGTGCTGGAATGAATGGGCCGCTTACCTCTTCATTTACCTTCTGTGACCCAGCCTGCAGGGTGCCATGCCCTTTCCTCCAGTCCCCTCCACTGGCTGAGCTCATATTCTGAATCAGTGCGGATCATCCAAAGAGACAAAACCAGTGGGAGAGACATTATTACGAAGCATATTGCAAAGAAGTGGCCAGTGCAGTCCTGGCGCAGGCTAGGCAGCTCTCCAGTCCACAGGGCAGGCTGTCAGGAAGGGCTGGCCATAGGCAGAGGCAGGGGAAGCTCTAGTCCGCAGAGCTCCTTCTTCTTGGAGGCCAAGGCTGTGCTCTCAAGGCCTTTAAACTGATTAAATCAGGCCTACTAGATGACCAAGGATAATCTCCTTAGTTAAAGTCAACCAACTGCCAGCCTTTAATCATATCCACAAAATCCCTTCACAGTAACACCTGCATCACATACCTGGGGGTGGTAGCCTGGCCACCCTCACACAGGAAACTGACCATCAGGTAAAACAGCCCACCCTTTGTCAACTTGGCATCCAATCACCTCCTCTGAAACCTTACCTGCTCTCGTGAAGATAATAACAAAGTCGCGCTTTCATCCGTTGTGATCTAGTTATCCTATGTACCATTGCAAGTGCACTAACCCTTTCTTCAGAAGAGAGTCACAGGGAGATGGATCTTTCCCAAATGGGGAAGGAACCAAGAAAAGGAGGGAGGGTCAGGGGAGGGAATGTAAAAAATTTCACGTGTGTACATGTACCAACCTCCTGTGAGGAAAGTAATCATTACATACTTCAAACATGGACCAATGAAACTTAGACCAAAATTGAGAAATGAAGATGCTCTGAATTTGGGTGACTGTCACCCTTCTCTGTGATATCTTTTAACTTAACTATGGTGGTTTAAACTTAACTCCTCCCCACCCAGTACTGGGGCTCAAAAGGCAGGTATGGTGCCACTGAGCTAAATCCTTGGCCTTTAAGCTTAACTTTTATTAATGCATCTTATGTTGAATGATAAGGGGATAAGAGAGAGAAGGAAGCAAAAAGCATGTAACTGTACGTACGCAAACATATTCACAACAAAACTAGGAGGAAACACTCATGCAAACTCTCTAAAACGTGCTCATTTGTACAACTGGTCACAGAGCTGCGGTTGGCGTTTATAAATACCTTCTTCCACTACCCATTCCACAATCCCCTTTCCTCAGCAGCCACTTCAGCTGATCGTGGTTCCTCGCCCGGTGCAGTGACTCAAATCTTCATTCCCAGAGTGTCTGGACCACAAGAGTCCTGCCTGAATTGGGTTGTGGTTTTCTGTAGATATTGATCGCAAAGCACAATGATATTTAGAAACATCGGAGGGGTGCTCAGGACTCCAGACAAGCTCTTCCTCACCTTCGCTGTGGTGTAGAACCCCACTTCCTCCGTGGTGATCGGGGTACATTACCCCAGCCAGCACCACTCCCTCTTTGACACCTGTTGACTCAGAGGCATGAGGGGTCCAGGACGGCCAAGTGCTGGCCTCACTTCCAGCCCAATGTCATCACTGCTGTGTGCGCTGGCAGAAGCATTCTGCCCTCTGGAACGAAGACCTGTGGACCAGCAGAGCATGAATTCACAGGGTCAAGAAGCAAATATTTTGCTAGAAAACTGTTCAGGGTGAGAGACAGTGGTGCAACTCCTATCTCTACTCTTGGTTCCCGAATCCATAGCTCCTGGCAGCAGAAGAGAGAGAGGCCCGGGCCGGAAGTGAGTTCCTAGAATGCACTGTGCCGTGGAGTATATGCCAGGGCTCTGCGTGTTGTCATCTCCTAGCCACGCCACTGCTGCATCAGTTGCTGCAGAGACAGGTGAATCCCATCACCCCAGCAGTTGGCCAAGAGTGGGCATTTCATTTGCTGTGAGGCAAGTTCCTCAATCAGAATAACTGGAATCCCACACTGAACATGTGTAATATATTTCTTCTGGTACCAGGAATCGAACCCAGGACCTTGCACTTGCCAGGCAGGCGCTACACCACTGAGCTACATCCCTGGACCATGCTGAACACCATAAAGGGTCTAAGAGCCCATGTGTGATAGTTTTGCAGAAGTACTACATGTAGGGAAGGCAAACCTGCATGTAGAGCAGCTCAGCATCATGGATCCTAATCCCAAGCCCCTCCTATCCTTCTAGGCCTGGTTCATATCTCTCCTTCAGTAAGACTTCAGTAACCCCGCAGACTGATCTGATACTTATGCAGTCGCCCAGCATCTACTGAGCACCTTCTGTGTGCCAGATGCTCTGGCAGGACCTGGGGAAAGGCACAGTCCCTGCTTAGACAGATGTTGTAAAACGGAGAAAGGGAATAAGCGAGTCCCTGTCCAGTGACCTCATGACCCAGTAACCATTGGTTTGACTATTTCCTGGGTGGTTTTCTCTTCCCCATCAAGCTCTCATATCTTGAGAGCATCTCGCATGTTTCCACCCTAGCTGGCACAACACATGGGAGAAGAGATGTTCCTGGGGCACACTGGGAAAGCTCGGGAGATGGGAAGCTAATGATGTCACAGAAGCCACCATGCTGAATGTGGCCCATGGGGACTCTGCTTCTCCAGGGAGGCAGCAGACGGAGTGGTGCCCTGGAGGGGGACTTTCCCACTGCAAGCTTGCTTGGCCATGCTGCACTGCCACATTCAGCCCTTCAACCCTTCCTCTTGGGCCACAAAGAATCTGCCTCCTTTGTTTCAAGACTGCATTGTCTCCAGCCACTGCACCCAACTAGAGCCATTCTGAAAGAAGGCAGAGAAAGCCACTGACAAATCCAGTCTCTTGGCTCCTAGCAAAGGCCTTTCCTGCCTGTAATCCCAGGACTCAGGGAGGATCCTCTGAGGCCAGAGGATCACAAGTTTATACCCAGCCTGGGCAATTTAGCAACTTAGAGAGACCTTGTCTCAAAATAAAAAATGAAAATGGACTGGAGATGTAGCTCAGGGTGAAGCACCAAGAAAGAAAGAAAAAAACCCTTTCCAAAACCAGTTTGGCTCCTGCTCTCCCCTCACCCACTGTCTTGTCTCTGGGTGCCCCCAGCTCTCTTGATTAACATGGCCCTGGCCATTGGGTATTAATTACCTGCTTGGTGCCTATCAGCTATTGCAAGTGCCATCACACTCACAAGCAAGGCCAGCAGTGGTTCTAAGACGCACTTCACTTGATTTACATCAGCTTTAGTCCCTGCAGCTTCACCTTGGAAGCACAGCAAGCTCAGGCGACCCTAGCCCTGCCCGGGGTGGGTGCGGGGGAGAAGGAACCCTAGGGAGAATGAGAGCTGGATCCAAGCAGGGGAAATGGGACCAGGTGCCTCCCCATTTCAGTCTGGGAAGGGAGATGACGTCCGAGCTGGGTGATGCTTGAGCCTCGCCTATGTCAGTTAGAGCAAGAGGCAGACTTGGTGCCCAGCAAAGCTTTGCACAGCCAGGTGCTTCTGCCTTTGTTCAGAGAGCTCTGGTTTTCTTGTGTGCCTACACTGGGGACAACTCTGTTTGCTGAGATCATCCCACTTATTCACTCAAGTGTCTGCACACCTAATTGTGGGGTGCAGTAAAACTGACCACGTGGTGGACCACACGCTCAGCCCAGGTCTTGGCACTCCCTGTACCCACTGTGACTGCTGATCCCAGAATCCCGGGGAGAAAGGGAGGTCACAGGACTCAGACCCACCCAGCCAACCTGCAGACTCAGGAGCCGAGTCACAAGTTCGCTCTATTGTTACAGGCTGCTGAGGCCTCTTATTTGTGACGCAGCTGATACTGGCCCTTCCTGCCCAGGCCCTGCATCTGAACAAGTCTCAGTGCTGCGCTTGCCCATGTCCCTGTATCACTGCCAGCCCAACGCGTTACCCTGCCTGCCGCTGACCCTCGCATCTCCAGGGCTGACACCACTCAGCTTCCAGAAGCAGCTGTGTCACATTTAGAAACATGCAACTTCTGAACTTTGTAAGAAGTCGGACTCTCTCCTCTGACTTCTGCTCCTTGCCCTTCAGGGCCACACGGAATTAAATGTGTGCTCATTGTCAACTGAGACAGCTGTTCAGAGGAGGAGAAAGCAAGGGCTCCAGCGTACCCCCCTTCTCCCTGTGTGCCATTTCACGCCTCTCTTGTCTCCTGCCATCTCTGACTTGTTAAGGAGGGGTCTGTGACTCTGACTGACAATTCAGCTGTGTGTCGGAGGTGCACATGGCCCGAGGGAAACTCCCCCGAGGAGCTGCGACCCAGAGCAGAGCCTCACTCCTGTGCTGCCTGCACCCCCTGAGACATGGGGGGCTCTTCTGGCAGCCACCAGACCTTCGCTGCTCCTGAGCTGGCTCTGGACGACCACCCCAAGCCATTGTCGTCATGCCAGCATCTGCACTGATGAAACCAGATTCCCTAGGGCCCCGAGGCATTTTGAAGAATGAGGCTATGCCGTTCCCAGAATTCATGTGTTGGGGGCTGAACCCCCAAATTCACATGTGAAAGGAATCTGGAAAGGGGGCCTTTGGCAGACAGTTAGGGTTAGATGAGGGCATAAAACGGGGCCTCTACAGTGGCGTCTATGGCTATGTGAGAAGAGGAAGAGAGGCCTGGCTGTCCTCTCACTGTCTCTCCAAATAGTGTGGAGAGGAAGTGCTCGTTCCCCGGGACATCCCAACCTCCACCACCACGAGCAGAACAAGCCCTTACTCTTTATAAATTAGCCAGTGTCCGGTGCTTTCTTGTAACAGGAAACAGACTGAAGTAGCAGTCTCACCCCTTGGTCTGCAGCATTCCTACTGCGAACTACCCCTCCGCAGCCCGCAGGGCCAGAGTCTGCAGGAACCCCCGATGCCAGGGATCTGGGAGTGGGGAGAGGTTGTCTCAGGTCAGCTGGACCCTGCTTATCTCAGGGCCACCGGTCCTCCTAGGCCCAGCTGGGATGTGCAGGGACCAGAGTCCGGCAAAGTTCCTTTCAGCTCCGTGCTGCTCTCCTGGCCCCCGCATTAGTCACTGGGCCACTTGGCTGAAGCAGCACTGTTAATGCGCACAGAGTCCCTGTGCCTGCAGGTCCGCGGATGGCAAGGCACAGGCCATTTGGCTCACAAACCAAGCGCAGCCTTGTTTACAGACTCCACTGTGAGCGCCTGTGGGCAGGTGGGAAGCCCCTGTCCCAGAGGGTTGAAACTAGGACCCTGGGTGACCGCCCGGCCAAAACAGACTCACCTGCCTGGGAATCACGGCGTCAGCAATCTCATGCATTTCTCAAGTGGCTGTTTATCATCCCCTACCCAGCGTGGGCAGGGAATGAGGAGGCTTCTTCTGTACCCCGGCTGGCTCTGAAATGTCTCAGGAACCCAGGGCAAGAAAGGATGCAGAACATCATCCTGCCCAAGGCAGACTGCGCTTGCTCTGCAGCTGTCTCTCTCATACCCCTCCTTGAATGGAAGCTCACTATCTGCCCCAAACATATGTCAGAGATTAGAAACCGGTCTCTTTGCCTCTTCCATCCACACAAACAGAATGCTTTTCCCTGCAGAGCTCTTCCATGAGCTCCACCTTCCACCCTCTGATTTTCTGCCCCAAGCCAGGTTCTTTGGGGAAACAGAGCGGACAGCTCATGTGCATAATGAAGATTTTATTTTAAGGAATTGGTGGATGTAATTGCAAGGCTGGCAGAGGAGTGTGGCAGGCAGGCTGGAGACTCAGCTCAGAGCTGCAGCTAAAGTCCAAAGGCATTCTGGGGTGCCAGAGGGTGGGCAGGGTGAGCTACTGCTGCAGATGAAGTCCAAAGGCTGCCTGAGTAAAGTTCTGCTTTGTTAGGGGCCAGTCAGTCTTTCATTCTATCCAGGCCTTCACCTGATGAGATGAGGCCCACCAAACATTACAAGAAACAATCTGCATTACTCAAAGCCCACCAGTTTAAATGTAAATATCATCCAAACACCCTCCCAGTAACTTCCAGCCACCCTGATTCACAAAATTAAGCAACAGACCCAGCACACCTCTCAGCCCGTGACTAAACCAAAAATACTCGGGATGTAGTCATTCTTAGGATGTTTTCTCAGAGGACAAAACGTGCAACACAACGCCTTCCTCAGATGTCAGAGAGCTACCCCATTTCCTTTCCACTGCCACACAGACTGCAGCTAAAAAAAAAAAAAAAAAA
>NW_022900932.1:13360860-13391658 GCF_012274545.1 Fukomys damarensis | reverse complement strand
AAAAAAAAAAAAAAAAAAGGATACAAGAGATAGCACAGCAACCCAGCCATCAAAACCCATGTCCTGGGTCAGGAGGGGAGATGTTCCGAGTAATGATATAGCACCTATGATGCGAAAATGACTCACATAAAAGAGAACAGGGATGTTATACATGTGTACCCACTACCCACGAAGACTGTAATCATTACGTACTGCACACGTGCACTAATAACAATTAAACAGTTAAAATAAGAGAGATGCACTATTTTCCCCAAGATGTCAATGGCATTTACATTAGCTTTGGGTGTTGGAATTATGTTTTTTTTCCCTTTGTTTATCTAGTGTGCGTTATGTGACTTTTCTAATTTCATGTCAGTTGCTAGTGAAAGTGATAAATAAGTAAAAGTTTCACAAGTAAACAAAATGACTTCAAATAGTCATATCTGTCACCTAAAAGTACATAAAACTCCAAATTATATATGCCGTTTATCTGAGTTATGTTCCAGCTAAATTTAACTAACCATCAGAGCCTGTGAGTTTTGTTGTTGCTGTTACTATTTGAATTAAAAAGTGTTTCCAGTGTTGTGGTCAGATTTGAGACCTTTGAAAATTCTATTAAGTACTTTGCACGGATCAATTACTTCTATAAGACATTCCAGCTATAGACTTGGTTGTCTTGGTCCGTCCTGCTATTATAAAAAAATGCCACAGACTAGGTAATTTATAAAGATCAGTAATGCTGCATGCCTGTAATTCCAGTACTCTGGGAGGCTGAGGCAGGAGGATCACAAGTTTGAGCCCAGCCTTGGCAACTTACCGACTTAATGAAACCCTGTTTCAAAATAAAAAATGAAAAAGAGGACTTGAGATGTAGCTCAAGGCAAAGGCCCTGGCCTTAATCCCTAGTACTGCAACAAAACAAAATAAAACAACAGAAAGACATGGCTTACAGCTCCCCAAGGTAGGAAGTGCCAGCTCAAGTCTCCAACAGGCAGATGGTGGCTTGTTTCTGTGTCCTCTGAAGAGGACATGTGTCTTCGATGTAGGAAAAGGATGACAAAAGGGGTGTCTAGTTCCCTGGATTCAGTCCCCGGTCCTGGACCCTGGTTGAGAATTGCTGTTGTAAGAAAGGAGGCAGCAGCACCAGGGTCAGCACAGGGAGGTGGCGGAGGAGAGGAAATCACAGAGCAGGATGACAGAAACATGGCTCGCACAGCCGCAGGAAAATCAGATTGGCGATGATGCGGTGGGACGATGGGGACGCCTCTCCAGCTGGGCCTAGGCCTGAGCAGGCCTGGTCCCCTCAGCCAGCCAGCCGCTCCCAGGGTTCCGCCACACCTGTCCCCTGGGAACTGGGCCTGCTCCCAGGTCTGCGGCTTTAGCAACCCAAGGATCTCAAGACCAGGAAAGGAGAAGCCTCTGGATCTGCCTTGCAGCTGCCCCTGCAGTCCTGGTGCTATATTTCAGTGTGGCATGAAGCCCTGGATCTGGCCTGGAGAGATGACGAAGGGGTCTTGTTTACTATGTCACCACGGCCTGGATCCCAGCCTCCAGATCCCTGGCTCATTTAGATCCCACAGTTGCTCCTTCCCAGCTGAACTCAGAATCAGCCCAAACACCTCCCGTGGCTCCCTACTCTTGGCAAGGTAAAGCTCAACCCCATAGGACAATATTTATGTAAGTGTCTGAGGGTTCCGGGAAGAAATCCACACAAATGATGTGGCTTAAAAGTAACTAAGATCTTTTCTCTTAAGGTTCTAGGAAGCAGAAGTCTCAAATCTTCTAGAGCAGATACTTTCTGGCACTGGGGACCAGTTTTGGGGAAGACAATTTTCCATGGATGGGGGCAGGGCGTGCTTTGGGGATGATTCAGGCAGGATTATAGGTACGGTGTAGCTCACCTGCTGGGCTCCCAGGCCACACAGGTCTGCAGCCTGGAATTTGGGGACCCCTATTCCAGAAGCTCGAGGGAGCCCTCTCTCTCTCCCTCTCTCTCTCTCTCTCTCCCTGCCTCTCTCCCAGCTCCTAGTGGCTGCTGGCACTCCTGGTGAGCCTCAACTTGCAGCTCCTTGCTCTATTCTTGGCTTCATCCAGTTGGCTCCGGTGATGAGCATCGGGTTGTCCCCACCCACCGGGTCCTCCCCCTGCCTGCTTTCCTGGGTTCTGTTACTTCCCCTTTCTCTCATGCTCCATGCTCAGGGGCCCAGCTCTGCTCTCACCCCCCTCAGGAAGCCCCCTTTCCTCTTCCAGTCCACCCTGGTGCCCGTTTGGCTCACTGCATTCTGAAGACAGCCTGGAGCTTTCACTGTAGTTCCTTGACTTGTTTAGATCCACACACAAGTAGCAGCAGGCCCCAGACTGGGACGTGTTTCCATGGAGCCCCATCACAGGTCCCCAAGGTGACAAAGGGCTCAAGGGACAGATCCTGGCTTAGCCCCCTTGCCACACAGCTTCCCCTTCCAAGTAGATTTCCTTCTATCCCCCATCAGTTGGAGTGGACCCCTGCTCAATGCCAATGGACCAAGAAGCAGCCCCACATAGCCTTGGGTGGCTCTGGCAGTGTGGCCCAGTGGGAAAGGCCCCAGCACAATGACCAGCACCAGCTGAGGGCCACCCAGGGGCACCAGGAGATCTTCTGCTGCAACCCAGTGCCTCTCCAGCCACCCACACTGCACTCACAGGGGCACTCACTACCCATGCATTGCTAGTGAGCTGTGGTCCCCCACCATCACATGTCCTCCCCTCTCTGTGTTACCCCTGCCTGCTCCCCAGGACCATTGCTGATGCCATGACTGCTGGTTTCTGGGCACCGTGCCTACCTTCTATGCTACCACCCTGGGAGCTGCTGCTGCTGCCCTAGCAGCCAAGCAGTGGGGAAGGGCAGCAGGGGTCGGTACAGGCCTGCTCTTCGCTGGACACTGGCACCCAGGAGTGTGACAAGCTCCCTTGGCTCAGGCAGTGTAAGTCATTCCAGGTTCTCATCATCCTATAGCCACCCGTATGTTCCAGAATGCACTGTTGTGGCCCAGAATCTCCAACTGCATTAAGGCCAAGGCCCCAACCCCTCCTGTTCCTCACTGTGGCTAAAACTAAGGAGGTCAAAGGACACAGGGGAGACCCAGGTCTGCAGCAGCGCATCACTAAGACACTAGTCATTTCATGGGTGCTGGGGATCGAACTCAGTTCCTCACACACCTGCTCTGGCCGTGAGCTATACCCTTAGATCAACACAGACATAGTTCTTAATAGCAAAGTCTAGAAGCCCTTTGGCTAGTTTTACAAAAGGCTAAATCTGCTCCTGGATTCCTCTTCTGTGATAGTGTCTTTATTTTATGGGGAAAAGAGATGTATACCTTGAGAAGGCTCCAAGAGAAAGGAAAGAAATTGAACGGACAAAATCAAAGCATTTATTAATTGCTTTTATTCAGTTATCTGATTATTTATTTCAACAGTTTTTCTGGAGATATAGTGGACATACAAGAAATTGCACATATTTAAAGTGTACAACTTTTTAAGTTTCAACAAATACAGAGCCCAGGAAACCATCAAGACAGCGAACAGGCCCACCACCTGCAAAGTTCTTTCTCATTCCTTTGTAGTTTCTCCCTCAAGCCCCTCCGCAGCCCCTCTACCCCAGCTCCAAAACAACCACTAAGGTGTTTTGAGTAGCAACAGGGTCACCTGCTTCTCCTAGCGTCATATGCAAATGGACTCATGGAGTGCACACTTTTTGTCTGGCTTCTTTCACTTTCCTTAATTGTTTTGAGATGTGTAGCTGTGTGCATCAGCTCTCCTTCCTTTTTTGTTCTTGAGTAGGGGGTGTATCTCAGTTTATGCATCCATTGATGAATAAATCCACAGGGGATTTTCCCCCCATTTGGGGCTTGGTGAGGAAATCAGCCACGAACATTAGCTAACACATTTTGTGGGAACAATGTTTTTATTTCTCTTGGGTACATACTGAGGTTTGAATGCCTGGGTCATAACAGTAAGACTATGGTTAACCTTTAAAGGAATTTATAAACCATTTACCAATCTTGTTGGGCCATTTATACACCTGCCAGCTGTGTGTGAGGGTTACTGGTTTTTTCTGTCTTCACCAACAGGGTTTTTTGTTTTTGTTTTTGTTTTTGTTTTTTCCAGTTTTACCCAAACTAAAAGATGGCTGTGTGTCACTGCAATTTTAATTCACCTTTGATTAATTGGTAAAGTACAAAGAGCATCCTTTCATGTCATTTTTTCTCATCCATATATCTTTTTTTGTAAAGCATCAATTCAAACCTTTTGCTCACTTTTTTATTGAACTGCTTTCTTATGATTGATTTCTGAAAGTTATTTAATATTTGGATACAAGATTTTTATTTTCTCCCAGCTGAGGCCTATCTTTTCATTTCTGCTTTTGAAAAGCAGAAGTTTTTAATTGGATGACAGTGAGTTTATCCATTTGTTATTTCACGATGGTAAAAGTATTCATTTAAAACAAAGAAAGCTGACTGGTTCTCATTCAACATTTATGAAGTGCTTATTATGTGCAAAGAACTTCCTGGCCTAAAGGCACCTGGTGGGAGGAAGCTAGGTTATTGGGGGTGTGGCCTTGAAAAGGATTATGGGACTCCTATGCCCCTTCTTGCTTTATGGCTACCATGAGATGATCAGCTTCCTCTGCCTGTGTGCTCACCATGTGGTACTGTGCTACCACAGCCCAAAGCAACAGGACCAAGGGACTACGGACTTAGACCTCTGAAACCATAAGCCAAAACAAACCTTTCCATCGGTAAACTACTTATGTTGGGTATGTCCTTATAATGACAGCCAGCTGACCAACACAGAAGGCCATCCTAACACTTGTTAGTGGTATTTGGTTTTGTTTATTTTTGAGTGGAGGGTGGGTATTTAGTAACAGACGTCACTGTACAAAGAAAGTTTGATGAAATCTGGAGAAGAATGTAACTAAGAGAGGATGTCAAGAAGAGGAGAAAAAAGACTAAGCAAGAAGAAGAAGAAAAGAATTAGTCACAAAGAAATATCAAAGGGTGTCTCTACTCATAAAATAAAAATTAATGGATTACAGAGCAAGGACATTAAGACAGATCTTTACAGGGTTGCAGGAAATGGGAGAATCAGGGCAAAGCTGAGCTGTCATGTGGAACATTTTCTATAACAAACTGCTGTTTAAAGCTAATATAAGCTTTATATTGTAAAGGGTAAGAGGCTGCAGGTGCTTACGAGAGAAGAAATGAGAGAGATGTCACTGGGTCCAAGCCAGGGTGCGGAAGCCACTGACTTTGCTGGAATGGATGCTGCTCTAGGTCAGGCTGTTGTCATCTAGAACTTCAGTCACATGTTTGGACTTGGGACAAGAAACTCCCACCCACCCTGATTTAGGGGTGAAGGGCAAGTCTGTTTTACTGCAGTGCTCATGGTACCCTTTTTCATGTTTTACTTACCCTGAAAATTGCTTCCTTCCTCAAGGGAAAACTAAAAGTCAGGAGGAACAACATTGTCTCTTCTTCTGTGATGTTGTTGAGAAGTGCTGCACGGTGAAAGGTACAGATCAGAGGGGAGCTCGGTGAAGGAAATCCTCACATACTCAGTGGAATTTGGCCTGCTCTATCCCAGCATCTAGTGTTCACCATGCTACCAACAAGAATGAGGGCAGCAAGAGCCGCAGGTACAAAAAGGGTGGAAAATTTCCATCTGCACTGCCAAACTGAGAGCGATCACAGAGAAGAATGAAAGCCCAAGTAAGACTATTGCAATGCTGAGCAGCAGGGACTGTGGGGCAGCAAGGAGGACAGGGGATGAGGAGGCAGTGCAAAAGCAAGGCCAGCAAGCTGATGACCCTGTGGTCACCCGAGGTCCAAAGCTGAATGGTGTCTCTTACGTTGTGTCAGTGAGATTAAACCCTATACTCTTTGCACCTTGAGCAGCAACGTCAATCGTCAACTCTTTCACTTAGGGTTAGAACTGTGGCTAACCTTACAATGTAGGACTGGTTTAAGCACAATAGAAGTTTATTTATTTATTTATTTATTTGTTGATATTTTATTTTATTGGTACCAGAGATCAAATTTGGGACCTTGTGCTTGCAAGGCAGACGACAGAACCACTGAGCTAAATCCCTGGCCAAGTTTATTTGTTTTTTTATGTAAAAGGCTGAGCAGGAAGATCAAAGATGAACAGAGGTTCTCATAGTGTCAGGAATCCAGGAAGCTTCTAGAAGAGTGCCTTGCCTTGCCATGCCTGCCATGTAGCACTTGCCCTCATAATCCAAGGAGGTGTTTACATGAGAGGAAATGGTGGCCAAGGCTCCAAGTACACAGTAGTCCTTTCAGATTGCAAGCAGTCCAGGAGGAACACTTCTGCTCACATCCCATTGGTCAGGTCAGGGTCACGTGACCATGCAGGCAGGCTGGGAAGTGTAGTCTTCAGGGAGGGCAGCTCTGCACCCTGGTAAACATTCTGTTCCTATGGGAGAAGAGGAAGTGGATACTGGGAACAACTAGTAGATTCTGCCACTTTAATCCTTTACAAAGTCCTAAATTGGGAAAAACACAGACCTTGTCATATGTTGAATTGTGTGCATACTGGCAACTGTAGTTAGTTTTCCAGCATCCCGAGTGGGTGTAGCAAACCAATAACTCCTCATTAGAAGGGTTCTGAGGAGGCAATGCAACATTTTGACTTGAATCAAAGTCAAAGTATTAAAAAGGAAAATGAAAGCAAGCAAGGAATGGGACACTGGTTCTTCTGGGATGGGGACAAGGTAAGGAGCCTTGAAGAATAAGGGGGAGTCAATAGCAGGATGAAGGTGAGGGTTAGAAGAAAGGAGAATTAAAAGAACAGAAATGGAATGCCACTTGAAGAGCCACATTATCAGTTAGTCATGAGTTGGGTTTTTCACCATTTGTTGGTAGGGACAAAAAAAAAAATAAACCCTTCACCTTAAACAAGCTCTTTCTGAACACCTTCTTAGTGCAAGGTCTCATGTTGGGACCAGAAAATGAAGAAAGAGAAACAAGATAGACCCTCCACTCTCTGAGTTTCTGTCTCAGAATGTCAACTTGCTTGCCTTCTAATGATAGATAAGTGATGTCTTCCAGAATTCTACCTCAATCGGCAAACATGCTAGCCAAAAACTGTTCCAGATATGCAATAGTGTTTAAGGGCTCAAGTTCTGGCTTCAAAAACTCATCCTCTGTCACACACGGGGTCTCTCCCAGTATTGCTAGAGAGACATTTGCTAGGGAGACCTGGACATTTGGTCCCCTTACTATGTACCTAGGCTTCATGTCCTTTGGTAACTTACTTGTCCTGCTTGGGCTTCCATTTTGTCAACTTTAAAATGGAAATCATAATTGCGTGCTTTGATGACGGTTGTAAACAGTGAATAAGAATGTGTCTCTAGTGGGTAGCAGAGCTCCTGGCTTGAACAGGGTTCATATGATCCTTTATTGTTATGACGTTGGGGTGACTCTGGAGGTGAGGATTCCCATCGAGTCTGCCCACGTCCTCCAGCTGGAAATGACCTGACACAATACAGTAAATGAAACCGGGTATTTGTGGTGGCTTTAAAACATATTTCTCAGGAACAGCAAGCAACTACTATTGGGGAATTTTCAAATTTAATATAGATCTCCAGGTTCCTTTCTTACATCTTCTCTGTACACTAATTTTATCCCCCTTCATCATGGAATCCGAAATAAGACTACCCTCTGAACAGCCATGTAAAGTAAATGTCTGAAATGTTATCATGAATTTGCTTTGAAAAGGCAATTTCAGATAGGTTATAAGAATGAGAAGGAAGTATTTTTAAAGTATTTTTTTATGCATAGCACCTCCCAGCCAAAAGTAAGTCCTCGACTTATGCATGAGTTCTATTCTGTGAGGATTGTTCATTAAGCTAGATTTGTTTGTAAACCGACAAAGTGAGTCTTACACGGTACATCTGTGAAAGTTCCCAACTTGAGAGTTCATAAGTCAAGGAGGGCTTAGAGTATTTAATTGTGTGATTGTGAGTTGTCAAGCAACTTGTCAGAAGGTGGATACACAGCAGGAAAAGCCCCAGTTCTCTGGCCTTAAAGAACTGACTCGATCAGACTGTGTGCTAACTGGCAATTGTGGCTAAGTTTCTGGTACCCAGAGCGGCCTTGACAAAGATGTGACTTTGCATCAGAGGGGTCTCAGGGGGGCAAATGGGAAGCTATGATCTGAGATATAGGTCACTGTGATTGCACATACACCATAGTCAGAGAAGCCCTCAATTGGTAGATCCACGTGGAGTTTCTAAAATAAATCTTGGATGTTCCTCCTCTTATCCCAGGGGCTAGGGAAGAGCAGACCTAGGCAGAGGGCAGCACAAGGGCAAAGGCACTGAACTAAAAGAGCCCGCACCACCCACATGGCTGATGGCATTCTGACAATCAGAGGACAGCGATGGACACCTTATTTGCAAAGTCATCCTACAAATATTCACTGAACACCTAAACATGGATGGTGTCATTCAACGGACAAGATGCACAGACTCTGGAAAACCTAAGTAGGGCTACGGGAGGGAAATAAAATGGGTGCATAAACAACCAACGTGATTCCCCCAGCCCCACAACTGATCCCTCCAGTGTGGCTGGATGTGGAGATGGGGCCGCTCTAGAAGTAACTAGATGAGGGCATTAGGATGGGACCCCGATCCTCCAGGATTAATGTCCTTATACGATGAGACATCAGAAAGCACTCTTTATAGCTTTTCCCCAAGCACACACTGATAAAAGCCCTGCGAGGACAGGAAGAAGGTGACCATCTGCAAGCCAGAAATGGCATTTGGACTAGAAATCTAGTGCACCAGGACCTTGACTTGGAATTCCAGCCTCCACAACTGTGAGAAAGTTCATCTCTGTGTTGGAGGCACCTAGTTTGGGTGATTGGTTAGAGCTTAGTAAGACGATGTCCACAAAGTGCCACAAAGAGAAGAGAGTAGCATGGACCACTAGGGCAGAGACAAGGGCCCTAATGGGAGCAGCCAGAACCGAGGTGCAGGAAGCGGTGGCCTTGGCTGAACCTTGAGCCCCTGCAATCACTTAGATTTAGGAGAAGTGGAGGAAGCTTCCAGCTGGAGGGAGTGTCCCCGGATGGGGGCTGGAGCAAAACTCACAGCCTCCCTGAGCCTGGAGGCTGGCATATGTAACATAGAAGAGTGCAGGACCCACTGGGCTCCTGTCACAAAGGGCTTTGACAGGCAAGTGCAGACTCTGGGCCTCCTTCAGCATGCATGAGCCCATGGTTCCATTTGGGACGAGTGTGTCTCGTGGAGCCCTGTGCCTGGGCAGGGTCATCAGAGGTCCTCGGACAGCTGGGCCCTGGCAGTAGTTGCAGTGAGGCATCTGGGTGTGGATGGGAGTACAGCCTGAGCCACTGAGTAAGGGAGGTGAAAGAGCGATCCAGGAGGTCAGATCAACAGAACTTGTGGAACCGTTGGATATGGACAAGAGGAGAGAGGGAAGTAAATGTCAGTGATCACAAGGTAGGCTCAAAAAATCACTTTGCTGACTTTTGGATTTTCTAGGTCTCTTACTCTGAAGCAGTCCCACCTTTAGGATGGGGACGAGGCCAGCTGAAGGGTTAATGTCACACTTGAGACTTCCGTCCTTTCTGTTATCCAAACTGCCAGCCAGTAATGGGACAAAGACACTAACAGTGTGAGCCTGCAGCCAGGAGAATAAGCTTGGGACAGAGGTGAGGGTTGGCTTCCGGGTCACTGGAGCCCAAAGCAGCACCAAGCAGTTGGAAAGTCCCATTGGCTCTCAGAGAGTTGGATCCCAGAGGGGGAGTTAGGGGGCACATGTGGTTAGAGGGACGTGGATGGCAGAGACAGCAGGAGACAGAGGCCTGGAGACAGCCCAGCCACATGTTGACTATTAGAGAGGAAAGAGGTGAAAAGAAGACCAGTGGCTTTAGGGTAATAAGAGTGCCATCCAAGACGGTGTCAGACAGGGGCCTTCTGGAGGAGGAAGCTCGGGAGGTACTGTGGGACCACTGTGCCAAAGACCAATTTCTAGAACATGAGAATGGACAAAAAACTCATTCATCAAGAGGCTGAAGACTGTCTCTAGAGAAGAGAGTCAGCAGCATCTCTGCCCTGACACTTAACTCTTTCCCTGTCTGGGGGACAGGTCTGGTCCAGACAGGCCCCAGAGCTGCTGGGATGAGCTTGCTTACTGGATCTTCCACATAGAGTGGACCTTTATTCAATTCTGGAGGACATAGGTGTGAAGGAAGCTCATAGAGCAACGTGAGTTTGGGGGAAAGAATAGCCCAGCCAAAATCGAGACCTTGGAGATCACCACGCTGCTTTCTCAACCTTAATGTTCCCGCAGATTTATGGTGTAGGAAATCCAGCTTGAAGCCCAAGCAGCTTTATTTCTAAGAGTTCCCAGGTCACCCTCTTTGTGCCTCGTTGTCCAGCTATACATGGAATCACAGAGATCTAATGACAGGACACAAACTGGCAGCCTGAGAACCTTGGCTTCATGCAGATTTTCTACCTTTGATGAAGCTCCAAAAGCTTAGAATGAGTTGATATTAGAAAAATCAGAAAATTTCACATGAACATTCATTTTTACATTCTGTCTTTTCTTATAAACTTCTGCAACTCCAGCAATTGGGGCCTGCATGCCAGGGGAACAGCAAGCTCTGAATCTGACCCACTGCTGCCCATTTTAGGCAGGGGAGGTACCCTCCAGACCCCACACCCACTGCATCTCCTACCCACACTACCCTGGCACATGCCACCGCAGAATTTTCCTTTCCTGATCTGCAGTCTCCCTTGACAGAGGAGAAATGACATCAGAGAGGGGACATTTCTAGCCCATATGAGGCTGGGCCAAGAGCAGATCCCATGCCACCCGCAGCACCCATGCCAGGGGACCCCTGGCCCAGCCAGCTGGCCTTTATCCATCTCCTGAATGCATAAGCAGTCCGCGCAGAAGAACATGGGTCTCCATCCGTCACTCATCTCTTTGTGCCCTTCTCCACATTTCTCCCTTTGTTTCTTGGGGAGAGGCTGAGGCAAGTCAACTTGCAAAAATGTGCTTCCACCAAAGGGGATCCTGGAGTTTATCTAATAGGCAGGTTGGGAGAAATGAAAATGCTAATTACTTCAGGGAAAATGTGGAAAATGAGTCAGCTCATTGGGCCACCGTGCAGCCAGTAGGAGCTGGGTTTTTGTTTTGTTTTTTGTTTTTTTTTTTTTAGAGGATAATGACTTTTTCTGGGGATTTTAGCCATGCACACACAACAAAAATAATTCCAAATGTCTGCTAGCAGAAATCCCTGGCTGCCAAATGCTACATTTGAAAATTAATGTGACAACCTGGAGGCCCGTTCATACCAGGATCAGAAGACAATGAAAGCTTCCTCCCGGGCAAGTTTCTAAGGGTAGGACCTGAGTACCAGAGCCAGAGAACCCAGAGGGCAGGGCCCACCCAGGGCTGGGTCGGAATTTGCTGGGAAGCCTCTCTGCTGCCTTTGTCGGCATCACCAAATCTCCTCCCTGGTCACTATGCCGTATCCCAAGGCCGGTGGGGCTAAACATTTATTGCCCGGTCCACCCCAATGTTAAATGACAGGTCTGGCTGCTGACAGGAGCCGAGCAGCAGGGGAGCCAGCCGGGCACAGCTCTGAGTAGACAAGTCTCTGGACAGAACTCTGCAGATGATTCTCTCTGAAGACCTGCACCAGGATGTGGGGTTCCGGCAGGCACCCCTGGACTCCAGGAGCCAGGGACCCCAGCACCCTTGCTCTCTCTTCCCAGCCACTGATGGCATTAATGAAGCTGGGCAGCTGTGGATGTAGGCATACTCTGGTCCTTTACGGCTCTTTGTCTGCAACCAGGCTCCTGTCTTTCAGCGCTGGCTGCAGGGTCTCTGGGGCTGATGCGGCAGCCAGATAATGAACAGTATATCAGGCGGGGAGGAGGGGGCTGTGGGGAGAGGGACGAGTGCCTGAGCGGCCAGCCTGACTTATTATTCCTTCACTCTCAAACAAAACAAAATCATTGGCCTGCCAGGGTCATTAAGGACCCCAGGGTTGTCATAGAAACGACCTTTGGGGCCTCTGTGGTTGTTAATGCATGAGTGACTGCCTGCATTGTGTGTGCGGGGAGAGGTCAGAGTTTTGTTGGTGGCTTAAGAAAGAAAGAAAGAGTGCGGAAGAAAGAGAGCCAGCACAAAGCCCGGGACTGGGCAGCTGACATTCAGAAAGAAGGCTGTACGCAGTGGCGCTGATTATATGTCTGGGATTATGACCATCCTGTGCCTTACGCATAGTAGGCGCTCAATAAATGTCTGCAGAGGTTAATGGATGCGTTTCTGTGGTTTTAAATGTCCTCTGTTTCCACTCCCAGTTGCACACTGCCAGGAGCCACTCTGCCAGGGCCCTGTCCCCAAGAGATTTAGACAGGTGGTCTCCTGGGTCATTGTTTAGTCAAGATGTGCGAGCCTGTGGCAAGTTTCAGGAGGGGTGCTTGTGTTTTGTCCTGCCTGGGTTCATCTTCAAGCTGCTAAGGACCTGAAGGCATGGGAGGGGAGGATAGGGAAGGGCAGCTGGAAAGTGGAAGTAGAGGGTGGCAAGGTCTGGCCTGCCAAGCCCCTTCCTAACTATGGACAGACAGATGCATTCCTGCTAGGAGACACTGAGCTCCTAGCCCAGGAGACAGTGCTCCATGACCAACTGGTGCGCAGAGGTTGCCCCAGACACCACCTTGGGTTTCAGAGTCAGCTCTGCCCATAACTCACCAAGTATCCTCTTGCAAGTCCTCTTCCTCTTTCTCCTCCCTTGTACTATTAGAGCTGGGCCATTGGCCATTGACATCTATGGCCCAGCCCAAGCCAACCCTGACGCCTGCATGTAGGATTTTACTAACCTTTCTAGAAGCATGCTTTGGGGGATTCTAGAAGCATTTGAATTCTGAGCAGATGAAACCTGGTTGGCTTCTATGGTGTAGCCAGAGAAGTGAGGAAGCGAGACCTTTTCTAGACCCTCTCCCAGGCTGGGGGCTCTGTTCGGCATTCCCTGTGTTCAATAGAACATGTGTCCCCTGTCTGCTGCCCCAAGCCCTCAGGTCACACTTGGAGTTGGATCCAGGTTTCACTTGTCCACTTAGCTCCTGAGGAACACAGGTGTGGTCCTGCCCTGTGCCTACACTGTGGTAGAAGGGACATTGTTCCATTCTGACATAAAGCTGAGCAGCCCTAATGCCTACAGGATGGATAAGGGGTGAGACAGAAGGGAGGGCGTGTGACATGCCCAAGGTCATGCAGCAGTGAGAAGGAGTAGAAGCCAAATTCAGACCCCAAGCCCCAGCCTATCACTGCCCCTCTGCCATGCTGCCCAGCCTGTCTCCGGGTGGGTACCAGAGCATGAAGATCAAAATCAAGAGTTTTCTCATCCCCGCTTATGCTGTATACGATGTTCATTCAGAGGGTTTCATTTTTTAATTTTTTGTTTTGTTTTGTTTTGTTTTTTGGTACCAGGGATCGAACTCAGGACCTTGTGCTTATGACGCAGGCAGCGGCACCACTAAGCTAAATCCCCAGGCCCATTTTGTTTTGATTTTTAAAATTGCACAACTGATTTGCTCAACTGTCTGGGTTAGGCTTGGCACCGCACCCGCCACACACACACCACGTGTGCCAGTCAGAAATTAGCTTGGTCCCAGAGCGGAACACATTCTCTTCCCTCCCCATGGTCGCAGAAAGAGCAGAGCCTGTGCCGGTGCGGACCCCAGCTCCAACCCCACTCACACATGCTGAGTCCTCTGTTCACATAAAACACCAAACTCAGAGGATTTTCTTTTTTCCACAAACAACATCTTCCCAAACTGGTGAGGAGGCAAAAATCGCTGAGAGTTTCCTGGGTTTGAGGAAGGCCAGAGAATCTATAAGCAAACACTCCAGCATACTGGGACTTAGGTTTCTGAGAAAAGCACGAAGGATTGGCCAATTGGAGGAAAGGCCCAGGTCAGACGTGACCACTCCCCAGGCAGGCTCCACTCTGAGTTCTCACAGAGCCTTTGGATAAGCTACTTCCACTCAGCGTCTGTCTCTGCTTCTCTAAAAGGAAGGGGAGTCCGAACCTCGCAACGCTCTAATTCTGAAGCCTGGGTTCCTAGAAAGGATGATAAACTCCAGAGTGTTTGTATTTAATGAAGTTTAACACCAGGTTATAAAATAGAAGAGCTTCCTGGGAGCGAGAGGCGTTGCCTAACCCAGCAGGATTGAACATGTTTTACTTTGCATTAATACATTCCCTCAGGGATGAGGACAAAAACCTAACATTATAAAAAAAGTCTTGAATATTTGCATACTGTGTATAGAATATTTGCATATAACACTCATATAAGACGAGACACTTATTTCTTAAGTGGGGGAGAGCTGATACCTCACTGAGAGCTTGCTCTGAAATAGGTCTTTACGTACACACAAGCCAAGGACTCTTCATTTTCATTGAATACCTGACGAGACAGGGCCACCCAGAGACCTGCCTAGAGTCACGTGGTAAAGTGTGGTGTTGACCTTGTTCTTTTCTTTTCTTTGCTCCTACAACTTCACTGTATCCAGCATATGAGACACACTTTACAGTCATGTCAAAGTAGGTGTAGATCAGCAGTTTTTATTCACAATTCTCTGTAGTGGGAGGGTTGGGGAAAGTGACCTCTGAGATCTATTTCACATTTTAATCTTAAATTTAAATTGCTTATTTAAATAGTACTTGCCAAACAAATTTTGTTTTTCTTTAACTTCTTTTTTTATTAGTCCATGTTGCAGTACATAATGATGCATTCTTCATGGGAAGTTGGTGTGTTTACATCACATATTTTCATTCTTTTTTCTTTTCTTCCCCACCCCTCCAGCCCCCTCCCTCCATCTCTTGGTTCCTTCCTTTTTGCAAAAGATCTCTCTCCCTATTTCCTAGAATCTTTCTTTTATTTTGAAACAGAACCTACCCAACAAGTAGTCCAGGGGAACTATGTTTCATGGTCAAATATTTTGGGGAAATATTACAAAGTGCATTTGAATCAAAGTCTTAACACAGCCTGCTATAACATCAAAGGCTCTGATAAGTTTTGCAGTTAAAGTTTGCATATTTGTTTAATCTATTTCCTAGATTTCTTAGGATTCTTCTGCACTTGTTGTCGGTAGTACTCATTGACATTTGGCGAAGTTACTTTGCTACTTAACACACCTTAGAAGGCACTAGAATAACTGGGAAGTTTGTGAAATTCCTCCATATTTTGCCTTACATCCCTCTCTTGTTGGACAGAGATGGGCAGCCACTCTCAGTAAGGGTCAAGGCCAGGAAGTAGGGACCGGGATCCAAAGCCCATTTAAGACTCAACAGGGCTCATCTGCCTTGAGGAACAACTCAGCCACAGCTCTTCACCTCCAGAGAGCTGACCCTTGAAAAACAGGAAGCTGGACACTTGCCCGTGTCCTTCCTCGAGAAGCCGGTTTTGCTGTGGCCTTGTCAGAAACCTCCATTCGGAAGTATTTCAATGCCCTCTGGATGTCTGCATGTAAATGTATTGATGGAAGAAGGAAAAGCCATTGTGTTAGCAGCACCCACGTGGTGACATCCTACAGTGCCTGTCCTTTATGGAGGGCCTTCCCTCAACTTCCCCTAGCTGATGCCAGACGTGCTCTGTGTTACAACCTAAATGTCAGTTCTTCACAGCATCCCTAACAACAGACCAGATCCGGTCCACACATCTGTGCCCATGACGACCTGAGCTGGCCTGAGAGCCATTCACAGTGCCTCAGAGCAGTATGTGTTTAAGTGGTTCTGTTAAACCTCTGATCCTCCCATGAGACCAAATGCTTTATTGGGACAGAAACCACGCCTGTTTGTTCCTATGGCAGGCCCAGCACAATTCCCATGGAGGTGGGTGGGATTAAGAAGGCAAGACCTCTGAGAGGCTGAGGCAGGAGGACCCAAAGTTCAAGCCCAGCCTGGGATGGCCATGTAGCTCAGTGGAAAAGCCCCAGGTTTAGTCTTGAATACAGAGGTTGGGGGAGGAGGAGGAGGAAGAAGAAGAAAAAGAAGAAGAGGAAGAAGAAGGAGGAAAAGAGGAAGAGGAGAAAGGGGAGGAGTGCAAGGAGGAGAACATGAGCGGAGAGCACAGAGAAATAAAGAGAGAGGAAGGGGAGGAAAGGAAAGAAAAGCTTTGTGTTCATCTCAGAGATGCGTAGAATCTGAATAGAAACATTTAACTCTTTAAACTGAATGAGTTTGTAGAGAACAATTACTTACGGTGAATGCAGTGGGTATAAATCTCTGGCTCTGTCTTTTCAAACTGCCTGAGTATGAGCATGATGTAGAGATGTGTTAGTTTCCATATTACAATCTAGAAATGGCGGTAGAGAGAAGGCAGGAACCCCTGAGGGAAACATGGCTCTTGTCCCCATTAAACCTGACACAGCCACTACACAGACACACGTGTGTGTACATATGCACAGTATTAACCAAATGATTCCGGATAAGAGTGTGCAAGGATAGACAGAGTTGGTATGTGTGAATTTACATATAAAGGGAAAAAGTATAATTTTAAGGCTTTGAATATATATCTTAACCCTCCCTTAGACGTTACGAGAAGTAGTTTCAATAAATGTAATTTGCCTTGTATAATTAACACATTGAGTGCTTTCAAAGTGCCCTCTTTGTCCTTTTTTTGTAGCTTTAAGCCATCCTTTGTCATGACATTTGTCACTTGCTGAAACAAGACCACTCTTCCATTTATATTACAGAGGTGGACCACACACACACCAGGGGTGGGGATGGGAAGCTAAGTATGCAGTCATAGAGTCTCCTCGCAGGCCTGACAGGAATACGAAGGTTAAAGCAGGTGTACACTGGCACCTTGCTTGGCACACAGTGCAGAAACCGCTGGTTGAAGCGGGGTGGGGCAGTTGGAGGCAACCCCGGACTATGAGCAAGGAAGCAGGGCAGAGCAGCCAGAAACTGTTCATTTTCCCCAGGGTTCCTGGGATTGTTTTGGTAATTACTCCAGCTTCTTCAACAGCTTGTGATTTGTCCAGTGCCAGGGAACCTGGATTTGCATTGTACAATGCATAATTCATATGGCACGGACAGCAATTATGAGCTAATTGAGGGGTGTAAAGAAAGGCTCCATTATGAGGAACATAAGGGATGTTCAGGGCAAAGATGCTCTTGAGTCCACGGAGGCTCATTCCCCTAATTCGGTTTTCCTTAAGATGACTCTAATTGTCTCCTGAAGGACACAGCAGTTCCTTTCTTGAGAGGGTTGGGGGCTGGGCAGAGGCAGGCCCTCCTGTTGGCAGAGGCCCTGAGAGGGTTTGGACCATGACTAGTGCCCTCTTGTGCTTAGCCTTCCTCTTTACCACACAGACAGGGTCAACTGGGTTGATGAGTAGAGGGATTCAGTATTACTGGGGCCACAATTTCCAAATCAAAAGTTAGGATTACTTCTTGAGGTGGAGAGATAGTCTGGAATTGGTGACATTTCCAACATGAAATCATCCCTGGAAGAGATTACAGCACAGCCCTTTAAATTGATCTCCCCTGGAAAATCTGGGAACTGGATTATTAAAGTACAAAGGACCCTTAACTGGTAGCCTCTTATATACCCATCTCAGTGACAGCCTTTGAAACATCCTCCTTACAAATTTGTCCCTCAGTTTCTCCACCTGCCAGAGAGGAAGGTGGGTGTGATGGCCTCCCCAGACCCTCTCTACTCCAATGTGTTCTTTCTGTGCGCCCACCTATCCCTCCAACCTGAGGTTCTAAACCACCCTAACACATCTGCCTTCAGTTTCTGGGATGAGTCCTTGGTGCCTGAGCACGCACAGGACACCTGTGGCTCGACTGCTGCATGCAGCAGAAAATCACTCTTTTCCATTGGCTTCCATGACAAACTTAGATGCATAGCTCAAAATACTGAATCAGATGCTTTTTGAAATAAAGATTTGCGCCCGCACCAGCTCTCTGTGGGGAGGTGGGGAAGGTTGGGTAGCTGTTTCTGGGCCTGGTTAGTACCTCACCTCTTTGGAACTCCTCAGGCCTCAGCATCCCTGCCCTTTTGAGGAATGTTAGCATGGCCATTTAGGACTTACCTTTTCTCTTCATCCTCAACCAAGGATTTCCACTGAAAAATGCTGATGTCCTCAGGAAGCCCTAGCGTATCTGCGTACTCCAACCATGTCTACTCAAGCTGAGCTGCAATACCACACCTCACCGGTAGAGGCCACTTCTGAGTGCCCAATGTAAGATTCAAAATAGGGCGGAAGAGGTTTTAACCACCATTTTGTCCAAATAGGCCTAACATATAATTCCAGGATTTTTTGTTTTGTTTTTCTAATGTGGAAACTGAAATTCTGTAAATTACTCTGCTTAAAAACAGAAGCATGCCATCTCTGACAGTCCTGCAGCTAGCTTGCCCAGCAGCTATGGAGTAATGAACACGGCTAGCTTATTCCAGGTGGAGAGAGTGTCATTCTCAGCCTATGGTGCTAACGCAGCTATTTATATGAGGAGCCCATGCGGATCTGAAGGTTGGGCTGTCATGTCTGTTTAAGCACTCGAGCCACCACTGCAGCTTATTTGAGACAACTTTCAAATGGGTTTCGGCCCAAGGTAATTGATCACCTGTGGGCTAAGGATTTCTTTCTTTTTCTTTTGTTCTTCAAATAGCTTTTTCCAACAATTTAAGAAATGCTTCTGTGTGTGTGTGTGTGTGTGAGAGAGAGAGAGAGAGAGAGAGAGAGAGAGAGAGAGAGAGAGCCTTAAAGAAAATGTGTATTCCCATACAAGGTCATGTTTTAGGAGTGTCAGGGTCACAGTCAGGCCATGCCAGACAAAGGAAACTCATTTGCCTGGAAGGATGAGAAGCAATACCTTCCCAGCTGACTTCCCATATCATTTTTTTCCCCACAATAAGCACAGGCAACAGCTCCAGAATGCACACTGTTTCCCTTAGATGCATCTAATTATACACATAGGATGTTGCAAAGAGCAAGAGGTTCTCTGCTTGGCCCCAGTTGGCTCCTTTGGGCCCAAGGATTGATGGCCTCTGCCAGCCTCATCCTGGTGAGACTATCCAGTCCCAGACTCCCATATTTAATCTTTATTTTTGAGTCCTTCTAAGTGAGAAGTCGCAATAAAACAAAATCGCCGTGTTACTCCAAGTTACACGTGGCCCGGCAACCGTGATTTCCTTCTTTCTGCCTTAGATTTGGAGCTTTTCGTGGAGAGTGAAGTCAGCTTCTGCCAAATGCAGTGAGACGAACAGGAACTCGTGATTTGGACTCTGCTCTCTGGGTTCCCAGCTGCTTTCCTTCAGTTTTTCAAACATGCTTCCTTAAACCTGCTGCTCTTCACAGCCTGGGCCTCAACCCAATTCCTTTCTGCTTTGGGGTCCAGGATCTGAGAGAAGAAAACCCAGGTCCTTCTCTTAGCGACCTTCTCTTGTAGGTATTAAAATAATTCCCATCTCCTTTCCCCCTTCCTCAGTCACACTGAACATCTGAATTGCAAAGTCAGCCATGGTCTTCTGAGGTCCTCAGCTTCTTGCTTTGAAATCAGTGAGTTCTTGATGCAAATAATTTAATTTCTACCCTAATCTACAACAAGTGTGTTCAGATCACTGAAACTATTGGTTCTAAAAAAGGGTCCCCAAACCTGTGGCTTCCAGGAACCTGTGACCAACGCCAGTTACTTAGCCCACTCCAGGCCCCTGCAGAATCAGGGACTCAGAGGATGGGGCCCGGTGCTCAGGGTTTTCACACATTTACCAGGTGCCTGGGACAAGAGCTCAAGGTTGAGAAGCTGGTCAAGATGGCTGGTCCTCAATGCGGCTGCACATTGGCACGCCAAGGGAACAGTTAAAGCCTGGTGACTTCCTATGTCTGAGGTGTGGCCTGAGCATGGATAATCCAATAGCCTGCCTGAGAGACTGCAGTGTGAGCTAAGGCTGAGAACTATGAATCGAGACCAAAGTGTCCCTCACATAGCCAGATGTCTTGCTGGTACCATATGACCTGCGGCCCAGTGATGGACAGAGGCAGGCCCAGACGGCACTGTGGCATCCATGTGAATGGACACTGAACAGGTTCTAGTGGACAGAAATGGTGGGAAATCGTCTCTTCCTGCTGTTGCAGGAAGAGGACCAGGAAAAACTCCCAGATTGCCCTGTACAGATGGGAATCATTCTATTTGCAGGGCGCTGGTGTATAGCTGGGCACAGAATAAAGCAGCATTGAGCTGATGTTAATTCATATTTGCAATTTCTAGATCTTGTTTTTAAATCTGTGATGATGTTTGTGTTCCCCATCTTATGTAAACTATAAGCAGAGTAAGTTTATTCCTAGCTTTGTAAAAATGTAACTAACATTCCAGGAGAATCATCTAAGTCAATAGTGGGGACCTGTGGGAATCTGCTGTTTGAAAAGAGTCCTCGGTTTGGGGAGTTATAACATCTTGGTTTCTGCATGATAGGTTTTGTACGTTCACACTCAGGCCTAGGGAGCCCCTCTTTGTATGTAGGGCTTTGGGGGTTGCCTGTCAGGGATCCTGGCAGGCCAAAAGCTCCCAGCCCATCTCAAAGGCACCTGTGGACTCTGCTCTGTGCCTTGCCTCTTGGGTTGAAGCAGAAGTTATCTTTGAGGGTTTCCAGACAATAATGAACTGCAATTTCAGGGGAAGAAAATCTTGTGAGTTTCTACGCAGAGCAAATCAGCCTCCCCTGTTTCTTGGAGGAGCTCTGTTTGAGTCTGTTACTGGGATCTTCTCTGGAAGCAAGAGATAGATTGCTACTTGTCTGCTATAATGTTATGCCCCTGAAAACAAAATAATGGGGAAGAAAGAAAAATATGGGGTGGCTTATTCACCACAATACGGGGAGTGTGTGAAGCCTACACTACCAGGGAGGTGGGTTTACCTGGAGGACATGTCACGCTGCTCTCCTTTCCTGTTCTTTGGCTTCTGTGGTCCCCGCAGCTTCCAACCTCTTACTGCACCTTCCCTTCCTAGGCAAATCTTACTCTTGCTTCCACAGCATCGATAATGTCAGGCCCAGGAAGAAAATTTCCAGGTCACTCCAGCCCAAGGAGATCTCTCCCTTTTCCTCACCCATTGCTTTATCCAGCCCTTACTACATTCATTACACACATTGATTGGGCCCCTGGGTATATGTAGGAAGGAACCCAAAGCCTCACTTACAGAGATTGAAGCAAATGGCTAGTTGTTCATTTTCTTCTATTACAAGGTGACCTCAGGGTAAGCTCAGAGAACATATCCCAAGGACTCTTGTGACCTTTCTAACCTCTTTGCAATTGCTGGTGATTAGATGGCCACCCAGGCTGCAGACAGCCCTGCATATGAAGCACAGAAGAGGCAGGCATGGGGCCATCCCAGGAAGTCCCATTCCCTAGGAAGCCAACTTCCCAGGAATGGCCAAGTCTCACTCAACCAATGGCACCCAAGTCGAGTGCCCAACCAGATCAGTTCTGATCCACACTTGTACCTCCGATGCCAGCAGTACAACCCAGATGACAAATCCTTCACCCTCACCAAGTCTTTTCCAGAAGCCCATCCTCTATCCTGCAAGTTGAAACAAAACTTTCAAATTTATGTTCCATTGTCCAAAACAACCCTGTGACCACTTGCGCCTACAAGGACAATTGGGCAAGTCAGTACTTTGATTTCCAGCGCATAAGGAAGAGATTGAGCGTACTTGATGGCCAGCTCATAAAGCTTATCTGTTCAACTACTGCCCCTGAGTTGGGAGGAAGAGACTGGCCAGGACAGCCTGGTCCTCTTGCCATGCACCTGTGGTCAGTACCCTTGGCCTCTTGATGACTGGCATGACCTACCGCTGTCAGTCACTGGGCATGCTGCCCTCCTCTCCCTACTTACCCTGGCTCCCTTCTACTCTGGTTTGTACAAGTGTTCCCCAAAGCCCCAGGTATTGGGCAGCTTTCCTGTTGTTATATAAAAAAAATACCTGCTATGTAAGGGCTGAACAAAACCTACAGTGAATTTCAGTTTTTAAAAATGCAATAAGAGACAAATTGCTATTAATCCCCCACTACAAACACACTCATCCCATCATTGTTGACATTTCTGAAGCAGTTCTGGAAGTCTTCTTTCGTGAATGTCTTTACAAGTTGTCATTTAAAAAAATAGGATGAATGCTGCTGTTTCATGCCATACAATGGAAAAGTAAAAACATTATGATGTGTCTTCATCTACCTTAGTCCATGGGTGGGGCAACGAGAGACTTCCGGCTCTTCCCCAAAGTCAGAGTAACGACACAGGGTAAATGTTTGGAATCGATTCAGGACATCAAGGCAGGCACAACGGCGCAACCAAAGACACTCACATACAGAACCTAAAAGAGGAAAGGTTTACTTTGGCTCAGTGACAGAATATGGTAGGAGAAAGCTGCCACCTCATGGTGCCAGGAAGCAGAGAGAGAGAAAGAGCCTGTGCTGGTGGCAGCCTCCTTCCTTCTTTCACATTCAGCCAGATGGCTCCCTTGGGTTAGCCCTGGGAGTAATTTGCCTGCATGACACAGCTTGTCAGTCATCAAGCCAGAATTCAAGGCTGGACTGAGACCATCACTAGAGTTCATTCTTTCAAAGGAAATCACAGCCTAGGCAAAGAATAAAGCAGGAGATGCCGGGAGTGGTGGTGCACTCCTGTAATCCCAGCACTTAGAAGGCTGAGGCAGGAGGATCACTGTGAGTTTGAGACCAACCTGGTCTACATAGTGAGTTCCAGGTCAGTCTCAAAAAACCAAAAAACAACAACAAAAGAATGAAGCAGGAGACATGGATTCACAGGCCCAAAGAGGGGAAATGACCTGCCCAAGGCTTTGTACCCAGAGGTCCACAATTCCTGGACCAGATTCATCTTCTGGCCTCCTACCATTTTCCCTTCCTCTATGCCCATGGGGACATTATGGGGGCAGCATGGGAGGATAGGAGCAGGATGCAGTAGAAAATCCAGTGGGTAGGGCTACAGTGTGCAGTATAACCGAAGCTCTGAAGGAGCTGTGGGACCTTGGAGGCCCTTCAACGCCCTGTACACAGCACCCCTCACTCTCCAAGGCAAGAGCCCTCTGCAGGTCCTGGAGGTCACGAGTGCTCAGGTGACTCCTGACCCATCTTCTGCAGGGAAAGCAGGACCAGGGGTGGGAGGGGATCTCTGCAACGGATCTGTGGCTCTGTGGTTTTTGGCAAAGCATCCAGCCTGTCTGTGCTCATTTTGCTCATTCAGGAAATGGGCACCATCATTCTTCTGCCTTGGGGCTCTGCTGTCCTGCTGGAGGCCCCTCTTTCCCACATGCCCCGTACTCAGCACAGGGATGCCTTTGTGGTGACCACAGGAGTGTAAGATCTTCCCAGGTGAACCTCTGGAAAGTCAGACCCCACTGGTCTTCAGTCCGTAGTGGGATGGGGGAATGGAATGGAAAATGACGGAAGGCCAGGTCTGGGCATCCAGCCCCCCTCCCAGGGCTCTTCCCATTCTGCTGTTACAAAACCTTGTGGTTATTACCTGCCCAGGGAGTCCTCCCCATCTTCTGTCTTCTGACCCCAACAAGCCAGCACCTGGCTGCCCACTTGCCTTGGCCTCTGGGCACAGATATCAGAAGGGTGGAACATCCCACAAGCTTTGGGGCAGGGGTTGGGGCACGCCGTGGGGCTGCACGTCCATGGGAGTTGTTTCCAGAGAGTCCAGGATTCTTGAGGATGAAGAACCCCTGCTGGGGAGGCCCAAGGAGGGTGACTGAATGCTTTGGGGTGCTATGGAGATAAGAATTGCCCGTGGTGGGAGCAGTAAGGTACTGCAAAGCAGAACTTCAAACCCTGCACATCCTCCAGACCTGTACACAGACTGTTGGTTCCCTGAAACAGGCTGGTGTTGACAGAGAGTGAATGCTCAAGGTCAAGATCAGCTAGAACGGTTTCCATGCTTTCTCGGAGCACTGACTGTGCTAATCTCTTATGATCCTCCAACTCTGTGGGCGGGGGAAGGGAAGGACTCACCAGTACCTTTAGGGGACCCTGTCTCTGGGCCAGCATTTGGGGGGCACTGATCTCACCAGCTTCTGGTCATCGGCCAGCTGGTTGCCGAGCCAAACTAACGAAGGCGTGTGTGCTAGTTCTCTGCCTTCATTTTCCCCTCTGGATAATGGGGGTGGTCTTCATGGTGGCTAAATGGAGCCCAGGAGCCTGGAGCAGAGCCCTTAATGAGGGCGGCTGGTGATGAAAGGCCCTCTTAAGCTTCAGCCACCATTATTGCGTGATGGAATAAATGTGGCCAGCCGAGGAGACGCGCACGAATAAATTTGAATAGCAAGACACAAATGCGGCCCTTAACTCTGACTCGCAAATAGAGTTTAATAAAGAGGTAAACTGAGACCGCTTTTATTTATTGCTGTGTAAATGTATTTAAAAAGGTATTGGCTTTCTGCAGCTGCAGAGGCCGGCTCCTCTGCAGCCTGGTGCTCTCGGGCCCGCCGCTGTTATTAGAGCCATAATGAATGAGCCGCTGTGACTGCACTCTTCAGAAGGGCTGCAGAGGTACAAGATTAATGAGACGGCAGCATTGAAAGGTACAGACGGCCCCTGTTTCCCAGCCGCAGTGCCATGTCTACAGCAGCACCTCTGGCTTTGTTTGCTCCACAGTGGCTGTGGGCTGCCACGAGGTGGAAATGTCCCCGGGATCCAAGCTCAGGGCTGCAGGCTGCCGTGTACAAATGTCCCCAGGATCTGGGATGAGGCTGGAAAGTGTGCATTTGCCCCTAGCTTGCATTCTGAGTCCTTGCACCTTCTCCTTGCGGGGGTCTCATTGGCCTTCCCCTACCCTGCCCTGGGGCAAGTTTTCCTGGCTTTTGCTCCACGCCTCCAGCCTGCAGTGGTCCCAGGTTCCCCTCCTTCTGCATAGGTCTTATTGCCACCCCATCACCTCCCACATACTCCTTTTTGGGGACACAGTTGGGATTCTCCAGGTGGACCCAGCAGCCAACTCCAGTGTTGGGGAGTCCAGTGTGAGGGAGTCCTCTGTGCTATAGGGCAATTTCTGGGGGCCGACTTGTGACATTTTTAGTGGCCTGGTAACACCAGGGGCCCACAGGGCAAGGGAGCCACCTAATAATGCAAATGTGATCTTGGGCAACAGTGAAAGGGTTTCCTGGGGAGACTTACTTTTGACTTCCCTGAGTTGGGAGATCCTGAATTGCTTATAGAAAGATTATTGGGGATTAGAACAAAGCAACCGTGCTATGTATTTCAGAACTCCCTGCAAGGAGGTGTTCAATCCATTTTATAGATGTGGATACAGAGCCCCAGAGGGTACAAGATACACCTGAAGTCACAAGGCTGGGTTAGAGACCACACTTGCTGGTGTTAACCCTCTCTGTGTGCTGGTGTCCTGATGTTCTCTTGGTTGACAGAGGACTTTCTCTCTTAGGGTTCATACAATCAGACTTGGCCTAGAAGAATAATAAAGAGCCGGGTGCCAGCTAAGGGCAGAGGACACTGCCCTCAGGAAACTGTGATAGGTACAGAGAAGGACCACAGGCAGCAGGAGTCTATGTGACCCAGCTGAGTCACTTTGCCTCTCTGAGCCTCAGTTTGCTCACCTGTCCAATGGGGCCAATACTGCCTCCTTCCTTGAAGCTTTGTCACTAGCAAATCAGAGACTGCACGTAAAATACTTAAAATCCCATGAGAAATTGCTGATGTATATTCAGTTAGAACAATCTGGGTGTGTAATCTGAGTCAATATGCAGCAAGGCCTCTCAACACATGTTCAGACTTCAAAGAAAGAGAAGTCCAGAGACCAGAGAAATAAGTTCTGGTATTTTATTGCATAGTAGGGTGACCACAGTTCACAATAATGTACTGTGCATTTCAGAGCAGCCAGAAGAGGGGTTTTGAATGCTCTACCCACAGAGAAATGATAAACGTATGAGGTGATGGATATGCTAATTACCCTGATCGGATCATAACACAGTGTGTACATAAACATCACATTTACTCCATAAAGATGAACAATTAAAATGCTTTTGAAAATAGAAATAGAAAAGTTGGGCTGCTTGTGATGGCCTGAGCTGAACCAGAGGAGGACATCCTGGGGAAGGGGTGGGAAGGCCAGGTGGGCCTGATGTTCCTCCCCTTCACTTCCCAGCAGGCACCTGTGGAGTAGCTCCCCACACGTGGTCTTGGGTTGGTGCAGGAGCCTCAGTGGCAGGGACCAAAGCAGCCCTGGCGAGTGTCTTCCTAAAGCTCACCATTGGGGACGTGTACAAGCGGGTCAGGAGTCGGCAAAGGCTACAGAGAAGTGGGGTAGGGGAGGCTGGGGACCAGGGATATTTCTGGAGTGACCTAGCAAGGTGGGAAGTGAGCCATGCTGAGATTCCCGTGGAGAACTTCCCTGGGAGCGGAAGCAGCCAGTCCAAAGGCCCTGTCTGCCACAGGGCATGTCCGGAGAATCTGAGGACAGTCGGCACAGGTGAAGTGGCATGGATAGAGGTGACACAGCTCAGCAGATCCAGGAAACCTTGGGCTCAAGGCCCTGGATGTCCGCCCTCCTGACTCAGCCCTGCTCTGACCGCAGCCGTGCACCCGAGGCACAGAGGCTTCTGCAGACGCCCAGTGGGTTGGCCTAAGCCAGGAGCAGACTGAGCACAGGGAACACTGTCCCATGCCCAGAGCACAGCACAGGGGGCTGGGAGAAGCAGAGGTCACTCGGCAACCACCCTCAGAGAAGGGGCCGAGGGATTCTAGCCTGATCCTGCAGGCTGCAGGTTGTCTTGGCTGCTTCTGCCCACCAAAGGTTTGCCAGAGGCAGGGAGGGCAGTTTGCGGGGGAACATAGCTTCAGGGGAGACAGGAGGACCTGGACAGGGCCGGGGAGAACAACACGCTACTGGGTGGAAAATCATACCAGAGGGAAGAGAAGGAGGGTGACAGGAGGATCTGGGGTCAGAGGCAGAAGAGCAAGCTGACCCAGCCAATGCCCAGGCCGGAGCCCACCTTCAGCTCCCTCCCTGGCCCTACATTAGTACTCATTAGCACGTCTTCTAACTTACCAAGAAATTCAATTTCCTACAAAATAACCAGCCATGTCCCAGGGGAGCCCGAAGTCCTATTCATCACAGCTGGGCTTTCCGAGGACCTCGCTGTCTGCTCCACGGATTTCCTCCTGCGGGGACGCTGGCCCGCCGTGGGAAGAGAGACTAATTGGCATCACAGTAGGCTGGGCATTTTTTTCCACTGGATCTGCAGTTTTTGAGTAAACAGGCATCAAATCAGCCGCCCTCCTGAGCCAAAGGAAAGTTTGCACACTCACATGTGGCTTGGATTAAGGGAGCAGTGCAGCCATCAAGGCATGTATGCGAAAAAACAAACATTTAGTGTGTCAGGGTTATGGATTTTTTTGTTTTGTTTTTGCTGGCCTTTTAAAAGGATGGCAGATATCAGTTTTTTTTTTAAAATTCCAAATAAAAACGTCACTGGCAATACTTCAGATACCACTTGACACTTGTCAGCGCCGACAAGCCACAGTGTGTGTGACTATGTGTGTCCAAACATGCCAAGGTGTGTGTGCAGGAGAGAATGGAAGACAGTACTCGCGCCTATGTAAACAATGGGTAAAATGTGTAAAGCAGTGGTGGACACGTGGCTGGGGGAGTTGCTGGTAAATCAGAGCATAGAGGTGTGTACGGGGACGTGTGAGCACATGAATGTGTGCGTGCACTTTTGGGTTCCATGGGAAGGCACTGGTGTGTGCATGAGTGGGTGTGAGTGTGGATGTGCCCATGTACGTGTGGGTGGGCAGACTGGGCCGGGTCTGTGTGGCCATCTGTATGCATGTGCACACGTGTGCAAGGGTGCCTCCCACAGACACGTGCACACCATTGCTCTGTCTCCTAGCAGCCCGCCTGTCACCTCCCTCTTGCATTCTTCAGCGGCTGGGCCCAAGGCTGTGGCCAAGAAAGCAATCAGGCCTCCCATTTGTATCCTGCCTGTCACCCCCGGAGGCTGTGGGCAAGCAAGGCCAGGCAAGGGGAGTGTGTCGGCCCTCCCTCCCCACACCTGAGGAGCCCTGGCCGGGCTGGGGGGCCACCCCAAGCTTTCACCACGTTCCCAATTCCTGGCACCTTCTGAGAGGCTGACGGAAAAGGTACCAGTTACCATGAGGAAGATTTTCCGCCAGAGCATTCCCATTCCCCACAAAAAGAACCTTCCGCATATTAGACACATTTTTCAATGTAATTATCCCCAGCCCACACACACAGCTTGGAGGATTAAAACATAAAATACAGTCTGCTCCCCACACATGAGACCAACACCACAACAGGCATCATAATAAATAAATGAAGTGGCCTCTCCTCCTCCCTCCCTCTCCTCCCCGACCTCCTCCTCTCCCCTATCTTCTCCTCCTCCCCCCTCCTCCACCTCTGCCTGGTGCTGGGCTTGTTTGCTTCTCGTCTTCTGGATCCCAGCCATCTCTCCACCCCCCTCCCAGCACAGCCCACAGTGGGCAGCAGCATCACCACAAGGGAAGTCGCCCCACGCTGCTGCCACCACTGTGGAACGAGGGCTTTGTTCGACAAGCCGCCCAGGGTTCCATTGGTTGCATCTGCCGCAGAGGGTTCACTGCGCTCAGTGCTGGCGGAAGGGCAGGGGTGGGGGCAGGAGGAGGGAGGCGCGTGGCAGATTTTATAAGCAAATGGCTTCGTGGATCATTGAAGGGACATTAGGAAGTGTCCCAGAGCACCTAAAACCAAACGCCTGGTTGCAAATGGATGGGAGAGCTTTTGCGTGGACCTGCAGCTCTGGAGCAGTGTGGGTTGCTAGGGAACAGCCCTGAGGATGTTTGTCTCCGGGCTGAGCAACCAGGATCCACTTGGGGCTTCCAGGACGACAGCCACTGCCAGATGCTGGTGCTAGCACCAGCAGGGGAGAGGGACCAAGAAAGCTGTGCAGCCCAGGCAGCCAGGGGCTGGACACTGGGCACCAGGTCCCCCAGTTGACTCCTCATAAGCCAAGCATGCACTGGGGATTAGGTTTGGAGGGCAGCCCATGCTGGTACCCAGCTTGGTACACAAAGCCTCGGCCACAGGTTTTGTCACGCTGATAAGGAGGTTCCAGGGTGCACCAGAGCTGGTAAGCTTGAGCTCAGTGCCCCTTGCCTGGGCACCCGCTCCTCCCCAGCCCCTTCTGCATTTTCTCTCCACCAGCCCAGCAGTAGGGTCTGTCTCTTGCTTGCTGCTGCTCTGCTGACCTGACTGCATGCTCCTGAGGAGTAAAGAAAGTAGATTCTTTGCCAGCACCAGTGCAGCACCTTTAATAATATGCATGTACCCACTAAATCGTGAAAGGTACGGGTGTGTTTCTCCTCTGTGCAGAGTAATTCTTTGTTTGGCAGGAGGGACCCAGTACAGTTCTCTTCACATCATTCTCTAGGCATGGGCTGTCCTAGGTTTCAGCTTGGGTACCAGGTTTGGTTAGGGTGCTGAGAAAATGATTTTTTCATGGTCTGGGTCAGCCCTGAGTAGAAGGAAGAGTTGTCCAATTTAGTTCTCATCCCATCTCTGCCACTCACGGTGCTGTCAGACAAGTCACTGACTCTAGTTGATCCTCGGTGTTCTTATCTGCAAAATGGGCTTAATGAGGATTAGATAAATTAGCAAAAAGTCCCACCCTCTGAAGCCTGGACCCCTAAGTGGGGGACTGTGTGTCCCACAGGCTACCTTCTGCCCCACCTATGCACCTACCTGGACTGTCCATCCAGATCTGGGCCATACCTTATCCTGCTGGGGAGGTGATGGCTGTTGATTTAGACTTTTAAGGAATGTGTGGCTGTTTTCACTGCCTCGTTGGTACCCAGAGGCTGGCTGCTGAGACCAGAGGTACCTCCCCTAGCAGCACAGGTCTGAGCCTTTGCTCTATTTACTTGCTCGGGGGACAGTGGCACCAAAGCTGGGATGGGCATGACTGCCCCCACCCCAGCACTGCCCAGAAGAAAAGAATATAGAGTCATTGTGTCCCTTCTTCCAAGTCTCTCTGCTATCTGTCTGGGCTAATTATCAGTGAAGTACTTGCTATGTTCCTTCTCTGGGACTGGTGTGGAGAGCCACTCAGAAACACTGAGTGAATGGATAGATACCCTTAGCCATAATGGCATCAAGGTCTCTCGGTCAACCTCAGAGGTGAGTGTTAGCCCACTCTCCAGGTTAAAATCCAAGGAATTGGCATGCATTGTCTGCAGGAGGGCTGCTAGGGCTCAACTCTGAGCTGCAGTGAGCCTTGGGTTCCTATCACTTCCATGGATGTCCTCTCATCCCACTGGCCTGTTTTTCTGGCACCAAAGTGACAGAAGAGGTCAGGGAATGTAGCTTAAGGATACCCTGATTTTCTTTTGCACAATGTATTCTTTTCTTTATTCCCACTAAAGGAATAAAGGTCAGAATATGGTTTCCCAGGAAAATTTGACAATTTGGACTTCCTTAAAATAAAAATTTCTACTTAACAGAAGATACCATGAAGAGCCTGAAGAGGCAAACCACAGGACAGGTAAAAGCATTGGAAGGAAATGAATCAAACAGAGGAATTCTACCCACATACATAAAGAACATCTCCAAATGAACAAGCAGTGAGAGCCCACAGAGAAATAGGCAACAGTGTGAAATAAACACATCACAAAACAGTATATCCAGTAAGTATAAGAGCCTCAACTTCAACAGTCTTTAAAGAAATGCACATTTAGGGCCAGGGAT
>NW_022900932.1:13255860-13358360 GCF_012274545.1 Fukomys damarensis | reverse complement strand
AGGTGAAAACTGAGGCTCAGTGATGGGGAACTTGCCACACAGCCACTTGGCTAGTGATCAAGATTTGCATCCAGGCAGTCTGACCCCAAAGCCCTGTTCTTAACCAGTCCTCCATCTAACCTTTCTAAAGTAACACTAAATGGGGGTGGCTTCACCTCCCTTACTGTTTCTGGACTGTTTCTCTAACAGTGCAGAGGGGAAGTAAGGGAGGTGGGAAGTGGCATCAAAAGCAAGCTGTGCAGGTGCTCACGGAGGAAGAAGGAACAGCTGGGGTAAAAGGGTATAGAGCCTCAACCAAGCCCACACACCCCTGCAGCCCATCTCCTTGGCACATTCCACATGCCGAACCCCACACTCCCACCCTGGCCAATGCAGTACAAAACCCTGCTTGGGCCAGGAGATCCACACACTTCCCCATGAACTGGTGGGTTTCTACCAAGATCTATGAGTCACAGTGGTGATTCCAGCAACACGTGCTCTGGCCTGTCCTTGCTGTCCATGCCTGCAGCCACCCTGATTTCTGATGGTTGCCGGCCTTTTAGCATCATTAGGCTGAGCAGAGGGAAATCTATGTTTACGGCTTGGCATGAAGAACATGCAGATCTCTGTTGCCAGGCTACAAATGACTCCCCCCACATACACACCACCAGAAGAGAGAAATAATGATTAAAACATATTCAGTTGCTTGGCAGGCTTCTGGGTGGCTTAGCTGTGAATACGCTGAGGCCAAGAAGGACCTTACTTTTCACAGAGCCACTGCTTTCCTGGCTTCCCTTGTGTTTGAACCTGGGCTTCATCCATCTTCTGGAGAAAGAGAGGTGCTGACTTTTGATCAATACAAAAAGCAGCATCCTTTTAGATTTCCCCCCCAAGGCGATTTTCCTTTGACTTCTCTCCTTGAATGAAGTAGGCAAAGCTGCCAAAAGGACCAGAGGCAGCAACATTCCTAGGTTCAGGAACAAGATTGAGAATAGGGAAGGAAAGGCAAGTTCAAGGCAAGAAGACAGAGGGTCCCAGTGGTGATATCTGTGCCTGTTCTGATGTTGGCCTGATCTCCAAGCTAGGCAGGAGTTTCTGGTACAAAGCCCAGATGTAGCTGCATATTATTCTGTTCTGCTAGGGTAAAGGCAGCCCTACCTACTTTTGCACACACAGGTCTGAGCGTGCCCAGACACAACACAAGAATAGCACCATCTGGGTGAGGCCTGGGTGTTTGAATTTTTCCTGTTTATTTCTTATAATGATACCTTGTTCAGTGTGTGTGTTCCTTTGTGCATCTCTGTAAGACTGTATAGCATTTTAAAAAATAGCCTTTGTCAGACTCGTCTTAGTCCATCTGTGCTGCTATAACAAACACCACAGTCTGGGTAATTTATAGAGTGGAGATCTATTTCTCACACATCTGGAGAAGTTGGGAAGCTCAAGATCAAGGAGCTGCAGCTGGTGACAGCCACTTGTTGCATCATAATATGGCAGAAAGGGAGAGAGACAGAGACCCCAACACTGTGCCAAGGAGAACTGCATTTCCAGCTCATGAATCTGAGGGTCATATTCAAATCATAGCAAGACTTATATACCTTATGCCTTATATACCATATGCCTTTTTTTTTTAAACTATTTGTCTTTGTCCTTTTTCTCATTATTGGGACAAAACACTTGACATCTACCACTTAAAGAGTGAGGGGTTTATTTTGGTTGACATTTCAGTCTATAGTTGGTTGGCTCCAAGGCAAGACAACATGGCAGAGGACAGCTGTTCATTGCATGGCAGACAGGAAGCAGAGAGTCAAAGGGAGAACCAGGAAAGGAGATAAATCCTTCTGGGTCACACCCCCAGAGATCCATTTTTCTTCTGGCCAGACCCTATCTCCTAAAAGCAAGCTGGCAATAAACTCCCATGATCTAATGACCTTCTAAGAAACCGTCCTATGAGTGCATGAGGCTCTTGGGGGACATCTAGATATAAGTCATCAAGCCACTGCTTTGGTTTGCCTGATCAGGAAGAGTAGCATTCACTCTAAGCCCACTATCAAGCCCAGGTGTCTTCTTGTTGTATGCCATTCTACAAAAACCCTGGGAGTGGGGGAAATTATTTTCCCCTCTTTAACAAATAAAACAACAGAAATTCAGAGCCTTTACAGCTCACCCAAGATCACACAGCTAATAAGTAGTAGAAATAAAATCAAACCCAGATCTAGGGGACACCGAGGAGTACGCATTTGCCTTTACGTAAAATAAGTGTAAAGAAGGAAACCTTTTGTTTCTCTTTCTTTGTCATCCTCATCTCCCAGCCATTTTGTGTCAGAAATAAGAAAGCAGCCTGGCCTCCCAGGAGCACTCCTGCGATATGAAACATTTACCTGCATCGGCATCAGAGTTCGGGATAATTCCATCGGGCCAGATTTCTTTCCTGGAGAAATTGAGACTCACAGATTGGAGCAGTCTGATTAATCAGGAGGGACTGATGGCAAATGCCAGCCGACGCCCCGCCAACCATTCCAGCAGGAAACCCCGGCTGTCTTAGCCCCATCCTGCAATCAGGGCTCCGCGTGTGACACAAAGGTGAGACGAGCAATCAGCGTCACCCCCATACAGAATAGCTCCCATCAGGCTCCTGACGAGCAGCTCCATCAGGTCCACAAGGCCCACATCAAGCCATCACCTGAGCCTGTGCAACCTGGCTCACCCATGCATGTGGCTCTGAGACCCGGCAGATCGCCCGCACCATCTTCACCCATGATGGATGGAAGGGGTCTCAGGCTTGGACAACCCAGGCAAATCAACAGTCCTTGCTGCTCTTTAAGCATGTGCATGATTGCATCTTCATAGCCCGGGTCTTACCAGAGGCAAATTCAGCCAGACAGAGAAGAATTCACTGGGTGCTGCCGGTTCTTTGCTGGAATCCATTTCCAAAGAGATCAGTCAGCTTTGATATTAAAGTTAAGTTTCCCTTGAGTCAAAGGTTTATTTCCTCATCCTTTGAACAAATATTTAGTGAGCACCAGGTACTCCTTGTGAAGAAGATGTTGCTTCTGCTCATGCAGAGCTGATGCTTCAGCTCCAATCTTGGGTTCTGCAGAGTCTGTGTCCTGAACTCTAGAGAGGCAGCACAGTGTCAGCGAGGAAGTAGAGCTTCCTCACAAATGAGTGGATCCCCCTGCCCCAACAGGAGCATGTCACCTCTTAGAAGTCAATCTTGGGACATGGTGTCTCCCCGTGGGGAAAAAATGTCACTGCAAACAGAAATGGGTGGTCATGAGAAGGAGGGGCCAGGTGCAAGCTGCCGGAACAGCCATGGTAGGGAGCGGGGTGCTGAGCAGGTGGGCAGTGCTGTAGCTGGATGTGAGGCCTGACCAGGTTAGTCCCAGCTCCAAATTGCTCACCTCTTTAGACTGGTCAAAGTCACGCTATGGGTCTCAGCCAGAAATTCGGGTCGGTGCTGTCTTTCCCAAAGGGTAGATGTGAGAATGCATTGTAGCTGCCCCATACTAGGCATGGCCTGGGCATGTGCTGGTCTTCTCCGACCTTTGCCCTTTACAGTGTTACTGATGTTGCCACCCGGACAACTTACACCCCTCCCACCTGCTTCTTCCAGAGAGGCTGGGACACTCTACAGAGAAGAAACAACTTTCACCTTCCTCAGGGGCTACTTCAGCCACCCAAAGTCCTGCTGTTTTCCCAAAAGCCCATCCTCAGGACCCTGTCCCTACAGACCTTTCATCACTGCCTGCGCAGGGGTCTTGGGGCTTCCTATACATAAAACTCCTCTGCTATCAGTGTCTGGCTGCACATACATCCCACTGTTTGAGCAACTCTTTGACAGTGGGGCACCACTTTAAGGCTGGCCCCAGTACCCACAAGGAAAGAGGGCACAGCTTTCTCCATAGTGTGGGGAGGAAGGCTGAGGGTGAACGGCTGTCCCAGGGTCAACCTGACACCAAAGAGCATAACTGCAGCTTAGCAGAACCTTCTGACTCCAAGGCCTGCTTGCCTTCCACTTTGCCTGCTCCATGCCATCCCCCTAACTGCTGGGAGCCCCAGACACCAACAGGCTGCTTGACTGTGTTGTTGGACATTTTTCAAACATGCTTTCCTGCAGTCATCCAGGGCCTAGAGCAGGTACCTTCACTTGTAATTACAAGGAAGAACACTGAGACATAGACTGTTGCTTCATTTGCTCACGCGAAATATACAGACTGAATGTCGAAGAGGCATCTCTCATTATTGAGCTCTGGAGAGAAAAGCCAACCACCAGCCTTTCCCAGGAACTCTGTCTATGTTACGCTTAGCTGTGTAAATAGCCTGTGTCAAGCCAGCACGGAGCCCAGAGTGTGGATAGATAGTGAAGGGACTTCTACCAGGTATAGAGTGGGAGTCAGAATGGAAAGGCTTCCAAGAGGAAGCAGAGAAGGACACAGAAGAGCCTGGGGGATAAAGAAGAATGGACTGTGGTGACCAGGAATGACCAGGAGGCCCTACCCAACATACACAACTTGCAAGAAACAGGGCAGGACTCAGAGTGGTGGGTTCCAGCACTCAAGGTGGGCTCAAGGTGGGTGAGGTCACTGGTAGAGGTTGCAGCTCCATATATGTTTCTCCTGACTCCCAAAGCTTTGACTCTTGGGACCTCCACCCAGCACCCAATGGAAGCAGCAACACACACACACACACACACACACACACACACACACCCCTGCACACACAGCCCAGGTAGGCACATGTGCTCAAGGACACACTCCTGCTTCTCTCCAGGAGACCTATCAGCAGCCTGCTCAGCAGAGCACAGAGATGCCCCCAGGAGCTGGTTCTTGTTATGCAGAACAGGAAGGGAGGTGAGGGGCTGTCAAAGGCAGCCTTGTCCCCAGCCACCCATGGAGAACCAGACAGTGCTATGGTTTTCAGGCAAATTCCAGCTGCTTCTTCTGAGCCCAGGGTACAGAAACCCAAGAAGTCAATGATGATTTTCCCCTTCAGGAGAAAACATTGCCTGGCCCCGCCTCCCTGGACTAGCAAGGTTTCCGCTGCCCCATCGCAGGCCAAGCAATCCTGTCAGGATGAAGTGCCGGCCAAGGAACCAGGCAGCTCCATCAATTTCTTCTGAAAAGCCCAGAAGAAATTTGGTCGTAGAAAATCCCTTCCCTCTTTGCTAATAAAACTTATCAGTGCAGGCCAGGAGGCTGAGAGGAGAGGGACTGCAGACACTTGCCTTGCTAAATTACTTGGAGAAATGGCCCTGATCAGCCATCCAGGGGCAAGGAGGGAAGGAAGCAATATAACATTTATTGAGCCTGCTTTTCCCTCCTAGACTCTCCCATTCAGGTCCCTCAGCAGCCCTGTGACATTGCATCAGCTCCATTCCATAGCTGAAGAAACTGAGGCTCAACTGTGCACCAGAAAGGACTAATGTGGGTCTAAGCCTCTGGCTGACCTATGGTGTTCTACACAGCTCCAGCTGGTGACTTCTCTCTGGCCTGCAGCCTCCTTCTTAGGGTCCCAGCCAAGCAAGACAGGACTGCTCAGGATGAAAAGGATAAAATGTGCAATACTCTGACACAGATCCTGGGCACAGCAGATGCTCAGGCATGTCCTGCCTGTCTTCTCAGACTCCCCTACACATCCCTGTTCTCTCCAGAGTGACCAGGGAGCTTCCAGATGTCCTGTGAGCTTACCACAGACCCTGGGATGACACCTGATACCTTGTCCTTCCTGCTGCAACCCGGGAGGAACTAGACCCCCAGCTTCCATGCAACACAAGTGGAAGCAAGTCCTTCTCCCCCAAGCTGTGGAAAGGGGTGTTCCCTTTCTTTGGCCAGGAAAACGTTGGCTGCTCAGTTGCCTTGCACTGGTTAGCTTTGCCCTTAGCTTCATGAACCCAGGAGCCCCAGGTCAGCTCTCATCAGGGGTCTTCTTTGCAAGGTGCCACTGTGAAACCCAGAGTTTGCCCAACAACCTGGAAAGAACATGGCCTCCAAGGCTGGGAAACATGGGAATGCCAAGCAGGAAAAGTAGTCTGGAATGATGTGGTCCTGTGGAAGCAGTAGACTTAAATGGAGAAGGAAATGTGGGCTAAGAAAGAGAGAAAATTCCCCCAGGAAGCTCTATTAGGCTGTGAAATAGCATTCCGCGGGAAGTGGTGGAGGGGGTGCCCGGAGGTATTTAAAGCCTTGCTGGACTAAGTAATAGAAGGCGTGTGGTGTGCAGAGTGGCCGAGAACTGGCCTCCAGGGAGCTGCTGCCGCGCCCTAATAAGTCGTCTCCATATAAAAGTCATTTCCCCAAGCCTGCCTTACCATTCCATGGAGCCGCGCTGCTCTTGGCCCTTGCCAGGCAGAGAAGGCACTCCCTTACAGCTCAGAAAAAGCCTCCTTCTTTAATGTAGGCACAGCCATCATTCTCTGAACAGGACAGCAATTCCCAACAAACAGATCGTCAGGCTCAGTACAATCCGCATCAGAATTCCAGCTGCCTTTTGGTGGGAGTTGACAGGCTGACTTTAAAATTCATAGAGAATGGCAAGGGACTCTAAATAGCCTCACTTCCTGATTGCAAAACTTACCACAAAGCTGCAGTGTCTAAGAGTGGCTGATACTGCCACAGAGTAGATGTGTAGATCAACAGGGTCACGTTCAGATTTATAAGTTAAAGCCTTACATATATGGCTATTGGTTTTTGACAAGTGCGCCAAGACAATTCAATGGGGAAAGAATGTTCAGCTCAACAACTGTTCCTGGGACGGCTGAATATCTACGGCTAAAGAGTGGCGTTAGATCCCTACCTCACACTATATGCAAGTCAATTCTGGATCCAAACAGAAGAGCTAAACATCCGCCATCTTTAGTGGGAAACATACAAGGAAACCTTCATGACCTCAGATTTAGCAATGGTTTCTTATAGACCAGAAGCATAAGCAACAAAAGGAAAAATAGATTAGACTTCCTTAAAATTAAAACAGTTTGTGCTGTCAACAATATCATTAAGAAAGCAAAATATCAACCAATAGAATGAGAGAAATATATCAGCAAGTATGTATTTGATAAGAGACTAGTATCTAGAATAATATATACATAAATCAATATATATGAATTCCGATTCTATAATAAAAAGACAGATAACACGATTTTTATGGGCAAAGATTTTCAAAAGATATTTGTCCAAAGAAGACATACAAATGGCCAATAAATACATAAAAAGATGTCCAGCATAGCTATTGAAAATACAAATCAAAACATAATGATGTATCACATCACATCCCCTAGTATCATTAAATTTTTTTAAAAAAGATATTTGTTTGAAGGATGCAAACAAATTTGAACATTGATGATATTCATGTTGACAATAGTCATAGTGGCCCTCTAAAACCCCAAAATGTGATAATATCCATACAATGAAATACTATTCTGCTTTCAAAAAGAATAAAGTGCTGATCCCTGCTCTGACATGGAAGAAGCCTGAAAACATCCTGCTCAGTCAAAAAAGCCAGTTACAAAAGAAAGCCACATTCCATATACTTGCATTTATATGAAATATTCATAATGGGTAAATATATAGGGATAGAAAATATAATCGTGTTCACCTGAATGGTAGGAGGAATGGACGACTGGAGTGGACACAGGGTTATGAAGTTTTGATTAGACAGTGATGAAAGCTGTGCATTTCTGTGAACACGCTAAACTCATGAACATCATACATTAAAGGGTGAATTTTTGGTAGGTGAATCATACCTCAGGTGAACTGTCACAGTCCATATGTTCTTTCCATAAATATTAGTTTTTGGAGGGGTCTTATCCCCCCGCACCACCGTTCATTAGGATTTAAGGCCCTTTTGGGTTACTGAAAATTCTTCATTGAATTGTTTCACAGCTGCTATTTTTATATAACCATAGTTGTAGCTTCTCATTACATCATTGCATGTTTGAATTCCTTCCCCTGGTTTTGCTATTATAAATAATATCTTTGTTGAGCATTTCTGGGTATAAACTCTTATTGGCGTGGTTTTTTTTTATTGCTTTTTTTATAGATTGAATTCCTAAAACTGAGATTTCTTGGTGAAAGTAATCAACCTTGAGATCCTGCCTGCTGTCTGTGGGCTCCCCTCATTTGCCCAAATTACCCTTTTTCAGATGTTTGATGCAGACACATTGAATTTGCTGGAAGCGAGTCTCCTCTACCAAAATAAGTCCTTGGCATGAGGAAGAGATAGCTGTCATCGAAGTCACATTGGCCCACAGTCACATCCAGCTCACCACCTTCCTCTGAGTGATCCTGGCCAAGTGACATAACCCACTGAACCTTTATTATTTCTCCTATGTCAATGGGCACAATAATATCTAGCGTCTTAATTACTTTCTCATTGCTGAGACAAATACTCAACACCTACACATTAAAGGAGGAAAGCTTTATTTCAGCTCAGAGTTTGTAAAGGTTTTTTCTTTAAGTCCATAGTTGGCTGGGTCCAAGGCAGGGCAGCATGGCAGAGGGGCATCACAGAGGAGAAACAGTCCATGGCAGGGCAGACCAGAAGTAGCCACCAGTGAGCCTTCCTTTCCATTTTATTCTATCCAGGCTACAAGCTTATTGGTTGGTACACTCGCATCCAGGGTGGGCTTTTCCCATCATCCACACCCAGAACTGCACCAAACTAATCAGTGGTCTAATCCAGTTATACTCATAATACAGAATCACACACCCATGACCTAGCCATCTCCCCAAAGCCACGCCTATGAACGTATGAGGCTTTTGTGGGATATCTAGATGTAAGCCATAACACTAGCTATGTAAAGAAGACAACGTTCATACAATGTCCAGCATTTACTGCTCAAAACTAGGCATTTGTCTTATACCCATCGTTCTTCCTTCTCTTCCTTATACATTTGACATCTAGATATAGAGGCTCTTCTCTGGCAGTGTGGGTTAAGCAATGTCACAGTGTCATGGACAGTGTGGACCTGACACCTGAACTGCAGATTCAGGCTGGGGTTAGCCATTACCCTGTGGTCTCAGGCAGGCAAGGAAGCGAATTCCCATCTGCCTTGGGGTGGGCATCTGGTAAGAGGCTGGAGGTAAGACTGTTGCTGTACCACACAGTCTCAATAAACCTCAGTTATATTCACCAGTGGCAACTATCTTCAAATATACAAGGGCTTTTTGTGTGTGCTAAATTCATTTCATTTTCTGCTTCTAGATTATAGGCCTAACTGGGAAGGGCCCATAGACTGACTGGGAGAGCCCCGGATCACTACATACTATAGTAATTACTAATTACATGTTTCTGCGTTCTGTGGCTTATTGGTAAATTGCATGTACAGGGATCTAAAAGTAATTGCCCTTCTCCTGTAACTTCAGCAGCCTGCAGAAATCAGAAAGAATTACCTTATTTACTTCCTAAGTGATTCCCAGTGGCTGTTTATCAAATATACAGATGGGAAAAAAATCATACAATAACCAAGCATCCTTCTGCTTACTAATGATATGTGAGGGTCACAAGAAATCTTGAGTGGAAAAGGCTGTTAAGTAGCTGCTGACTAACTCTATGTAAATATCCCCCTGTGGGTAATAGCTTAATTTTGATCATTGTTCAAAAGAGCAGGCACTTTAAATTATTAATAGGTGTCAGCTACAAAAGAATGTTTAAGTGGAAACTTACAAGAAGAGAGCTTGATCTGTACAAATGACACTGTGTCTTTAACCACCCTCATGTGGGAAAGAAAGGTGGGTGGAAAAAAAAAAAGAATAAAAGATACAACAAGCAAGAAGTCAGCCTTGTTTTTCCCTGGGATTAAAGATGTGTGGCTTGTAGATCTCATTCCTTTGCTACCCTGGAAACTGGACAGATAATAAATAATATCCTATATTATTTATCAAGTTTGGTTACATGTGTGTTTCTTTCTGACCCCCACCCTGCCTTTTGGCAATAGTAGGACTCGAGCCCATGGCTGTCACATTGGACTACATCCCCAAATTGTTTTATTTTTTATTTTGAGGTAGGGTCACCTAAGTCACAAAATTGCCCAGGGTGGTCTTGAACTTTTGATCCTCCTGCCCCAGCCTCCCAGAGCACAGGGGTTGCAGGCATGTACCACCACATCCAGCTAGTCTCTCTCTTTTCAAGGAAAGATGATTCCAAGTTGAAGCTTGAAACTGCTGGGGGCACCAGGCTGGGACCTTGGCTGTGAAGATAACGTTTCACTCCCACATGCATGTGGCACGGACACCTTTCGTTGTAACATTGCTGGTGTGGTTCTGCTCAAACACAGTAGTTCAAAGCATCCATTAGTGGAAGCATTGGGCCATCGAATGGCCTGGGGATCCCTTCCTTGAGGATCGTAGGATTTTTGAGTTCACCGAAAAGAAGAAATGGACAAGCCTTCCTGTTTCCTTTCCTTGGCCTTTGTGGTGGTGCCGACTTCTGGCCTTTTGGTGACTTTTGGCATCCCCCATGAACCACACCCCAGGCTGGACTCACATACTCTCAGCTTGTTGATGGGGACAGAAGTGACAGCCATGGACCATCACACAGTAGTGAGGAGGCCACAGAGGGACAGAGGCGACCTTGAAGTCAAATGACCACTCAAGGTCAGGCACAGCTTCCAGATGGTGGCTGCCCAGACTGCATGGTGAGCACTGCAGAAGAGCTCGGCCAGTGGGCAGAGGTGACTCTGGAGAGCCTTCCAGTGCCTACTGCCCTAGTCTCCTGGCCCAGGCATGGAGCTGGCCCAGAACAACACTGGTCACAACCCAGAGCTTTCTTCCCCACATCCTCTTCCCACTGGCCTTGTGTGCCAGCTTGGGCCAACCTGTATAAGCTCCCTGCATCCTAAACCCAGTGCTCCTGAGGGGATGCCCCTGTTACTTGCAATACTTAATGATGGTTACAAAGTGGCAAAAGTAGGCACATATGAAGCTGATGTGGGCTTATGTTTCATGCCCATTCAGGCCTTGTTTTCTGCTGCTTGTAGCCAAAGCTGTCCTAACCTAACAGATACAAGGTATGGTTGAAAGATGCACTGGGTGTTTAAATTTTAAAAAAATGATTACACTAAAGACCCATTGCCATTAATCCCCCTCAAAATCTTCCTCCTCGCTTTTGAATACACTTAACCTGTCCTTCTTGCCGCTTTCTCAAGGACTTCGGGAAGTCCTCTCCTGTGAGTATCGTTAGCCGCTTGGTGTGCCTGCTCTGATATCTTGAATGGATTCAAAACACTTAGATTTTATGGTCGTTTGACTTAGCTGTACATGGTGCCAGATTCCATAAACAAGGTGGTTGAGGGCACACCATAATGTGTTTATGAGCCTGCCTTTCCATTGGATGGTAGCAGTGGTAGCATTCACCATATTTTTTTAGTCACACCTCATAAGTAAAGACACTCAGGAGAGAGTACTTCCAGAACTGTTTCAGAAAGTGGCAAGGATGGGACAAGGGTACCCAGAATTATGTTTATACTATACTATGCGATAGTCAGTGAAGTGTGCACAGAATTTTAAAAGTTACATGACATGATCAAAAATACTTTATTGCAAAAAATGACTCATGATCACCTGAGTTTCTGGGAAAACAGCACTGACAGAGTTGTTCATTGCAGGACCACCACTCATCTTTAATTTGTAAACAAATAATTGAAGCCTATAAAGTACAACAAAGTGAAACACATTAAAACAAGATGTGCCCGAAGAAGCCTAGGCTTTCGGGAGACCACAGATGCCTTCCAAGCATGAAGCCACAGAGAGCAGAGAGGCCGAGGGAGACAGGAGGTGATGGCATTTTGTGCACCTCTGAAAGCAGCACTTCCGAAAGCTGTCTGCCCCGGACCTCTCAATAACCTGAGCCGAGAAACTGTCTTGCTTCAACTGCTTTGTGTTTGGTTCTCCATCACTGCAAATAACAGTCCTCACCCACCGTGTCTGAAGGGCCACTGCCCAGAGCAGACTGAGATGTGGGGAAAATGGATTTTAAATTTGTACTCCGAGCATGAAGGATGAGGAAGAAATTAACCTGCTGTGCAAAATCAACAGGACACTGCAGCTGTGATGATGGAAATGATCCTTGTGTCTCCAGCCCTGGATGGAGGGGTGGGCTTGGGGTTCTGGAGAGGGAAGGGAAAACCCCTGGCAGTGTGAAATGAGCCTCTGGCCACTGAGCAGAAAGGGAGCTCAGGCTCATCCTCAGCCAGGGATGCTGAAGGAGCTGGGCAACCGGGAGGAAAAGCATGAAGACACTGAGCACCCCATGCAGGTCTGAGAGTCCCCATCCACTGAGCCTCGGATGCTGGGCTGGTGCCAGGGGGAGGCAGGTCCTTGGCAAAGTCTGTGAGGTGAGTGAAGATGAGCAAAGCTGTTCCAGATCACAAAGGGACACAAAGGCAACCTTGAAAGCCCTGTGCTTGATGCTGTTCCTGAAACTTGGTCCACCAAAATCTTGGGATGGTTTTGCATCATCTAGGAACTGAGGTTGGTTCTTTGCAGTCAGTCCTAAAGTCTAGTCCTAGTACAGCAATCTGAATTGATTTTCCTTCCTTTTCTTCTTCCTTCCTTTCTTCCTTCCTCCCTTCCTCCCTGCCTTCTCTCTTCTGCCTTCCTGCCTCCCTTTCATGTGTATGGGTTTGTGCATTGCAATTATTAACTAGATCAGAAAACCCACTTGGGCCCAGTATACATGGATTTCCATGAGGCATGTGATAAAGTTCTTATGACAGCCTCTTGGGTAATGTGAAGAACTCTAGCTAAGGTAATAGCACAATCAGAAGGTGGACTTATAACCACTTCAAGCACCGTGCACAGGGCGTGCTGATTAATTCATTCCTGTTCAGCTTGTCATTTCGGGAGCTCTCCAGAGGCCCGAGATAAGGCTTTGTCCTTGACTCTCTCCCGTTAAAACAAATTTTGTGAATACTTGAATGAAGGCATAGAAAGCTCCTTATCAAATCCACAAATTCCACCGAACTGGGAGGCGATGACAAATGAGGTGGACGGGAGAATTCCAGTTCTCAAAGCTCACGAGGGGCTATATAACGAGGCGACAAAACTTACCCGGAAACCACCACAGTGGGGAAAGCGAGAGCTTCTGGAATGGGATCCAGAAGCCTCTATTCCACAAGCACCAGGTAAGAGAACCGTGCTTTAGAGCATCCTGAACCAGAGAAGAGTGTGGAATGGGTTCATTACCATCATTGCTCTGGAGCTCTCCCTGGAGGGATACCAACTTGGGATCACATTGACAGTACAGAGAACAGAACCAAGAAGGACAAGTTTCTACTCCAGGGTTGCTCACGCTCAGTCAAGCCTTATATTCTCAGCTCTGGTGTTGAAGGGAAAAACTGATCATTTTGAATGTAGTCAAACTCCTCTGAAGAGTGAAAGGGAGGCTTGCTGTCTGGCCTGAAGAAAATGCACAAGTTACTTCCTCCCTATTTTCAGCCCTTGCACGCATTATCAATAGCGGACACAAAGCACAGGGTTGGACTTAACATCAAAAAGTAGAAATCCTCTTTTCTAGGATGGAGGTCCTAGAGCGTAAGTAGGCCCCAGTCCCTCCTTATTTGGGGTCTCTATTTGAGTTCTTCCTTATTTTGAGCCAAAGAACAGCAGCTCAGTTGCCCAAAGATGAAAACATTGTACTGGAAGGCAGTAAGGAAGTGAGTTCCCGGCTGGGGGAGGAATCCCAGCAGAGAGCAGACGTCAAATAATCAGAGGTTACATTGTCTGAACCAGGGGAGGTGCTATCTATACCAAGCTTCCCTCTGTCTCTGCCATCTGGGTCTCCGGAATAAGCATGTTCACAGAAGACCCACGGTGGGAAGGAATGAGAGAGCCACAGGGAAGAGAGAGTCCTGGGCTCTCAGGGTCCCGGGCTGCACTGAAGTGCAGGAGGAAGAGAAGAGAGACCTGCCCACTGGTCCAGGCCTTGGAAGTCACCGGAGAGTTCCGTGAGAGAAGCAGACGTTGTTCATCACATGTCAGAGTGCTGTCCCCAGTAGTTCTCAAGGCTCTACTGTGATGGGCAAGTGCATTTCCAAAATTAAACCTCCACTAAAAGCAAGCATCAATAACACACCAAAGGACACAGAAATTACACCTATGAGCCCTCTCTCATCGCAGACGGATGCACCGACCTGCATGAAGAGGCACACCTTCCTTAGGCTACCGCAGGGTGCCCGAAGCACTTCCCTGGAAGCAGTCTACCTGAATCAAGGCTCCCAGATCTCCCAATTTGGACCTGCACCATTGCTGTGTGTTATTAAAACTGTGGGTCTAGGATCGGGCTGACTCGGAACTTCATCTCAGTCCTACCGCCAAATCCTCTAACCATTCGCCCACCCTCTGCTCCCTGGGCTACACAATGAGAAGCAGGCGTGGGGTTCTGGGCAGCACAAGTGCCGAGAATGCTTTGTGACCTTGGCTTTATGTCAAAATCCCCCAGCGGATCCCACTCGTCAGCCTCACACTCGTCACGTGTGCATGTCGAGTGGGCATTTCCAGTTATTTTTAAACCGGAATGCAATGGCTGCTTTGACATCATGATTACAGCGCTCATGGCAGCCTGGGTGAGACCTAACGTTAGGGGACTGTCATCTTCTTTGATACCATTCTCAGCCCCAGAGAATGACTAATAATGTCCCACGTCCCAAAAGTCAATCAGAGCTCAGTCTAGCTCCTGCTTCTTTAGCCAGACGGTGGTGAGGCAGGGAATGCACTAGGCTGATGTCAGCCACGGAGAAGTCAAGCCCGAATCTGCCCTTAAGGTGACTCTGCTCCATGCCCTCATTCGGATGCAGATGACATCACCTGGCCCTCAGGAAAACTGCCCAAGACAGATATTATTAGCATCCTCCACAGGAGTCGAGCTTTATCAAACATTCCCATGTCCATCTGCATGCAGACACCACCACGGGCCTGCTGTGGACTTCCGGAAACCTCTATTGTCTTCCTCACCCTGCTGTCAGTCCCGATCCATACTCCTCTCCTGTCCTACCCTCCTGACCTCACTCTGCGTCCTTCTCCCTGTCCCCCAGGCCACCATTGCTGATGATCACCTAGTCTCCTCAGTGCACAAGCTCTCAGATATAAATGTACTGTCTGACACTCCGATCACATAAGGATGGGGTCCCATGCCATAATCTCCTCTGCATTAGAAGCCCCCCAGGTCAGCTGGCATGTGCTTTACTTTTTTCCTTTTATGATACTGGGGACAGAACCCAGGGCCTTTGCATTGAGCTGCATCCCCAGACTTTTTGATTTTTGAAACCAGACCTTGTTAGTTCACGGAATTGCCAAGGCTGGGCTCAAGTTTGTAACCCTCCTGCCTCAGCCTCTCCGAGTGCTGGGGTTACAGGCATGTACTCCCATACCCAGTTTTTTGGAATGGCTGCACAGCATTCCACAATATGACCTAGAGGACTGGCCATGGTCCTGGCCACTCCTTCCTGCTGGGTACCCCACCCCTGAGTACCTGCTGCCCTTTCAGCTGTTACCCTGCGGACAATGGTGCATCCTGAGCACACCCAGGCTTACTGCCCGGTGCTTTGATCCAACAGGCTACATTCTACAGTTTCATTACTTGAGATGTCACACTCTAGAGATGTCAGGGTTTTGCCTGGCATCGGCAAGTGTCTGAAGCAGTCCCAACCACCAGGCACACGACAAGGAATTCGTTCCATCTGACCCCTCCCCTCCCTGCAACCTCTGACTGCTAGAAAATATGTTTCTTTCCTGCAGCTGAGCCAGGACTTGCCCCAGGTCCCTCACGTCCCGGACAGAGGTGGTCAGTGCTTGGCTGTCCATGTGTACCCAGGTGACTCCGGGGAGAAGGAACTCAGTGCTGACCAGGAGGCCAATGTCACTGCCCTGGGCATGTGGCAAGCACTTAGGGAAGTTGTGCTAAAAATACTTCAATTGCTCAATAAATGACTATTCAACACCAGCTGTGCTCGAGGCCAGCAGGGAGCAGGTTTGATTTAGCCTCTCTGAAGGTGTCCGGAGCAACCTTGAACCCCCTCTATTTCTATGTCAAGGGAGTTTGGTAGCAGAGTGGACTTCCTGGGCATATTGTTCAAGGGCTTCAAGGCCTCTGTGACTGGCTGGACCAAATTGGCTGTGAAATTCCCTAGACCCACTCCTGAGCCCCTTTGTCCTCATCCATGAACTGGGATGGAAGAGGTTTGAGGATTGGGCCTAAAGGATCTGGTACCTCAACTGGTCATCTTGACAATGAGAAAACAGAGGCCCAGAGCAGTAAGGCCTCTTGGCGTCCCTCCAGAGTGTCCCAAGTCACTGGTGATGGGCTGGGATGGGAATCTGGGGTGCCTGGCTTTGTCATTCTCTGCTGTCACGTAAACATCTGTATATTCCCATCCTCTTTATAAATCCTGCAACCTGCACCCAGACCGTCACAAACTCTGAGGTTCAGACAGGCCTGAGTTGAGTCTCAGCTCTCCTACCTATTGGGTGATCTTGGGAAAGCTGTTCAATCTCTGTGGGTTTGGGGGAGCGGCCAGTAGGCTAGGATTCCAAAGACCTCATAGGAAGCCGCCACATAACCGTATTCAATACATGCTGCCCCAAACTTTACCTCTTGTTGGCCTCTCAATTCTTGCAGTATCTTTGTAGTTCCTTGAGCCTCCCACCCTCCTTTCCCCACAGAGATACTTACCTTGGTGTATATGTGGACGAAGCTCCTCCTCTCTGTGAAGCTTGTCCAAGCCCTCTTTGCAGATTTTCATCCACTGAACCCCGGAGGAGTTGCTGACCCTGCTCAGTTCCCCAGGAGAGCCCGTTGCTGGCTACTTTCTGGCAAATGTAGCAGTGAACTCGCAGGAACCAGCAAGGTAGGGGGTGGGAGGAGCAGGGGTGTGGCAGGCGGAGGCCCTGGCTGGGGATGCCCACCTTGTGCCTTGCCCTGTGTGCAGGTATAAAAGGGTTGTGTGTACAAGGCCATCTGGGCCAAACTCAGGGAAGGAGCCAACTCCTTCAACTGAAGGAGTAGATTCTGTGGCAACTGGAACAATTAGCAGTTCTCACTGAGGTCAAGAAGATATTGTAGATGTGTCATCTTCACCCACAGAAAATGGAAGCTTCTGAGTGGCTTGGGGTGGGAGAACCTGTTGTCTATGCCCTTAACAGCTGGGGTGGGGCCCCTATTGCCTCCTTCTCGACTCTGAAATGCTATCTCTTTAGGAAACCCAATAAAATTAGCTCCAAGTATAGACTATTCACTCAGCATGATATATGTTCACATTTTGGAGCCTATGTCCTCTCCCCTCCTTGCCTGAGAGGGACAGATTTTCCCCCGCCAACCCCCAGTCAACTCGAATGTTTAAGGGACCAGTCACTGCTCAGTCACCCACACCCTGGGATCACCAGAGGTGCCACCCCACCCCCTCCATGCCTGATGCCTACTTCTTTTTCTTCTTAGTACACTTGTGATGCCTGTTGAATACATACATCCTGGAACTGGTAGGTACACATTCAGCATCTCAATTCTTTTAACTCCATCTACTTCCACTCCAGCACCCAGAATGTATGCATCTGTGGTGACCCACGGGGACCTGCTGAAGTCATCCTGTTTCCTAAATGACCAGGGTGATTTGCTTGGCAGGTCTATGGCCCCAGAAGGATGTAAAAGGAATTCCTGTCCTGATCAAGCTGCAGCTGCTGCAAACATTCCAGTTCTACAGGCAAAGGATGCATGTCCTAAGCCATCTCACACACTTGCTTCCTGGTAAGGTCCCCTCTGAGTGGGTGACTCCACCCTTCCCAGGACAGGGGACAAGATGGGTGTGGCCATCTGAAGAGCTACAGAGACTGGAGATGGGAAGACCAAAGTGGGTCATTATAAGACTCATTTCAGAATATATATAAAATACCAGCAGTATAAAAACTTTCAAAGTCAAGATCAAAGACCCGATTTTCTATGAAATTATAACTTGCTAACATCAACTGTAAAAAGCGAAAGTTTCATCAGACAAAACCCTGGAAGAAATTTAGGGAAACAATCAAAGAATTGCATCGCTAAATAATTTACATCTTTTTTTTAAAAAAAGCAACAGGCTGAAATAGTTTTATACAGTGGTTCTCTTAATAATTAAAAAATTAATTTCAAGGAATAAATTGTTTCCAAAATATATAAACTCTTCCAGGATGTTAAAAAGAGATAAAGTGATACCCAATTCTTTTTATAACTTTTACAGTTACTGATAACTATGTCAGACAAACATAATATACAAAAATAAATCTGTAAGATAGTATCACTAGTGAATTTACATGTGACACTCCTAAATAAATATGTATAAGTATGAGATTTCAGAACTGTATTAAAAGAATAATGAACTATGTTTAGATAAGATATAATTTGGGAATGCTATTATTATAATTTAACAAGTTAAAAATTAGTGAGAGAAAACAATTGTAACATGACAATCTTATTAAAATATATTTACATAATATAGATATTTACATAAAAAGTTCTAGAAGAAAATTGCTAAGCTGGACATAAAAATAAAAATCTTTTGATTTTCTGAAGATCGTGGAAAAGTAAAAACATAACCCATATTCTGGGAAAAAGAATTGCAAGTCATATGTCTAGTAAAGGATATGTATACAGAATATATTTAAAACTCTTCCACCTTAGTAAGAAGGCAAATACACATTTTTTAAAGGCAAAAATATTCGAACAGTTCCCTCACCAAAAATAATCATATGAAAACAAGCTTACCATGTCCTTAGCATATGGAATTGGAAATTAAGGTTTAACTCTAAATGACATTTCCCTACTCACCTGTTAGAATGGCTTACCAAAAGGCCAGAGAATGCCAAATTTTGGGAAGACAGTGGAGAAACTAGAACCCCCACCATGTTGCAATGGGTATGAAACATGGCACAGCACTTTGGAAAACAGTTTGACAATTATCTAAACAAATTAAACATGCACTTATTACACAGACCTATATCTCTGCTTCTAGGTGTCTATGTAAGTGAAATTAAAACATATGCTTGAACAAACACTTGTACAAGGAGGCTGGAAACAACCCAAATATACTTCAGCTAGTTAGGCGAGGTGGCACCTTCACACAGTGGAATACTAGTCAACAAGAAAATAAATGATCTAGGAGTGTGTGCAACAACATGGCAACTCTCAAAACCACCAGACATCAGACACAAAAGCCCTGATACTATCCTATTGATATGAATTATATTCTAGAAAAGGGGCAGAAAGATGCAGAAGGCAGATATGTACCTGAGATCCCCACATATATTTACTAAAATTTATCAAACAGACATAAGGGTGAATTTTACAGTATGCAAATTATACTCAACAATGCTACTTTTAAGCTTCTGAAAAAATATACAGCAAGCTGATGAACAGTTAAACTCTGAGGGATAGAATAAAGGTGATGTGTTTGTATTGTTCTTGAGTTGTGCCTTATTTTTCCCCAGGAAGCATGTATGACATGTTATATTTGCTACATTTTCCCCAGAAAACACTGTGAAATGACAAGAGACACCATCCCTAGCACAGTTCCTGGCAGAGAATGGATGTTTGATAAACAGAACATCCCCTCTTTAGTCAAAAGTCCCCTCTTAGCACCATGCACCATCCCGTCAGCCTCCATTCTTTCCAGCATATTCCAAGGTGGTGTTAGAGGATTCACCTGGTTGACACAGACACCTGTGCAGTGCTCTTTGGAAGGAGGCTGACTCACACCATCCCATCTGCAGTATACTTTAGCAACAGGCTCACTTATGGTGGGCTTTTTCTTCCCCACTGACCCCAGTTCTTTCCCAGCCAGTCACCACATGCTACTGTGTTAGCAGAATTGTTTGCCCAAGAAAGACCTATAATGTGACAACAAATAGAGCCCAATGGGCTCAGCAGGTAGAGTGCCACCTGTGCAGGTGCAAACTTAAATGGGAGACATCACCAGAATCTCCTGCCACACATATCCCCAAGAAATGGGGAGAGGATCAGAACCAGGGGCACAAATTCTGCTGCTGGCAAATCCCAAAGTTCAGGCTCTGGAATTGACCTGGTCACCCCTGCTGCTTACTGTAAGCCTCTCTGAGTCCCTATCTCTTAGGTACCTTGCAAATTTTAAATGTTAAAATGGCTTTTGAAAAGGAAGTCTGCACCAATAGTTAAGTACCACTCCTGTGAGTGCTCCTCTAAATGCAGAGAGAACAGGGGATCAGATTCTAGCTCAGGCTAGGCATAACCTGCCAACAACAGGAAACTGTCCTTTAAAAAGGGACTTCCTATGGCCAGGGATTTAGTTCAGTGGTGCCGTCGCCTGCCTCACAAGTGCGAGGTCCTGAATTCAATTCCCAGTACCAAAAAAGGAGGGGGGAGGGTCTCTTACGACAACTTACATTCGAAGTCCATGGGATGAGCCCACCAGGAGGTGTGGTTGGACAGGCTGTTGAGGATTGGGTCTCCCGCCTGCTGCACTCAACCAGGAAAAGGAACAAAGCCATGATCCTCTCTCTCCGAAGTGGGATAGCAGGCAGCACAGGAGAGAGACCCCAGAGAAAGATGCTTGATTAGGCAGCTCTATACTCACCCAGTCTCTGCTCTGTGGTCATTCTGCCTTCTGCCTTAAGGCACAAGGAGCAGAAGCCAGTCAGACCTGAGAGCCTGGTTGAACGCAGAGATGGAAAGGGAAGCATGGGCAGGTAGGGTGGCTGGACCTATTTCTGGAATACTAAGCTATTCAAAGACTGCCCCAGAAATCTATAGATGCATCCTCCAGGTCTTACACAAATATGGGCCTGCCCTTGTTTGCCATGAAATCCCACAAAACAGGCAAGCAGCCACTAGGAAATAGTAAGACAGCCAATGCCCAGGAGGCACGTGAACTGTGACAGAAGAATGGGCTTTCCTCAGAGGTCTCTTGGGCATTCAGTGGAGGCTGCAGAGGGATCACACCTAAGCACTCAGCCTGAGAGAGAAGGCCACTCCAGATCTGCCTGGCGACGCTCGGAAACAGGCTAGACATAATCAAATCATCCACAAGTAGCTTAAGAGTTTTCCAGAGCAAACTCCACTCCCCTTACAGGAAGATAACAAAATCCAGATACTTAACAACATCAAACTCACCGTGTCTGTCATCCACTACAAGAGGCACCAAGAAGCAGGACAGTGTGATCTATAACAAGAAAGAAAATCCGTCAAATGGAAGAGATGGGAAACAGCATAGAGGAGGAAGCTGGTGGATGAGAATATTGTAACAGTGGTTATGCTAAAGCATCTGAAGGAAAATAGGATCCAACAAGGAGAAAGGAGGAGATACAGAAAAGAAGAAAATGGAATATCTAAAGATAAAAATAGTATAGCTGACATAAATATTCTACTGCACTGGATTAGCAAGAGATTAGATACCACAGGGACAAAAGATAAGTGAACTTGAAGAGTTGGAGAACGAATTTATCCCACAGGAAGCACAGATATTGAAAAGCTAGCAGAGTCTCAGAAAGCTGTGGGACCATATCAAGCCACCAAGCATAAGCATAAAAGAAAGGGAGGCAAAAAATATTTTTGACAAAGTAATGGCTCTACATTTCGAAATGTGATGAAATTTATAAACTCATAGACCCCAGAAGTTCAACAAATCCCAGGCAGGATAAACACAAAGGAAACCAAACCACAATACATCATAAACAAATTACTGAAACCAGTGATTTAAAAAAAAAAGCAACCAGAGGAGGGGGGAAAAGACAATTTATAGAAACAGCAACAAATACTTGAAGTCCTTTTGGAAGGCCTGGGATGAACTTTGCAGGAGGAAGGAGAGGCTTGGGGCTTGAACGAAAGCAGACTCTGCCACCCGGGTGGCGGGGCCTCACTCAAAGGGTGGTGGGGCGATGAGGGGCCAAGGGAAGGCACCTGCAGACCCCTGGAGGGAAGAGAATACTGGTCCCAGTGCGGAGAACTGTCCTGAAGCCCAGATGGGTGGGGACAGGTACAAGTGAGCATGGGGACAGGCATGCCAACCAAGAGGCATTTGGGACTCAGTCCCTGAACCCGGGGGTGGGAGATGGGGGACAAGTGGAAGTAGGGGCCCTGGCCAAGCCCTGAGAGTGGGAGCCTTGGAAATAGGAACCCAGAGGTAAAAGGGAGTTGAGGGCAGAATGATGCCATGGGCGATGGCAGTCCTCAGTGGGTGGTTCTGTGAGGGGTGAGCCAGTCAGCTTCCTGTGGCTGGGACAAAATACCCGAGAGAATAAGTGAAAGGAGGAAGGGTTTCAGAGGTTTCAGTCCATGGTGGCCTGGCACCATTGATTTTAGGTCTGTGCACAGGTGGAACATCACAACAGGGGCCGGAACTCCTCATCTCATAACTGACAGGAAGCAGAGAGAGCAGAACGTGTGCTGAGGTCCACCTCTTCCTACCACTCTTGGCTCTACGTGGGTCCCCACCCTACTGGATAGTGCCACTCGTATACAAGGCTGGTCTTGCCTTTGCCTGGCTGTCCCACGTGCCAATCCTTTGTGAGACCACCCTCAGACAGACTTGAAGTGCTTACTAATTTTCTAGGCATTCTCAGCACAATCAGGTTGACACTCCAGGTCAACCATCACAGGGTGGAAGGTAGGAGCCCATGGGTATGCATGAGTGCGATGGCCGAGGCCAGGGCTCCTCCAACAGCAGGCACACATTCAGCACATTGTCTAGAGTCTGCATTTCCAAAGAGCTCCTCGGATGCTCATGGTTGGGATAACCCAGGTGGAGGGGCCAGGGTAATACACACACCCAACACGCATCAGGTGTTTTGTTGTTCATATTTCTTTTGCTCTCATCCCAGTGTGTATCTGCAGAGGTAGTGATGCTCTCTCTGAAGAAAGACCAAAAAATATGTCATTAAATAAATAAATAAAACCCCTCTCCCCTCCCTGTGCTCCCTGCCTGTCCCCGCCTGCCTAGCAGACAAGTGTCAGGGAGCTGGCTGCTTTCCAAATCCGCCTGGCTCACTGGCTCTTAAAATTCCCTCAGCCAGAGATGCTTCTAGAATGTGAGCTGACCTGGAACACTTGGCACCAAGGGCAGCAAAGCTTTCAAGTGGTTTCCTGGAACAAGAAAAAGAAAGAGAGAGAGGGGAGAATGCTTCAGAAAATTAGACTTAGCAAATCGCACAAGTGGCAAAGAAGAGAGAGGCTGAGCAGGCTGGAGAGGAGACCAACTGCCTGCCTGATGCCTGGCTCTGTGGCTCAGGTTTCTTACCCACAAATGGCTGTTGTAGCACCCACCTGAGTACTGTGCCAGGGAGGTGTCCTATGCAAACCGGTGGGGACTGTGAGTGAGCACAGCAGAGCTGTAGAACCTCCGAGAGCCTGATTTCTGTGCATGTTTCCTGGTTTTAGGATCAGATGCACCTTGGTTTTAGTACAGGTCTCATTATTCCACATGTAGGTAGTTGTAGAACATATTTTTTTTTTAAATTCTGGGGATTGCACCCAGGGCCTTCCCACTGAGCTGTATCCTGGCCCCTTTTTATTTTTCATTTTGAGACAGAGTCTTTGTTAAATCAGTAAATTGACAAGGCTGAGCTCAAACTTGCAATCTTCCTGCCTCAGCCTCCCAGAATGTTGAGGTTACTACAGGCATTCTGCCACCATGCCTGGCTTGGACATCATTCTTAACCTGTCTGGGCATTTAATCAACCAAGGCCAATAAAAGCCACTGCCAAAGAGTGTGACCATGGCAAAATGGACCTGTTTCCAAATTGCCTCATACAACAGCAGCACACAACAGAGTTCAAGCTCCTGCTTCCTCTGCCTCCTCAGTGGGAGATATTTTGTGGAGATTTCACAAAGACTACCATGTATCCCTCCACTTATTTTTTATCATTATTAAATTTATTAGTATATATTAGGCATACAGTGCAGTTCCATTCATCATTGGGATCTTGTGCCTATCAGGTTCTTATTTTTCCCCATCCCCCAGCCCTTCCCCTCAGCTCTTCCACCCTTCCCTGTTTACAGAGACATTGTTTCTATGTTTTATTCTTTTCACAATTTTTTTTCTTTTCCCTTTTTACCTTTCTCCTACTCCTTCCACTTCCTCTTTTAGAGTTTTCTTCCTACTATACAATATCAATTATACATTTTAATTCTTATTTACACTTTTACTTTTTGACACCAGAGAAACTATTCAGTATCTACACATGTGCAACTTATTAATTTCACTTGCGAGTATGGCCTCCATGTGCATCCACTTAGCTATAAATCTCTGTAGTGTCTCATTCTTTATGGCTGAGTAGTATTCCATTTTATATATTAAAAAACCACATCTTCTTTATCCAGTCTCCAGTTGATGTGCAAATGGGCTGTTTCCAAGTTTTAGCTATTACAAACTGAGCTGCTATAAACATGGGTGTGCATATATCACTGTGGTATGATTCTTTTAATTCTTTTGGGAAGATACAGCAAGGGATCTATAAACATGGGTGTGCATATATCACTGTGGTATGATTCTTTTAATTCTTTTGGGAAGATACCCAGCAAGGGAATAGCTGGGTCAAATGGGACCTCTAAACCTACTTCTTTGAGGTATCTCCATATTGATTTCCACATTGCTTGCACCAGTCTCCACTCCCACCAACAAGGAAGAAGGGTTCCTATCTTCCCACAACACTACTGGCATTTGTTATTGGTTGATTTCTTAATAGCAGCTATTCTTACTGGGGTGAGATGGAATCTCTGTGTTGTTTTCATTTGCATCTCTCGAATGACCAGTGATGTTGAACATTTTTTTGTGTGATTATTTGCTGCTTTTACTTCTTTGTCTGAGAAATGCCTGTTCATTTCAGATGCCCATTTTTAATTGGGTCTTTATATTTGGGGGGGGTCTGATTTTTTTTAGTTCTTTATGTATTCTAGATAGTAGACCTTTGTCTGAGGAACAGCTGGTAAAAATTTTTTCCCACATTGTGGGCTATCTCTTAGCTCTGCTTGTGATTTCTCTGGCAATACAGAAGGTTTTTAAACAGATGATATAGATCACAATTGTTGATTCTTTGTGTTAGTTCCCGTGCTACTGAGGATTTGTTCATAAAGTCTTTTCTTATGCCAGTATTTTCAAGAGTTCTACCTAACATCTTCCAGCAAGTTTAGTGTTTCTGTTTTAATATTTATATCTTTAAACCACTTGGATTTTAGTTTAGTGCATGGTGAAAGATATGGGTCTAGTTTTAGTATTTGACAAGTTGAAATCCAGTTTTTCCAACACCATTTATTAAAGAGGCTATCTTTCCTCCAGAGAGAGTGTTTGGCTCCTTTGTTAAAGATGAAGTAGTAGAGTATGTCAGGAGATGTTCCTGCATCTTCTAATCTATTCCACTAATCCTTGGGTCTTTGTCAGTTCCATGCTGTTTTTAACACTGTGGCTTTGTAGTATAGTTTCAAATTGTGGATTGTGATATCCCCTGCCATGTCTCTGTTGCCTAGAATCACTTTTGCTATTCTAGGTCTCTTCTGATTTCAAATTTTTGGATTGTTTTCTCTAAATAAACTGTTGGGATTTCAATAGGGGTTACATTGAATCTGTATAGCAGTTTTACAAGTATGGCCACTTTTGCTATGTTGATTCTTCCTACCCAGGAATAAGGGATGTTTTTCCATTTTCTTATATCCTCTTCAATCTCTTTTTTTAGAGTGCTGTAGTTTTCAGGGTAGAGGTCTTTTGTCTCCTTCATTAGATTGATTCCTAGGTATTTCATTTTTTTGGATCCTATTGTGAAAGGGATTGTTTCCTTAATTTGACTCTCAGTGAGACTGTTATTTGTGTACAAGAAAGCTATTGTTTTTTGAGTATTTACCTTGTATTGAATCTGTCACCAAGTCCAGAAGTCTTTTGGTGGATTTTTTTGGGGTCTTCTATGTAGAGTTTCGTATCATCAGCAAAAAATGACAGTTTCACTTCTTCCTTTCCTATCTTTATTGCTTTTATTTCTTTCTCTTGTCTAATTGCTATGGCTAATGTTTCCAAAACTATATTGAACAGGAGTGGTGATAGTGGACATCCTTGTCTCATTCCTGATTTTAGCATGAAGATTTTCAGTTTTTGACCATTTAGTATGATCTTGGCTATTGGCTTTTCATAGATAGCCTTTATCAAGTTGAGATAAAGACCATCTATTCCAAATTTCTGTAGGTTTTTAAATCATGAATGAGTGTTGAATTTTGTCAAATGCTTTTTCTGTATCTATTGAGAGGCTCATATGGTTTTGGTCTTTGATTCTGTTAATATGATGTATTACATTTATTGATTTATGTATGTTGAACCATTCTTGTATCCCTGGGATATATCTGACTTGGTCAGGGTGTATAGTATTCTTGATGATCCTCTCTTATTGAAGATTTTTACATCTATGTTCATTAAGGAGATTGACCTGTAGTTCTCCCTTTTGGTTGGGTGTTTCCCTGGTTTTAGAATCAAAGTAATACTTGCTTCCAGGAATGAATTTGAAAGTATTGCTTCTCTTTCAACTTCATTGAAAAGTTTAAAGATTAGTGGCTATAGTTCTTCTCTAAAAGCCCTACAGAATTCAGCAGTGAAGCCATCAGGACCTGGACTTTTCTTTGTTGGTAAATTTTTAATTACATTTTCAGTTTCACTGGTTGCAATTGGGATGTTTAGAACTTTTATATCTTCTTCATTCAAATTTGATAATTCATATGTATCTAGAAATCTGTCTATTTCTTCTATGTTCTGCATTTTATTAGAGTACAGGTTCTCAAAGTAAGTATTAATGATTCTCTGGATTTCTGCTGAATCTGTTGTGACTTCACCATTTTCATTCCATTTCATTTGAGTCTTTTCTTTCCTTTTTTGATAAGGTTGGCTAAGGGTTTATTGATTTTATTTATTCTTTCAAAAAACCAACTCTTTGATTCATTATTTTTTGTATCATTCTTAGTCTCTATTGCATTGATTTCTGCTCTGATCTTTATAATTTCCTCCCTTGTATGAGCTTTGGGTTTCTCTTGCTCTCCTTTTTCTAGGAGTTTAAGATTCACCATTAGGTTATTTATTTGAGCTCTCTCTGTTTTCCTAGTTTGGGCATTCATTGCTATGAATTTCTCACATAAAAATGTTTTCATTGTATCCCATAGATTCCTGTATGTTGTACTGGCATTAATTAAATTGTAAAAACTAATTTCTTCTTTAATTTCTGCAGTGACCCATTAGTTGTTCAGGAGAGTGTTATTCAATTTCCATTTGTTTGTGAAGTTTTTATGGTTTCTTATGCAATTGATCTACAGTTTAATTGCACTATGGTCTGATAATATACATGGGATAACTTCAATTCATTTGCATGTACTTAAACATGTTCTATGAGCTAGTATGTGGTTTATTTTGAAAAATGACCTATGTCAGCTGAAAAGAATGTATATTCTGATTTTGTGGGGTGGAACACTCTGTAGACATCTATAAGTCCATCTGTTCAAAAGCTTGGTTCAGTGCTAGTATTTCATTGTTAATTTTTAGTCTAGATGATCTGTCTATTTATGACAATGGGACATTAAGTTCCCCCACTACAATTGCATTAGTGCTAATTTTGTGCTTCATATGCCTCGATATTTGTTTTGTATAGTTGGGGGCATTAGTATCTGGTGCATATATATTTATAACTGTCATCTCTTCCCCTTTACAAGGATGTAGGGACCTTCTTTGTCTCTCTTAGTTTTGGTTTGGAATTTACTTTGTCTGCAAATAAGATAGCTACCCCTGATTTTTTCTGGGTTCCTGTCACATGGAGAACTATTTTCCATCCTTTTACTCTCAGTCTATGAATTTCTTTATGGATTAAGTGGGTTTCTTATATATAGCATATTGTTGGATTTTGCTTCTTAATCCATTCTGCCAGTCAATTTCTTTTGATTGGTGAATTAAGGCCATTAACATTGATGGTTATAACTGATATGTATTGACTTATCATCATTGTGTTATTATCCTGTTGTTGGCTCTTTTTACAATTTTTCTCCCTCTCCCTTTAAATTCTTGCCTATTGAATTTGCTGTGTCATGCCTCATGGAGTTGTGACCTTCATTGTCTTTTTCTAGGATATTTTTAAAAATCGTTTGGAGTGTTAATTTGGTATTCATGAAGTTTCTCAGGTGTTCTTTGTTATGAAAATATCTTACTTCTCAATCAATTTTGAAAGATAGTTTTGCAGGATACATCAGCCTAGGTTGGAGGTTGTTTTCTTTTAAAGCTTGAAATATGGCACCCCAGGCTCTCCTTGACTTGAGGGTTTGTTATGAAAAGTCAGTCATGATTCTGATGGGCTTTCCTTTGCATGTAATTTGTTTGTTTTTTCTAAGTGCATGTAGTATTTTGTACTTCTGTTGGGTTTCCAGGATCTTGATTATTATATGTCTAGGTATAGATTTTATTTTATTGTAATAGTTGGAGTCCTGTGTGCCTCAGTTTTCTGTATGTCAAGTTCTTTTGTTCTGTTTGGGAAGCTTTCCATCATGAATTCTGTGAAAAGTGTTTTTATGTCATTTGTGCTTTCTCCTGCTTTTTCGTGGGCTCCTATTAATCTTATATTATTCTTCTTTACATCATCTAGGAGTTGTTGGATTGATTTCTCATGGTTCCTTACTATTTTTAAGAGATCTCTCTTTTCAAGGTCACTGATGGCCATCCTAACTTCTATATAGGACATTCTGTCTTCAGATTGGGTTAGTCTGCTATGTATACTTTAAATAGAGTTTTTAATCTTCTGGATATCAGTTTGAGTCTGTTTTGTGGATTCTATATCTTTCTTATGTTGGGTGTTCCTGGTTTCCATTTCTTTCCTATGTTGAACATTCATGGCTTCAGTCATGGACCTGAACTCATCTATTTTTTTAATCTGTTTCTGTTCTAGAGTTTATAATCATGTCTTTTATTTGGGAAATTATTTCTGCTTTGACTATTTCAAGAGTCTCATTCACCTGTATTTTGTTGTTGTTGTTTTTACTTCCTGTGCTATCAGTTCAGATTGTCCAAGTAGTTGTTTATCAGACTTCATCTTGTTTTCCCCAGAATTTGCCTTTGGTAAGCTGGAAGACTGTGTCTTGTTTAAATTTCTTTTCATTTCTATCATTGTTGTTTGTGTAATCTTTGGTTTAGTTCCTGGGTTGGCACTTAGATCTTACTTATTGTAAGTATCTTTGTTGCTAGTATTTAGAAACCTTAAGGAATGATTGCTTCTCGAGAGACATGACCTCTGCTCAAATTGGCAGATGACAGCACAAAGTCAAGTCATTTTCTCACAGGCTGCCCTGGCAGTGCAGAGCTGTAATTGGCTGCCACCTGCCTGATGTGCTTCTCCATGTACAGGCACGTTCTCTGCTGTGGTGCCCCCTAAGCAGCATCTAGGGTCTACTGCTGTGAACTTTGGAGCCCAAAGAAAAAGCCAGCTTTGTGAGTAGGAAAAGCAAGGTGTGCCCACAAGATGCTGAGGTTCCTGGAAGCTAAGCAGACTTCTGGGTTCTGAGTTGGTAGCCACATGAATACTAGATCTGCCGAGGAATGGCCTACTTTAAAAGACCTTGGGTGGCCATGTCTCTGCCCAGTAACTGCCTGCCTCAATGGTCCCACTGTAGGTGAGTTTCCAGGTCCCCATGAGTCTCACCTGGATGAAAAGATGTCTCCTTGCACATGGCTGTTCCTGCGGATTCAGATGTGCAGATGCCAGGGAAGAGAATGCAAACTCTAGACCCAGAAGCGTGGGCTGCTGAGCCAAGCCCAGGACACAGGCTGCTGCTGTCCCACTCCACGGGACATGGTAGGGGGCTGAGGAGCAACGGAAAGGACCAGTGCATGATGGCACAGCTGTTCCAATATGGTAGTAGGCATCAGTCACCTTTCTGGGTTTCAATGCCCAAAGGGTCCACGTGCCAAAGGAAACTTTAGTTGAGGCATTGGACTCCTTTTTTGATAAAGTAACCATCACCACTCAAGAGTTCCAAGCTCAGGTGCAAAGAGGGAGAAGCTCTGGGGTGAGCAGCAACTGGGGAGACTAAAGCACTCATTCTCTGGATGCCACGTGGGAGCCAAACATGGCGTCGCTCCCCACCTGTCAACCTTCCTGGACAAGCTGACCAGGACTTCCAGCTCCTTCCCCAAGGCCAATGTGACACTGGCCCAAAGGTCAGCCCCTGCCCAATACTACAGCCTCCCACTGGAGGTCCCGAGCTAGCTAAATGGTACAGGTTTGGGACAGTGGTGTCTGCCACCCTGGAAGACAGTGGTGTCTTCCTCCCAGCTTTTGGCACTTTGTGACCTCAGCCCCCAAAGGGACGATGGATCTACGTATTGTTAAAGAATTCAGCTGCCAGGCCTTCTCCCACGTTCAGCACAAAGAGGAAGAAACATCTAAAATTGTATAAACCATGCAAATCGCCAAGGAAAAGAGATGGCACCACTATAATCAGTGTGATAATATGTTTATCGCTCCCCAATGTAACTTCAAATCCTTTAGCACTTACTCCTTCAACCCCTTCCTCACCTCTTCCAGCTTAGGCATCACTAACCTACCTCCTGTCTCTATTTGCTTATACCACAGACGTCCATACAAATGGAGCCATAATATGTGACCTTTTGTGGGTTGTCAGCACTTTTTGGCTATTATACTGCTACTAATTGGTGTCCATGTTTCGTGTGGAGGTAGATCTTCATTTTTCTTGGGTATGTACCTAGGAATGGAGTGGCTGAGTCAGATGGAAACTATGTTAAGTTTTTGTCAATTTCCTTTTGAGGAACTAATTATTTACTCCTGCCAGAGTGTTGCAGTTATTAGGGCTCTGGTTGTTGAACCACGGCACAGGTACTGATGGAAACAAAACCCACATTTCTTGGTCCTGGCCCCTCTCCAAGTCTGCATCTCTAGCTTTGCCATTGATCCTGAGAGTCCTTGACTTCCTTCCAGCGTATCTGTGTCAGCCAGGTTAGCTGAGCTGTTTCCTATTCCCTGTTCTCCAAACACCCTGTGTGGTGACATTTCTCAGACTCAGAGCTGAAGTGTTGGTGGCGGTGGCTTGGAGAGGGAAACAGCACAGCTGGTGGTCACACATAGGATGCTACTCTGGGTGGCAGTGACTCCAGCTCACCAAGGTTTGAGTAAGGCACCTAGATCTACCGGATTCAACAGGAGACACCTGGTAAAACCTGTTGTGGGGGCCCAGGAGGTTCACAGCTCAGCCTGGGCACAAGAAGACCCTTTAGGGTCCCCTTGGCCCCCCTCTGAGTTCAGCTTCTGGGAGAGTCCCATGCAGGTGCAGACCCTCCCATGCCACGAGCCTCTCCCCTGCAGGCTCAGCCAAGCAGTTCTCTTCTGTCCCTTGGTCTTCCTAGCACTATAATGGGCCACTCAGGCTGCACACATAGAAGAACAAGGTCTCACTGCCTCTTGGGGAAAACTTCAAATCAACAGGGGCTCCAGTCTGTGCATCTTGTGCAGACAATGCACAGACAGCTTCCCTGAGGATTACACCTAGGGTCTGTCCATCCATCCATCCATCCATCCATCTATCTGTCCATCTGTCATCTGTCCATCTATCCACTCATCCATCTGTCCATCCATGTATCATCCATCTGTCATCTGTCAATCTATTTGTCCATCTATCCATCCGGCCGCACAGTCATTTCCTCCCTAGGTCCCCAACATCCCTTTCACTGCACAGTGCAAAGAATGTTTGCTGCATGACTGAAAAAAAATCAGTCAATCAAAGAATAAAGGACATGATGTTGTCTGACTTTATAGTCAAAGAACATCTATTAGGATTAGACATAGTGGGATGTGAGAGAAAACTCCTAATACTGGCTTAAACAAAATGATCGCCTCTTTGCTCTTCTGTAAAGAAATTCACAGGCTGGCAGCCACGGTCAGAGACTAAATCAGCACTCTTGCTGCCAGCCTTTCTAGCACATGGCTCCTGTTACATAGCTGACCTACCTGTGTGCTGGAGCTCCAGCTATCACATCTCCATTCCAGGTAGCAGGAAGTGGAAACAGGAGTAAGGTCTGGAACATCTCTTTTCTAAAAACATCACAGAGTTATCATCCAACTTCTGCTTGTATCTCATTAGTCATAAGCTAATGACAAATCTCCTCCTGCCCCCCAAGGAAGCCGTGAGTCCTTCCTCCCTTGCCCTGAACACACACTGTTACTAAGGAGGGGGACGAGGGCAGGTGCCATGGAAACCGACCTGCCACCTCTGCCCAGAGACAACAGCATCTCTGCACAAATCTGCGGGCAGATGGCATCCCTTCCTGGTGGAGGAAAGGCCCCTCCTGGGGAAGCAGTGGAGGAGGAGGACTTGCAGCTATTTGAGATTACATCTGCCTGATAAACGGAAGCACTGAACTCGGAGATTGCCCTGAGGACAGATCGGTGCTCCTGGCTGGTTCCCTTCACTCTCCCCAGGGATGGGGCCTCCTTATCCCAGGGGATCGGGGCCTGCTTGACAAGACCCATTAAAGGGACTCCAGGAGCTGGGCTGGAGGAGTCTCCCCCGGGCAGGCTGTGCCTCCTGGAAGCTAAAATCTCAGGATGAGGGTGTGTCCTACAGCCCTTGCCACCTGCAGAGCTCCAGACCCACTGGCCACAAGGGACAGCCAAGTTCACGGGCACCCTGCACATGGGGATAAAGGCATTGCTAGATACAGTGGCTCCCCTTCCCTGACACCTAAGGGAGCCCACACCACTGTGAGCCACTGCCTGGAGCAGGAGGTGGCACTGGGCAGAGAGAATGTGACCTGGGCAGAGAGCCCTTCAAGGGCATACAGAGTGGGGACCAGGACTGGGACCTTGCTCCTTGGCCACTGCCCGTTCCTGCACAGTAAAGCAACCGTCCAAGAAAGGGCCTCGCTGCCCTTCGGGTTCTTCTGCCGTGGCTCTTGGGTCCCCTGGCACTGTGGACAGAGCTCACCTGTCTGCCCAGCCATAAATCCCCCGACACTTAAAAAGACTTCTGAACAGTCTTGTTTCTCCCAACAGGGAGGTGGAGTGGGGCGTCCCTGAGCTCACTTTAGAGATGACAGAGTTGGGGCTCGGAGAAGATGGCGACCTCAGCCACACCAGGGCAGGTGGGATACAGTGCAGTTAGGAGCTGTCTGTCCAACATCTGCAGGGGAGGGCGTTCCTGGGGGACCCGGTGACCCAGGGACCCACGGGGATCACTTCTGAAGGCAAAACCGACACAGAGGAGCTGCCCAGCATTCCAGCCTCGGGCGCAGGCCTGCTACAAGCTGGAGAGAGCACCTGGAGAGGCAGGCGTGTGGCCAACAGGCGTCCACCTGAGGCCCAGCCTACCCACTTACTGCCATGGATGGGGGCATCCTTGCCCTGCCTAGACACAGGAGGACCAGGCCATGTCCCCCCTGCCGGCAGCTGGCTGGAGGAGAGGAGAGCCACAGGCCCCACAGGCCCTGCTCAGACAGCAGCACAGGCACAAACCCACAGCCTGCTCCAGCCGCCACGGTGTGGCCAACAGCCTTCTCCCATGCGTAGATCTCTGAAGGCGTCACCTGAGAGCCAGGGGCCTCAGTCTTTTACTCTGTAATGTAGGCACCAAAGCACCGCGCTCAGAGTGAGGGGTTTGGGATGGGAGGCTGTAAAAGGAATTCCCAGAACACAGGCTGGGCGGGAACCATAGCCCACAGGGTTTGGGATCCGAAATCTAGGAGATAAGCGTGGTGACCATCGAGCGGGGTCAAGGAAGCCCCTGAGGTGGGCCAGCGGCCAGTTCCCCAAAGGCCCATCTTGCCCTCAGGACCTCCGCCCTGCCCACCTGGTGCCGGCCAGGGAGAGGGAAGCAACGGTCTCTTCTTTGCAGCTGTGTGGTGTGATGGAGGAGGAGGACTTAGGGGAGGAGGGGGCAAGCTTCTTTGGGAACCAAGACGGGTCACAATGGCAGTGCAGAAGCTGACGCCCCTTCCTTCACACCAGGCAGCGCCGCAGACTCAGGCTCTGAGCAGCGCCTCCTCCGCGAAAGCCCCGTCACATATCTGGTGGGATTTGCCGCACTGTGAGGCACTTGTTGTGACCCATTTTGCAGACGGGCAGAGTGAGGTTCAGAGGAGCTCCTCTGGGCTGTGGGGGGATGAGCCAATTCCAGGTTCCCCTTGTGATCTCTGGGTGTAAAATGCAATCTCTGAGCCAATAAACTGCAGACCACACCTGATAAGAGCTTGTGAAGAAGATAAAAGTTTCCTAAAGGAGCTGGGTACAATGTGCCTGTGTGTGTGTGTGTGTGTGTGTGTGTGTGTGTGTGTTTGTGTGTGTGTGTGTGCGCGCATGTGAGTGAGCACATGTGTGCTGCATGTGTGTGTGCTCATGTGCACAGAGAGGGAGGGAGGGAGAGAGACAGAATCGGGGATTAGCTCCAGCTAGATATTTTGCCAAATTTGCTTTGTGCTTCTGTGTGTTTCCCACATTCCTTACAATGCTACTGCTGTAATTACCTATAAAAAAAACAATGTTTCTTTATAAACATCTCCAAGCTTACCTGAGAGAGGGCAGCTGGTTTATGGGGACGCCAGCCAGGACTTGAAGTCTGGAAGCCCTGATCCTTTCCCTGCCCAGCTGTGTGACCTCGGCCGTGCCGGCCCCTCTCTGGGCTTCAATTCCCCATCCACAACTTGAGCTTTGGGCGGGAAGCACAGGCAGATCCTTTCCCCACCGGCCTCTGTGGGTCATGAAGTGTCACTCGTAAGGAGAGGACAGCTCAGGAATCCCCAGGTTGAAGCCCCAGGCTTCCAAGCCTACCCCTCCTCCCTTGGGGACTCAGGTCATGGCCACGTCTGCCCCTCTTGCCTTGGAGAAAGAGTGAAAAGAAGCAGAGCCCTGTGGATCTGACAAGCTGTTTCCAGCCGCTGCTAACATGTCATTAGCAGGATTTTCCTAAACCCCCATCTATTTTCCAGTGTGGCCCACACTGGGCACAGTGGCCTTCTTGTCCTCTGCCTTCTTCTCTTTCCAGAGCCACGCCGAAGGGGAGAGAGAGCGTGCACACTGCAGTTTGGGTCAGAACTCCACGTCCCCGAGCCGGACCTCTGCAGGTAGTTGAGCAACCTCCCGGAGTCGTCTGGACACACTGATCCCTGCTTTCGCTTGGGGGCTGTCTTTACTACTTCCAGATGTTTGCACAGCTGGCTGGGTTACTTAACTGCACTGACATCACACACCTTGATGTTCCCTCCACCCAGAAATGGTTCAGAAGGGGAAGAAACCGGTCATTGAGAATCTGTGACCTGCAGCACTAACCAGAACAACATTCCCACTCACGATGAAGGCTTTGGACACGTGCTGTCACGGGCATTCTTCCCCCTCACCCCACTCTCAGGGCCTCAGTTTCCCCATCTGTAAGGTGCAGAAGGGGCTTTGCACAGTCATGAGCTGCCAGAGGAAGAGGCATTCAGGCTGGGCTTTGAAGATCAAGCAGGAGTCTGCAGCTAACAGGGATCTGCTGGAGGACACACGCTGATCACAGTGACAGATCCTGACCCATGACAATGCCCCTCCTTGCCACCTGTACTTCAGGGTTCTGGTTGTAGAAGTCACTCTGCTCAGGACACATGAGGTCACACAACCAGCAAAGGGCACAGCCAGGATCCCCCCCAAGTGAGCTGGACCTCAGAACCCATGCTCTGAAACTTGCTGACACCGCTTCTCTCTGCTGTGGCCTCAGCACCCGCTGGGCTCCCAGGAAGCAGGGCTGGGGCCAACAGGCCTGGGATGCCACAGCCATCCAGCACATCCTGCCGCTGGGCTTCTCCCACATCTGGTTATCATTTCCCCTCTCCTGGCCGGCCAGCACCTGCCTCCTGCCTCCAGGGCTTCAGATGTCAGGGAGCATGGGAGCCAGAGCCCAGGCTGGGAGGCTGAGCTGGCTGAGGAGGGCAGCCCGGTGCACACCGTGTTTGTCTCATCAGAGGCGGGGATGCAGACCAGACACCCTCCTCCCCGGCTTCACTCTTCACCCTCCCAGACTGCGGCTCCCGATCCATCTGCCCCCAGCCCTCCCTGCACCCTGCGCTCCCCTAAACTCCTCCTCGACTTCCGGCACAAACTTCCTCCAGGTTGAAATTCCTCTTGTCTTTATGAGCAAGATAGGATTTTTTTTTTTTTTTTCTGGTACTGGGGATTGAAACCAGGGCTTCCATACTGACCTACATCCCCAGTCCTTTTTCTTCTTTTTTTAATTAGGAGACAGGATCTTGCCCAAAATGGGCTTGAATTTGCAATCTTCCTGCCTCAGCCTTCCAGAGTGCTGGAATGACAGGCTTGCACCGCCAAGCCCAGTGAGGAACCGAGAATGTTTCAAAGCAGCATATTTTCAAGGGCCCTAAAAGAAATCCCACAAACCAGAAGTACGTGTTGTAATGACTCAGGCAGATGCTACACACTCTGCCTCTCGGCTCCCAGAGTTCACAGGGCTGCAGCATTTCCCAAAAGTATCTTTCATCCTTGGGTCCTGGAGCTTCCTCTGCTGCTCTCCTAGCTGGCTGGGGCCCCATTAGCACAGAGCCCTTCCCCTGCAGGAAAGGGCAGTGCGCAGGGGCAGGGAGGCCCAGGTCCTAGCAGAGGGGTGGCAGGGCAGAGCCCTGTCCATGGGGAGCAACTGCTGTGATCCAGCCACTGTCCCAGATGAGCCCACCTCCCCGCTCCGGTCTTTGCACATGGCAGACCTTTTCCCCTCCCAGGATTCTGCTTGGCCCTGAAGGTATGACTGACTGCAAGCTCTGGGGCTTTCTCAGCAGGCTGGTGAGGAAGGGAGCAAGGCTGCTGCTTGGGCAGAGTAGCCATGGGCTCTGCTGGCCAGGAGTCCTCAACCAGTGGGTTATGTGGAGTCTGGGAGGGGCAGCTCCAGGGTTTAGGGCTTGGCACAGGTTGGGAGGTGCCCTGTTGGAAACCAGTACCCCCCATCGGCCCCCACAGAGACAAAGATGGCTCTCAGAGGAGGTGTTGGGGCATCAGGGGCTAGGCTGTTAAGAGTTCTGATGATGGGACTGCAGGCACAGGACAGGGGCACAGAGTGATTGCAGCTATAGATTCAATCATGGTCCAGAGACAAACGTGGCCTTGGGCAGGCTCACAAGGTGAAGGAAGAAAGAGAAGCCACCCCAGTGCTGGGCTTTGGAAAATAGCAGTAAGATCTTCGAAAATCACTAATCAGACTGTATCACCCCATCTACACCCCACCTCCAACTTCCTCACCTCTCTGTTTCCTAGCTAGCTCCGCTCCAGTGCTTTAAGACGTTACCCAGCCTTCTCTCACCCCAAGGCCTTTGCACATGCTGTCTTCTCTTATGGAAGTGTTCTACCTGCCTCACGCTTCAATCCCAGCCCCTTTCTGCCCTTCTCCAAACCTCCACCTACACATCAACTCCAGGGAAGGACCACCTCTGATCACGTACCTAAACCTATCCCCCACACTGCTATCCTCTTCTCAGCATTCTGCTTGGTTTCCCTTTGGCCTTGTGTCATAGTCTAGACTTGTTTCTCTGGTAGTTCGTTTAGCATCTGTCTCCTCTTGCTGAAAATCTGCAAGAGGGTGGAGACCACCTCCCAGTCTCACGTCCCATCACCTCCAGCCCTACGCATTCCAGAAGTGCTCAGCAAGGGTCCAGTGTTACGTGTGCTGGTTCACGACAGCTGTGGCGGTCGTTAGAGAGCCCTGCAGGACGCACTGCTTAAACCTGGAGGGTCAGGTCTCACATCAGCTCCCATTGCTTGGGAGGCTGTGATACCAGACGTCCTGCGAGCCCCAGGCAGGCAGGGCCCCCTCACTGTCCCTTGGTCTTTCAGAGGCCTCCCCAGCCGCAGGGTGGGGCTTGTGAGTCCTGCCCTGGGATCCCTCGGTTCCAACCTCCTCTCCCCAACTCGCCCGGATACCGCAACCACCCCAGCACTGCCCCAGCACACACTGTCATCTCTTCACCATGAACTGTATTTAAAATGTAAATAAAAAAAGGCTTTTAGGAGATTTAACTGTTTCCCTTGGTATTTAAATTATTCAATTATAACTAAAGCTATTAAAATACAGTTAATTAAAATTGTTAGATTGTTTTCCTTTGCACTGATCGCAGCGTTGCCGACTTCTCCCTCTAGCTGTTTAATTCCTATTAAAAATGATAATGCCTCGCTTTATTCATAAATGCAGCAACCTTCCCGCACATTCTTCAAGTGATCTCCCCAACACAAACCATGCCGTGTTCTTTTCTTCTAGCAGTGAAGCGGAAATTCTGCTGTAGTCTTTAGAGGTTTAATCAGCAGTAAAAGGACTCAAAATTTAAACATTAGCATTACCGAGTCACAACAAATAATACAGCCCTCTGTAAAAATATGTCTAATTCTGATGCAACATAATATCATTAGAGACCGAAGCAGAACCCTGAGGTTTAATAAAAGGTGGGACCCAAATAAAGGTTTCATAACTCACAACATAAAATTACCAGATCCACACGTTAAATATTTTATTTGAAAGGTTTCATGGCATTTCCAGTGGGAATAGCTCTGTGGAGTGGAAGTACAGATGGGTAAGTGCTGTCGGAACAGAAAATAAAAAGAGTAAAGAAAGGAAGCAAAGAGGCTTCTAGGAGCAGCTCTCATTGTGCGGAGTTGGCGGAACCAAGATGGCGCACCCTGAGACACTAATTGGTTGGTGCTTAAACTCTAGGCCATGTGTTCTCACAATGATAATAGCTCTTCCAGGTAATGATGGACGTGGTAGCAAAGGTATTTAACTTTCTCGAATGTGCCAGGTGCCACCTCCAGCTTTGGGAGTGATTTCTGAAGCACACGTGTGTGCCTCATTCCCAAATAGAGTAGCAAAGATTGTGCCAAAGACTCAGCTCTATTCAGCCAACATCAGTGAGGGGATCTGGACTTTCAGAGGTGCAACACTGGGTGCGCAATGGTGTCCTGACATTACGGAGCCCACACCCCACTGGCCCTTGGGTGGGTACAGGTATGGGACTCTGGGACATTGATACAGCTCGAGGAGAAGACAGGAGGAAGGGTGTGGAGGAAAAACCCAGATTTAGGGATCTGATCACAATAGTTACCACTGGCACTACTAGTCAGATAGACTGCAACATCAAGTCAGTCCACACTGAGGCAAGCATACAGAAACTGGCTGGAAGCATAACCACCTTATAAGAAAGTTGGGTGGTTTCTTAGTGAGTTGACATATACCTCCTGTATGACCCACCCATTCCATTCCCAGGTAGAAAAACAAAAAAACCACATGGCATACAAATAATTGTATATAGGAGCATTCCTATATTCAAATAATTGTATAATTCCTAACAACTTTGTTCATAACTGCTAAAAAGCAGAAGCAACTTCAGTATCCATTGGCAGGAGAATGAATAAAGAAAGTGTGGTATATCCATTCAGTGGAATACTACTCAACAGCCAAAAAGAATGAACAACTGGTTCATGCTACAAAGCAAGTAAGTCCCAGAATAATTATCTTGAGGGAAAGAAACCAGATCAAAAATAGTACATATTGTGTGATACAATACATATGCAATTCTGGGAAATGCAAATTAATCTACAGTAACAAAATGCAATTGCCTGGAGATGGATAGTGGGAAGGCATGGTAGGAAAGAGTTATAGGAGTAGGGAGGCATTTAGACATGATGGTTACATTCATTCTCTTTTAAAGCTTATCAAAGCACACATTTTTTGGTTTATTGTGTGGCAATTACATCTCAATAATGCTGCTTTTAAAAAATAGAAAGAGCCAGGACCTTAGAGCTTCCTTTTTCTGAATTGTGGTTTTGATCTCATTTTAGATGTCCAGAGTGGCAAGTGTAGTTGAAATCAGTGCTCAGTCTTCACCCAGCTTCACCACCTGCTTACATTTTGTCTCATTTGCTTTATGGATCTCTCTCTGCACCTTTTTAAAACTGAATTATTTGACTGCTACATTGGAGACATTGTTCCCCATTAATCTTAGACTTCTCAGAGTGCATTTCTTAATAAATAAGACCTCCTCCTTCTTCCCACAGCACAGCTATTGAAGTCAGGAAATTTAGCACTGATATTACTTTCTCATCTCAACTCCATGCCTAATGTCACCAGCTGTCCCTGCAGTGCTGTGTAGCTGTCTCCCCTGCACTCTGGTCCCAGTTCATTTGCTACTCTTGTCTCTGGCCCCCTCTGGCCTGAGTTCAGTGCAGCCTCTACCCCTCATTTACCCTGTGACCCTGGGCCTCACCTCTGGTACCCAGTGTGGACCCCCAGCCAGAGCCCGGGGAAGTTGACGAGAATCTGAGCAGCATCTCTAGTACAGAGATACACAGAGGTGTAGGTCGTGGGGTAAGGAGTGGAGTCACAGGGCCCACAGCTAGATGACCCCGATCACTGCATCCTGGACTCTCAGCCACCCTGTGGCATGCAGGTATACTTTCTCCATCTGGGCCCAGGTGCCCCACTTGTCGTGCCCAGCCTCTGCCTGCCTATGCATGAGTCCCCACATTGGGTCCCACTGACCCAGAGCCAGGAGCTCTCCCAGCAGCTGGTTAAGGCAGCCATTGAGTGAAATGGTCCCTCTGGAGCTTTTTGAGCTATGCTATTTTTTCTTACATTAAAAAAAGTGTTTCTTCCCTTCCCTTCTCCCTCCCTGGCTCACTCAGCTCATATCTGCAGGGAGTTGATCCTCCACCGTGGAAGGCCACCATCCTGTGAGTGTGTCTCTAGTCATCTGTCCTGCCTTTTGGGCCTCTGTCCCTGTGATTCTGGAACACACAGCTTGTCTCTCCTTAGACACAACTGACCAAGCCCGGGGGGCCTGAGCAAGGTGAGCAGAGCCGGGGTCTATGCCCAGGAGGAGGCTGGGATGGAAAGGTCATCACGTGGCAAGACTCAGGGAGGTCAGGTTGCAGAGCTACAGCCGAGACGCTATGCATGGGGGAGATGGCGACGCAACAGAGTGGGACTGAACAGACCCTGTCCTCATGTTCCACTTCCCACAGCCTGCCCAGCCTCCCCTCAGCTTCTTACACATTCGCTCTATTGGTTTCCTGGAGCTGCCTAGGTAACAGATGGCCACAAACTGGATGGTTTAAAACACGGTTCTACAGGCCAGAAGTCAGAGGTCTGGTGAGGGAGCTGGGTGGGAGCTGTCTCCAGTGATGCCCATCCTTCCTTGGCTTGTAAACCACTCCAACCTCTGCCTCTGTCCTCTCAGGGATCCTCCCTGGGCTTTTCTGCCATGATTCTGTGTATCTTCTCCTTCCTGCCTCTTATGAGGTCGGTCACCTGCCACTGGACTTGGCCCCACCCCACCCCAGGATGAGCTCATTTCCAGACTCACTTATAATCCCTTCTGCGAAGACCCTTATCCCACACAGAGCCCCATCCTGAGGCTCCAGGTGGATAGGACTGGGGCAGGGGTGCCGTTCAGCCCAAACACTGATTATCAAGGGGAGATTCCCAGTTTCACCATGGCTTCCTTAGTCCTTGCTCCAAAACTCCAAAGCAAGAGCTTGCTCAGATTACGCTGATGCCAAGATCCTCATTTTTTAAAGCAATGAGAAGACCAATGGGAAGGAAGAATGTAGGCTTTCCCAAGGGTCAAGGTGTGTGTGGTGGTCTCTGGGGCTCCCTCTTCCCAGCAGCCCTGGCCGGCGTAAGCCTGAGGGTCATTGGTGGAAAAGATGCAGAAGGAAGGATTTGGTGAGAAAAAACCTGTGCAGCACTGCAGACCACTTGAGAGTTGTGGGTGCTCTGAGATTCCAGAGCACGCAGAGACAAGGAGAGACAGTGACACAGAACAACCCCATGGGGGCTGCTCAGCAGGTAAAAGGCCTGTAGCTCACTTGACCTCTCTGCACCCCCTTGTCCACACTTGGAAACTCAACCTGCAAAAGCCAACTGAGCACCTGTGAGGTCCCAGAACCCCGCTGCCTGGCAGAGCTATGACATGAGGAAAGAAGGCGTGGCCCCTGGCCTTGGCAAGCTCCTGGTGGGATGCAGGAGCCAAGGGTCTCAGCAAGCAGTAAGGTACTCAGTACACTCGGTGCAAGCACCATGGGAGCCAAGGGGCAGTGAATGAGGTGGGCAGGGAAGAAACCCCACGCCCCAAAGTGGGTGATGCTGAGCTGAGACGTAAAGGAAACTTCAGACTGAATCAGAGGAGCCCAGGGGCCCAGGCTTCGATGAAAGCATTAGTGCATTGGCAAAGCTCATCTGCCCCCCAGGACCTGGAGGGCACACTGGGGGTCTGGTGGACATTCCTACAAAGGAGTCTAAAGAAAGGCAGAAACTCTTGAATACTAAGGAGCTGGGACTTTCTTCTGTACCTGCTGGGGGTTGATGAAGGCTGCTGTTAAGCCAACTGTAGGATGAACAAATTTGCTGTGTGGAAAGATCACGCAGGCAGCAGGAGGGGACGGGAGGGCTTGGCTGGGAGGGAAACGGGCAAGAAGCTTTGCACTGTCCCCGGAGAGATAAGAAAGGCGGCAGCACTAGAAGGAAAGGAAGACGTGGATGCAAGAGGCATTGGCCGGGCAGCACGCAAAGGACTTGGTGACCTCACACCAGCCCGCTTGGCAGCTTCTCCCCGGGTCATGGGAGATAATGGATGTGACCGCTTTGAAAGCTGCAGAGCACCTCGCCCTGGCACGGTGGCCGGTTCCAGCTGGATCACGAAGCAGAAGCTCGGTGTGTGTGTGTGTGTTTCCTCCTCCTCCCTGGCTCATCGCCGCTGCTTCCTTTTGCCTGTAAGCAAAGGAGAGAGGGGAGGTGAAAAACAGACATTAAGTGCCAAAGCTTATGTTAATACAGCATTAAGGTTGAAAATGTAATCTCCTAGGAGTCAGGAAATTCCGAACAAGGGGTTTCCATGGCAACCCAGCCACACTGCTCCTCTGTCCATTTGGGCCCTGTTTTCCTTGTTAAATATGATCCCGTCGTACATTATATTTTATCGAGCTAAGTGTGTTACCCACAGCATGTAGAGCTCTCATCTGCAGCACACGGAACTGCAGGAAATGAGTGTGTGTGTGTGTGTGTGTGTGTGTGTGTGTGTGTGTGTGTGTGAGTGGCGGAGGCGGGGCCTTTGGAAAGCCTGATGTAACACAGCCACATGGCAGGTCCTTGCATCTAATAAGTGGGGTGTAATTCCATTAGGAGCAGTTCCGGAGAACCTCAGTGAGCGTGGGATCTGCAGCCTTTGTGCTCAGAAGGCATCACTCAGGGTCCCTGCTGCTGCCTCTGGGGGGATCAGCAGGTTCCCTCACAGGTCCCAGGACAGGAGTGCAGCCAACTCCAGCAGGGCCATTGCTGCCTCTCTGGGCTCCCTCCACGATGGAGTTTTGGGGAGCTGGATTGGAATTACCTGGTCCAGTGGCTCTCCCTGCGTGCCAGCCAGTTAGAGATCACGCATCACTGTTTGTTAGCACCCCAGGGAGCACAGGCCCAGCAAACAGATGCAGAAGGGGAATGTGATGCACCTCCAGGCACCCTGGACAAAAAGGCTTCCTTAGTGGCAGCAGGGATGCTAGGAAGAAGGGAGAAATGGTTTGGGGCGGGAGCAGCTAAGTAGCGGAATGTGTGACGGAGAAACATCTGCAGGATAATGTGGTGGAAACAGCGTGGAATGTCAGAATCAGGCTGCCAGTGCTGGGCTATCTCCCAGCCATGTGGTCTTCAGCAAGCCCCTTAATTTCCCTTTGTCTTAGTTTTTTCATCTGCAAAATTGGGATAAAATTACCATTAACCTCACACAGGCTTGTTGGAGGATTAAATGGGATAATTGATGCAAAAGCTCACTGTAAACTTCTAAATCCCGATACAAATGTCACTCTTTCAGGAAGCTCTAAAAGACCATGCTAGATTCTAGACTTGTGCAATGGGCTCTAGATATTTTGTGGTTGATTTGGGAATTTTCCAGTGGGTTGTATAATTTGTGGATGTGTCTAGAATAGCGGTGGGCAAACTTTTTCTATAGAGACTCAGATAGTAAGTATTTGGGGCTTTGAGGCCCATACTGTGAGCCCTGAACTTTGCCAGAGATGGAACATAAATGAATGGGCATGGCTGAGTGCCAATAAAACTTTATTTACAAAAAGAGGAAGCGGGCTGGATTAGGTCTGTAGGCTGTAGTTTGCAAACCCCTGGTCTGCAATTTTCTGTGTGGGGAGCCATGCCCTTTTTAATGAATGCTGCTTTTCTGCTCAGAGTTCAATTCTCCCTCCTCCCTTTCCACCTCCCACCCACCCACATACACACAGAGCCTCTTTCTTCCTCTGGCTGACTTAACCTTCCAGGACCAGCTAGAGTTGCCTCCTCCAGGATTGAATTGCAATTGTCTCTGTGCCCTTGCCCGTTTCCCTTGTGGACTGTGAGGTCCTTGGGGCAGCTGGCTCTGTCACCCCATCCCTTAGACAGCATTCTTGCAGGAGGTCTAGGAGCTGGGACAGCTGCACTTCTGAGGTCTGACCTCCATCCTCCTGCTATGAGCTGCTCTGTCAGGGCTTCTAGAACAATCAAGGTAGGGTCACCTTGACAGATGCAGGCTAACTAGGTTGCATTGCCAGCCTGAGGCCAGCCTGTTTGCTCCCCATGTGGGTGTGGTGATGCTCAGGCAGCAGGCCAGACAGACGAGAATGGGCGTGGAAAGTTCCAACCCAGTGGGAAGGTGACACTCTAAGCACCCCTCTCTCCTTGCAAGGGGTTGCGCTGGGTAATGGTGACCCAGCTTCTGAGCAGCTACTGCAAGCTGCCCTCAGTCAGGAGGCCTCAGCCTGGGAACATGGACGCTTCTAGAACCAGCAGTCTCCAGCTCTCACATTAGCAAGCTTTCTGCATCCTCCCCCTTCCCAGGCAGAGCAGACGGGCAGGGCAGAGTTGTATAACTCACCTCTGAGTCAGCCTCCCCTGCTGCCCCGGCACAGCGTCTGCTTTCTGCCTGACAGAACGGAGCTTCCTTGGGACACAGACAGGCAACGCTTGTTCAAAGTCAGGGCCGAATTGATGAGGGATTCTGCCCCCAATCCACCAGCTAGGAAAACGTCACTTCTTGTTACAGTGAGGGGGGAATAGGTGCAGTGCAGGATGTGTGTAGTGAGGCTTTTCAGGTGTGCAAAGTGTGCACGTGTATTCCTGTGGTGGCGTGCATGTGTGGTGCCAGTGCTGTGATCATGTGTGTGCGGGGTGCTCATGGTACACACAGGCACATGCTAGGGAGGCCGTGTTGTCCCTGTCCCGCCCCATGCCTGGGGATGTCTGCTGCGCCGGCTTGTGCCTTTGTCTGGATCTATGCATGGCTTTCATTTAGGACTCCACTCCTGCTTGCATCCTCTCCAGCCTCAGCAGATGAATATTTTATTACCCTGTTTTTGCCCTAGCATCAGGCAGTTTTCCTATGAAGAGCCAGGGCATGACAAACTCCAGTAGGCAGAGACAAGGGCTGGGATGATGGAGCCCCCGGAAAGCAAATCACCCCTGACAAGTCCCAGGAGGGCTCACAGATGCCGTGGTTAGTGCCATTAGGGACTGATGAGTCAGCCGCCACCCCCATCCCTCCAACAGTGTCATCTCGAAGCACACAGCTGGCACAGCCATGGTACAGAGGCTGCAGGGAGCTCCCTGTCGCCCTTCCTGAAGCCAGGTCAAGGCTGTTTAATTATTTCCCCCATTTCTGGCTCCTCCCTTCCAGCAAGAAGCTATGTCCAGAGAGCAAACGCTCACTGTGTAACCCAGGATGTCAATGGAACACTGACCTCTCCACCAAAGCTGGGAATGTGGGTGAGGCAGCCAGGTTGAGGAAGGAGCTGGGAACACAGAGCCAAGGGGCTGTGGACAACACACCCAGCTGTAACCCTCCTGGCACCTAGCATGCAATAGACCCAGCCACTCACTGCATTACAGCTGCAGTGGCCAAAAGCTGAGCCTGAGACAAAGATTTGGTGCAAGCAGTTTATTGAGGAGGTGACCCCAGCCTGGGAGCACTGTGGGTACATGAATAGCAAGACAGGGGCCCAAGACAACAAATAAAGATGGATTTGTGCGTGCACAGGTCATCTCCGTGGTTCATCGTGTGGGGGCTGTCATCAGAAGATGGGGTGAGGGCAAACCTCACACTGTGCCACCAAGGAATCGGGGTGTGTAGAACTTGGCTGAATAGCAAGGAAACTTTAGACCTAAGGTGACCTATTGAGAAGGCCAGGCCGAAGGGATGTACCTGGCCCCAGGCAAGGATCCTGTCCTGTGTCACCTGAGCTATAATCACCCAGCCCCAGGGACCCCACTCCAGCATTTCTCCTGTCCTTCCTGGGGCTCCTAATGGTGGCAAAGGCTCTCCGAGTTACCTAGTATTTCCTCTCCTATCCACAGGAAGGCGGCCCAGGAGCAGGAAGTCCAAGCCGGGAGGCAGTGGCTTCAACCAGCTGGGGCAGGAATTGCTCAGCCACCGCTGGCTGTGACTCCACCCTGGAAATGCTCTGGCCCAGAGCTGCCAAGAGGAGAATGAGGGCAGCCATGCCAGAAGACCTGGCCCTCTAGAGCCCAGCGCGGCCCCCACTAGCCTGTTCTCTGTGTGTCCCACATAACCCCACATGAAACTCTGGAACAGGAACCGGAGTCCCAGTTCCAACCCTTGCTGAGCTCCTGCTTCGTGTCAGGCCCCGCCCTGGTGACGTCAGGAAGTCCCCCCAGCGGCATGGTGAGCCAGGCTCCGCACTGTGTTTCTCAGAAAGAGACCGAGGCTCTGAGAAGTTCTACCACGCAAGGGGGCAGCAGGGTGTCTGGCCTGGTGTTGACGGGGTGAACCTTCACATACCTGCAGGCTATTCCCACAGGCCTGTGGGCTCCTTGGGGACAGGGCCGGACCTGGCCCCCAGAGGCTACTGAGTGACGCACACGTACCTCAGCAGGCACTAAAAGGGCCTGGGCCAAGGGCACCGCAGGGCCTCAAGCCTACCCAGAGGCCTTGCACACCACCCTACCCAGGGAGAAAGGGGGAAACTCACTCTCCTTCATCTATACCTTGGTTTTCTCACATAAGGGAAATGATGCCGTATTTAAGCTTGTGTGTCTGAAGAACAAAATAAAAGCTAGACAATAGGAAACAGAGCTAGATCTTTTGCAAAAGAGCAAAAATCCAAAGAGTGGAGGGAGGGGAAGGGGACATAAAAAGAGTTCAGACCTGTGATGAATGTAATCATTATGTACTGCAAGCACGCACTAACAGCTTTTTAAAAACCCACTCTCACACAACCCTGCTATGTATCCTAGGCAGGTGGCTCAGAGTCTCTGGGCTTCTGTTTCCTCCCACAGTGACCCAGTGAATGCCATAAAGACAGAACCCAAGAGGTGAATGTCAGGTGCCCGGCAGCCACGAGCCTGCCTGGCAGGAAGCTTGTGGTGAATAAGGCACCCGCTGCTCTCTGACCTCGACCTCTGGGAGGGCAGGAATGAGGTTTACTCATACCCGGAGCAACCCCTTCCAGACTGCTGCTGGGCTGGCCTTGGGCCGGTGGCATTTATAAGGACTTGCCTCACTCACAGGCCTGTGGGTCCTCTACCAGAAAAGCGATAAGCGAGCACTCTGCAGCCAGGACATGGTCTGTGTGCTCTGTTCTTTGAAATCCTAGCAGCTCCTTCTTCTCCTTTGTTGTTCACTGGTCTCTGTCTTTGGTCCAACACCTGCCATCAAAGGCCATGAGGACAAAGTCCCCAGAACAAGGCAGGATGCATGTGGGTGTCAGGATGGCAGGTCAGCTGTGCCACCACACCACAGCTGTGTCCAGCACCCTGGCCTCTCCAGCTGGCCCGGCCCAGCCCACACCGGCTCACCCCCTGGCTGTCCTCAGCTCCTAACCCTCCTCCCAGATAGCACCCAAGGGGGTCCCTGTACTCCCTTGGTGTGCTCTTCCTCACCTGCCCTACAGTCTGCAAGATTTTGGTGCCATGCTATTTTCCTGTCCCCTCCCTCTGCCAGGCTCCATCTGGAGGTCTCGGGAGCTGCCAGAAGGTTCCTCTTTGTGCAAAACCCCTTCCACGTCAGAAGCCATCAGTGCCTGGGTACAGTGCTCCTCCTGCTCATCCTCCAAGACCCTATGCCTCTTGCCCCTGAACTGAGTCAGAACGACACAAATCCCCACCCCCACTCCCCCACTCCTCCTGCAGCCACAGCCTCACATGCCAAGCTTGGCACTGGCAGCCGGCGCCATAGAAGCAGACACCTAGCTTGGGGATGAAAACCTCCATTCAGGGCAGTATCAAATCCCTGGCTCCCGACAGAGAGACAGGTTTGCTTGGGGCCTGAGACATTGCACTGAGGGGAAAGCCGATACCGGGAGGAGCCTGGTCAATGTGGGCTCTGTTGGCTTCACCTGGCCACCCCAACACAGCGGCAGCCTGTGCCTCTGAAATTCTAGCTGCTCTTGGAGGGGAGTTGCAGGGACGGAAGGCGGAGGGACACATTCAGTTGAGTGTGCCAGGCATGAGCCCAGCCAAATCCCCACTCAGCCATGGCAAGGGCAGGGGAGGGGAGGCCAGTGATGGCAGCCATACCCAGCCCAGGGGACTGTCAGGGTGAGGCGGGAGCCGCAGTGCCAACCTCTCCAAAGACCTTTTCTTCATCCTGTGCTCTATTCCAAGCATGTGCCACAGAGTGGGTACAAAGAGACCATAGAATAGGGCACGGAGGGCCTTGAACAGGTCTTTCATTTGGCTTCTCAGCCTTGTTGTATAACAACCTCACTGAAACTTCATGAACCTGTATGTTAAAGTTGTAAGCACAAAGACATTGTGATGGTTTAGATCCAAGACATCTTCCAAAATCTCAGGTTTTCAGAGGTGCAGCTTCAGAAAAGTGCTGAGATCACTGGGCTCCATACTTATCAGTGGATGGATAAGAAAAGGCAGATTGTAGGGGTGTGGCCTGGAAAGGTATATTCTTGTTCCTGGCTCCTCCTCCCTCTCTCTCTACTTCTTGGACATCATGACACGAATAGCTTTGCTCTGTCACACCCTTCTGCCATGTCATTTCTGCCTGGAAGTCAGCTTACCATGAACTGCACTCACTGAAACTGTGAGCCTAAAGTTGTGGATCTTGAGTATGTGGCCCAGTCATGGGAAAGCTGACTAATGCAGCCTTAAACTCTCTCCCAGGAAATCTGTGTTCTCGGGATCTGCCAGCCCAGAGCCTGCTCACGCTCCTCATAGCACCAAGGCAAAGAATAATTTCCCACATCTCCTGCAAGAGTTGAGATAACCAAGTCCATCCAAGGTGGTAAGACATACCCAGGAAGACACAGCATGTTGTTGGTAGAAGATAGTTAGTTCTTCACATTTAAGAAGGATCAAGATGTGATATGTATAAGTACCGATTCCCCAGTTCCCCAGGATGGACATATTTATGCATTGCAAACATATACTCATTTAAAAAGGGAAGAAAAATTGTGGCTATTCATAGAATACAGTTTGCAAACAATATATACTAAGCTCAGAGAAACCTTTGTTCTGTCATAACCTCTCTAATTGTCCCTCTATAGGTCCATTTTCTTCTTTATCCACAATGGAATTTTTCTAGGCAGGCACATGGCAGCCTACAGTTTTCAGCATTCTTTACAACTGTGTATAGCCTTATATCTAAGTTTTCGCTATGGGATATTAACAGTAGTGTGTGGAATTCTGAGTCATAGCTTTAAAATGAGCTTGTACACCCCTCTTATTCTGTCTCCTCATCACACTAGGTGGGATGCAGAACTGACAGTGTGAGTTGGAGCAGCCATTCTGGACCAAGCAGCCAGGGCTGGGTTTTGAGAATGACAGAGTGACCAGGTGGAAGAAATGTGAGCCTTGGCATGGTGGATCCCCCACACCAGCCTGGATCTGTACCTCGATTTTTTGTCATTTTTAGCCTCCTGTTCCTTCAGTCTCTTGATCATTGCATCAGAAGAAGCACTGTGGCTCACCCATCCTGTCTCCCTGGCCCACAGGGATGGGGCCTCTGAGCTCTTCTCCCTCGTATTCTCAGCACCTTTGTGACCGCTCCACTCCAGCTTGCCTTCCTCTCACCGGGGAGCCATGCTGGCTTCTCCGGGTATCTGTCTTCAGGTCCCCACAGAGGACTCGACTCCACTGCTCTCCACCTGCTGTGCCAGTCCCACTTCGCATTGCCCCGCACTCTGCCCACCCCGGTGCTCCCAGCCCTTCCCAACCTCCTGCTACCCAAGAGTTTTGTCCCTCTCCCTGGTGGCTACTATGATCTTTCCTAGGGGTCACCTCCTGGCCATCTCACCTGCCTGCCCCCACACACAACAGCTGGCCCAGTCCCTCCCTCCAAAGTAGTCAGTGCCAGAGCACTAGGATGGTACTGAAGGACCCAGGTGCAGACATGATGCCAGGAAAAGCTCAGCTTTCTTCCTTCTATCTCCAGGCCCCCTGCTCTAGTGTGTTCCATCCTCTGAGTAAGGAATCCTCTCCTTTCCTCCTTTATCTGTTCCTCTCACAAGCACAGCCCCAAGGTCAGCACAACTCCTGGCAGGAGGAGCAAAGTAGCTGCTCAGTTAGGCACTGATTCAATGCATGGACCCATGCATGCACAGGGGGCTCTTCCTGAGCTAGGCCCAGGCACCTAGATCTGGGGCCAGAAACCCAGCAGATTGGATGAGGACCAGGCCCTGCAGGGTGGCTTGGCGGCAGCCCCAGCCCCGCCTGGTGGGTCTACAGAACTTAGCTATTTGCCCAGTGATGTAACCAGAGCCGAGGAGAAGCCGGTCTTCCCCACTGGCTCCTGGGGGTGAGTAGAGAGGTGAGAGGCAGGGTGATCCAGGGATGCTGGCAGCCTGACGATGCCGTTTGCAGAAAGACAGTTTTGTTCTGACTTGAGTGTTTTTCCACATGACTTCTTCCCCCAGCAGGCCCTGCCTGGGTCATATTTTTTGATGGGCCCCAGCCCCAGCTGAGTGGAGAAAATGGACTCTGGACCTGTACCCGGGTGGCCGTTCCAGGACAAGCGAGGTTTGTTCACTGCTCCAGGCTGAGCACCTGGCCATGCCACCCACCGTCCTTTGAGTGGCCAATGGCAGACAGCCTGGGGGACCCAACTCCCCGCCCCAGCAGAGAGGCCTCATGCCAGCCCTCCCTATGCCTCCGGCCTCCATCCCCTCCCCTGTCATGGCTCACAAGGTCACCGGGCAGACTCAGGCACACAGGGACACACTGCAGGCCCTGCTCACAGGACACAGGGACACCAGAACCCCACCAGGTACATAGAGATCAGAACTGATTCATGACTCTGTGCTGCTTCCTCCTTGCACTGGTTTTGTGATTATTTTGTCATCACATGGTCCAGAAACAGTTGCAACAGCTCTGTACATCTCATCCATGCACAGCCATGCTCAAGGCAGCAAGGAAGAGGAGCCTGGGCCACAAGAAAACTTTCTTTCTCCTATCTCTATAGTCTCAGACAACATCCTCCAATTCTCTTTAACTTGGCCTTGGGTTGGTCTCTCCAAGTTGTAAGGGAGGCCGGGGAGAAACCTCGCAACTGGAATGAGGGTCACCACAATCTGTCTTTACTGGGACTGGGGATGCCTTGAGAGCAAAGCCTCAAGGCTTTTCCTCCACACCAGGAAGACAGCATCAAGGTTGTAGGAGCAGGACAGAATGGTGTTGGCAGTGGAGGGCAGCCACTGAGTGGGCAACGAATGAGCTGTCTTATCCGTCCTGGTAAGTGGTACGCTAGGCTCCAGGCAGCTCTGCGGGGTGAGGAACAGAGTGGGAGGAGAGGCCAGGTCAGACAAGAGTTTCAAAAGAAACCTTAAAGTCCACTGGAGTCCTGACTGAGGCCAACTTGTGTCTCCGCACAGTGGTTCTGCCGGCTGGCGGAGACCTCACAGGGGTCCATGCTGCTGTCACTCCATCTGTGACAGAGTGCAGGGCCCCGAGGGTGCTGGCCAAGCCTTGTTCATTTCAGTGTCCCTAGTGCCTTCCACAGAGCTGCCTCTGCCAAAGAGGACTGCTGAATGGGTGGGTGGATGGATGGATAGATCAGTGGATGGATGGATGCATGGATGGATGGATGGATGGATGGGTGGATAGATGGATGGATGGATGGATGGATGGATGGATGGATGGATGGAATGTACATTGTCTCTTAACAGCAGTTCCCTGCATGTATCATGGGACCAATAATAACAGTTCCTACTCTGCAGGTAGAGGAGGGCTGGTAAGATACTTAAGGAACAGGAAGGCTGCTAAGCAGTGTGGGGTGGGGGAGATGGGGTGGAGGGCATCTCCCGCTCCCCACAGTGCCAAGCCTGTCCCTATGTGCTGGAAGCTCTCACAGCCTGGACACCCCCACACCAAGCAGCCATCCCTGATCAGAAGAGGCAGCAGGGAGATACCTGGGGCCACCTGGTGGGTCCTGCCAAAGACAACGACAGTAGAGTGATGAGGATAAACAGCTGTCTGTCTCTGGTAATGCAATTAGGAGCTAAAATATTAAACACTTTACGACAGGACATATATCTTTCAGTAACGAGCTGCCTCTTGCAGAGCAGGCACTGGCCAGGCAGGAGGCGGCAGGTCTGTGTCTCAGGCCCTGCAGATCCACCCCAGGCAACAAGCCCATTGCCCCAGCAGCCAGGCAACTCCAGGGACCTCATGTCCCTATAGGACCATTGGCGGGCACCATGTGCTAAATGACAGCCACACGTCAGGAACACCATCAGGAACACACATAGCTGAGTCACCTTTCTCAGGAGGGATGTGCAAGAAAACAGGGACAGGCAGACTGAGCTGAGATGTCAGCCACCCACAGGAAGCAAAGCCACACGCTTGCAGCCACCATCCTCCCTAGGAAGCCAGGCACCCCGTGGACGTGGACAGAATGGCTCCACAGTGGGGGAGTGTGCATTCAACTTCTGGGATGGCCCACGGAGCTGGTGGCCTGCAGTGGCCCTGGTGCCCTAGATGCCATGACAAGTGAGTGTTTAGCTGACTTAGGTCCGAAACACCCAGATTTCCAGTTGTTTTTGTCTCAGAGAAAGATCTGGGGGCCACCTCTTAACTTCGATGGCAAATGACAAATGACTGTAACAAGTCTGAGTTGACAGAGGTTTGCAGCAGTGGTGATGGAATTTCCAGCCTTTCTGCGCAGGGATAGGATACTCCATAACAGTTCTAGAAACAGGCCTCTTAGGCAACTGTGCACATATGAGCACATGCTTACAGAACCCTGTCTGAGTCTCACTCTGGGCTGTCCCAGAGCCGCACGGGGTCTCAGAAGGACCTGCATACCCTGTGAAAGGAAGCCTGCTGATGCATTTTGTACAGTCACCATTTCATTTTCTTCTAGCAGAAACCTTGCAAAGAAGCACAATTTCAACCCATCTTACAGATGGGGAAACTGAGGTCTGGAGGATTTTTAAATGTTGTGTGTGGTCCACACAGAACCAGTATGTCTGAGTACCTGCTGCAGGCTAACCTTGAACAGACCTTCGCTGTTCTCGTGGGACTTCTTTTGGTCTAGTACAAGGGAGAGACATTAAGAGTAACCACAGAAATAGTGGGGAACTACAAATTATAAAGGAAAAAAGAGAATTTTAAGAAGAAATACTCAGAGGCTTGGGTGGGCAGGCACATTTATCTTGTCAAGGATGTGACATTTACCCTGAGGTTGAGGCTGAGACAAGGGAAGGGTATCCCAGGCAGAAGGATGGGATCATGCAAAGGCCCTGGTGTAGGAAGGCTATAGCATGTCCCTAGTGCTGGTTGGTGACTGGGGTGGCTGCAAGGGGCTGAGCCAGGCTCCTCACTTTGCAAGGTTTTCTACAATGAGCCATGCCTCTAACAGCAGTGAGCTCAAACCCAGGGTTTCTGACCTGCATCCTAGGGCTTGCTCAGCTCCAGCCCTGGGCAGCGACCTCAGCCTAAATAAGCAGCCCCTCCCCCATCAGCCCAGTCCCTCCTGCTCCAAGTAGCAGAGGGCCCGATTTCCCCATCCTGTGTGACCGCTGCTCTAGCCCATGTCCCCCTCACCCTGCTCCCGGCCCCTCCTGGAGCCCACAAGCAGCATTCCTAGGAGCCCGGGTGAGGGCCAGGGTGATGGCAGCTGGGGGAGGGCTGTGCGGGCGTTCACGAGCAGGACATCTGGAGAGGGAGGCCGGAATGTTTGTGTCTGAAATTTAGCTAATATCCCAGGAATTTCTCCTGGCGTTTCAGAGGGCTCCTAGGGGGACTGCAAAGCCAGGATGTCTGGGTTCGGGGCAGGCCGCCACGCTCAAAGCCTCTTTGTCTCCCTGGTCTGCCTCTCAGTTGACCTGGGTCTGTGTGTGTGTGTGTGTGTGTGTGTGTGTGTGTGCGCACGCGCGCGCGCATGTGCATACGCAGTGTCCCTGAGCCTCTCCCTGTGTGTAAATTTCTTTTCTGTTGTGCATCTGGATACATACTAGAGTGTGTGTGTGCATTTGTATGTGTACACATGTGTCTTTTTGTGACTGGGATTGTGTACCCATACATGTGTCTTGCATGTGTGTGTGTGTGTGTGTGTGTGTACGTGTGCGCACGCGCGTGCCTGCGGGTGTCTGTGTGATCAGTGTGTGTGCTGCTGGGCATCTGTGTCTGTATCTTCATGTGACTCTGGAATGTCCCTCCCTTGCCAGGTCTCTCCAGCCACCTGTCCCTGCTCGTCACCAAGCATCTGCCCGCCCAGATCCGCCTTGCCCACGACAGGGAGGCCAGGCATCTCTGGGTCTCTGGATTCCTGCTCTTGTCTCCCCCTCTCTGGTCACTGGGCCCTCCTTCCCCTTGAGGAGGGAACTGGATGAACTTGAACCAGATTTGAGCCTAGGGAAGAGAAGGGGTAGCGCAAGGTGGTGGAGGCAAGCAGGAGAGAGCTGGATGTCTGTGCACACGCGTGTGCTCCTGCATGGATCGGTCTTTGTGCATTGTCTGTGCGTCTCTGTGTGTTTGGTTTGTCCTATACCTCTACGGGTGTGTATGGATGGACTTGCGTGTGTGTAGGTGTGCAGATAGGCCTCCATGCACACGCGTGTGTTCATATGCCCACATGTGTGGCATGGGCAGGGTCTGCATTTGTCTGGCAAGGCCGGGTCCACAGGACAAGTCTCACCTCAGCCCTACCATAGACAGCTGACACCCTCAGGCCAGCCTCCAAGCCGTCCACCCCTGTGGTCACAAAGCGCCCTGGAGTCCACCCTCCGGCCACCCCCATAACTGACCTGGGGGCCCAGCCAGGCCCCCAGCCTCCCTCACATCCCAGTCCTCAGCCCTGTCCCTACCCTCCCTTGCTACGCATGCCCTTGGACACGTCCCACTGTCCCTGCTCGAGGACCATCGAGGCCTCCTTGTAGCATGCTCTTAAAGCCACACCTGCCACTTCCTCCAGGAGGTACCTCATGCTTGGCCATGGGCCGAGGAAAGCTCCTTCTCTGGCCCCCTGTGCTCCTTGCCTGGCACCTCTGAGACCGGTGGCGCTTAGGCTGAAGGGTCAGGCTCCCTGGCCTCTCCCCAGGTGGACTAGAAGGACTGTACCTAACTCTGCTCACCTTCTCAGATCACGTGGCCCTTCTGGGAACCGTCCTCTGCCCAGGGCAGAGCTCCCGGGCCGTCTGTGCTCCAGAGACCAGCAGGACAACCTGTGTCCCCCAGCACGCCCGGACGGCTGCTGTTTTCTGTCGCCTTTATCACTGCACCCCCACCACATGCACACGCGGAAACCTTCACAGCTACTCCCGGACTCCACCCAGCCGAGGACCTGGGCCTCCGCCATGCTCAGTACCCTTCACAGCTAGGTGCTGGCCCCTCAGTGCACATTGCTGGCTGCCCTCCCTCTGGGATCATGCAGGGCAGCTCCCCGCACCTCTGAGAACAGCTTGAACATACCCATGGATTGCCTAAGTTAATTTTTTATTGTTTATGAAGTGTATTAGTTTCCTAGGGATGTTTAAACAAATGACCAACATCATAGTGACTTTTAAAAAAAACTTTTTTTTTTTCACTTCTAGGGATTGAACCTTTGCACTGAGCTACATCTCCAACCCACTTTTTAATTTTTTATTTTGAGACAAGTTCTTGCTAAGTTGCCCAGGCTGGGCTCAAACTTGCAATCTTCCTGTTGCAGCCTCCCAGCGCATGCTGGGATTACAGGCCCGTATCACCAAGCGCCGTTTAAACAGAAACTATCTTCTCCCTGTGGTGGAGGAGAGGTGTTGCAATCCCAGGCAGGTTGCACTCTGCTCCGAGGCTCTTAGGTGTGGTGGCTCACTTCTCCTGCCTGTGGCTGGGCCTGGCCATCCTCGGCCACTCTTTGCTGTCCTTGGCTCGTAGTCACATCATGCCCACCTCCCTGCATCCTCTAGTGGCTCCCCCCACTCCCGGGCCCTGGCTCCCTCTCCTTATTAGGGCATCAGTCATTGGTGTTAGGAGTCCATGCTGCATGCAGGATGATCTCATCTCAGGATCCTTCACTTAATGGCATCTGCAAAGGCCCCATTTCCAAAGAAGGGAATAGTTCACATCCACAGGTGCTGGGATTGAGCCTGGGGCTGGTCTCTCCAGGGGACAAGGTCCATCCCACCATGTGCAGCTCCAGCGTGGGACATGCAGCACAGGCCCCGAGGCAGCTTGTCAGCCTAAATGCTTGATGACAAGCAACAGACACAGGACTGTCTGGGATAAAGGTTGCCGGGTGCACCTGGCCCGGGTATTTGTACGGTCTCTAGGGAGGCTGGGACACCTGAAGGACAGCAGCACGTCAGCCCTGCACGTGTGGCCCTATGAGGGCTGAGTGAGCGTGAGTTAGTGGGGAGACCTGGGGGATATTGGGTGTGTTCCAGTCTCTTCCCTGTTCCCCAGATCCTCCAGGCTCTGCGCTTCCTGACCGCAAAGCGCGCATCATCAGAAAGCAATGGCCACCAGGAACACCTGGGCCTCCTAAAGCAACAGCTTTCTCCAGATGTGGGAGGCAGTGGCAAAGTCTCTGCCCAGGTGTTGCATGACCTTATGCTAATGTACACTTTCTGTGAGACCTTCAGTGCCATTCTTGGGGCATCATCTTCATGCAATGCTATAATTCTGACCCTAAACGTCTCGGGTAACTATAAGGCTGACGTGAACCCATGGGTCTGTGTGTCCCTGTGTCTGTGAAGGCCCAGGCCATCAAATGCTGCAGGAAGTAGAAACATCAAGGGCACAGGAAGAGCAGCACCTAGCAATTTGCTTCACAGGAATTTTTAAACCTGCAGAAAATCAGGAAGGCAGGCAATTAGGCAAGCAGGTAGCATCACTGTGCCAGGCCCATGGCCAGCAGCATCTCATCTAATGGGCCATGGCCCTGCAGGGCCCAGGACTTAGGATGCCCTTTACTTTCAGAAGAGAAAAGAGAAGCCCAAAAGCCAACCCATATTGCTAGGTTTCTGAGCATGTCTGCACAGAAATCTCTAGAAAGCGGTTTGAGGTGTGGCCAGAGGGATGGAGGGGCAGGATCGGAGGCCGTGCATACATTACAGACCTGGAGAGAAGCTTTGGAGGCAGAAGAAGGAACTAAGCAGCTGATCCCACTGGAGAGGACTCAGGCCACCTTTTATTCTTTCATTGGCTCAGGAGCCAAAACAGCTGCATTTTATCATTCCTCAGAAATCCATAAAAGGCATGGAAAAAGCTGGGCCTAGGGGTGGGTGGAGGAACACTTAAATTTAACTGTGGCCCCTGCTGCCCATGATGGGGCTGGAAGATAACCCACTGGGCCTTGGGACCACTCCAGCAGGGCTGAAGGGAGAAGTGCTGGGCCCAGCACCTCCCCATCACCCCTCTCTGTCCACACCCGCACACGCTCACACTCCCTTGGCCCACCCAGGCCTACACAGCCATGCATGCAGGAAGTTTCTCTTGCCTCCCTAACAATGGCCTCAGCCAGGCTGAGCTGCAAGGTCAGCCTTTGCCCTCAAGGGCTGACTGTGTGGACCGCAGGCTGCCCACGTTGTGTGCCACAACCTCAAGGACTCACAAACTTGCTGGTTCCCCTCAGTGGCCAGGCAGGGGCCTGACATGCAGCACCAATGGGTATGTCCTGCAACTCCCAGCCTGAGTTGCAAGGCCCCCGTGAGCCCACACGTCTTGCCATAATGGGTACACTGAGACCAGAGAGTGGCGGGAGGACCCTGAGGTTACACCAGGACGAGTGGCCCTGAGTTGACTCCTACCCACTGCTCAAACTTCTGCCAGGGAACCTCAAACCCAAATGTTCCAGGGATGGAAAAGCAGAGAAGCAAGGAGATGACCCTGAAACCCATACTCCACCCCTGCCCAGGTTGCCCAGGAGCCCACAGGCCCAGGGTCCCCAGCCCAGCTGGTTTCTCAAGAGAAGCTGAATATACACAATTTCATGTATTTTCTACTTTAAAAAATCATTGACTGGTACTCTGAAAAGATTACAAGTACTCTGTTGATCAAAGCAAGTACTCTATTAGCTATTTAGGGGAGCACTAGAGTGTACACCTGAGCCTCCATCTTGCCCTGTCCCCAGGAGCACCCCGACAGCCACCCCGTCCTCTACAGCCTCCTGCCTGGCTCCCTGGGTTGTGTCAATGCTGCGTGTAGCAGAAGTCTGGCCTTCCTGCTCCCAAATGCTGGGAGGGACCAGGTCCCTCTCAAGTGCCAGCCCTGCTCAGGGGAGGGATGCAAGTCCATGCAGAGGACCTAGCAAACTGGAGTGACACAGGCAGCTCTGCACACTCTGGAGCTATAACCTCCCCAGCCTCAGCTTCCTTATATGGAAAGTGGAGCTAACCATGCCACGGACCCCATAGAACTTCTGTGCACACAGAGTGAGAAGCACAGGAAAGTTCCCAGTGCCAGGCAGCAACTGGGTGAGAGGGGCTCCCCTGTCCCTGCTCCTCTGCATCTGGCTTCTGCACACCCAGCCCATGGCCAGAACATCTCAGGTGCTGCTGACCCTGCCCAGGGTCCAATAAGGGGCCTGAGCCCTGTACCCTGCCTGGGGCTCCTTCCACACACCACTCCTGGTTTCCTGCTCCCTTTTCACTCAAGTTCTGCTCTTCCTGTAGAAGCCTGGCTCCAAAGCAGGTGCCTCTTACCAATCCGAAGAGGGGAGATGGATTTACACACAAATGCAGGATCTTCTAGGCTGGACACAGCTGCTTTGAGCACCCTGAATGGAGAAGGGCCTTAGAATTAGTAACACCTGCCCCGGGCTCAGTGGGGCGGTGTGATGGTACCTGTGCCCCTTGTGTGCCACTCACCAGCCTGTGGCCAGACCTGGCATCTAGGAGCTCTTCAGAACCCACCTCCCAGCCAGGCATCATGGCAGCACATGCCTATAATCCCAGCACTCAGGAGGCTGAGGCAGGAGGATCATGGCAAGTTTGAGGCCACCCAGGAATATATAGCGAGTTCGAGGCCAGCCTGAACTACCTACCTAGACTCTGTCTTCAAAAAGTCAAAACCCACCACTTTCTTGTGGGGGAGCCAAAACCCAGACTCCTCGGAGTCACCTGTAAGGTCTAAGTACACCTATAGGCAAGGTGAGAAAATTAGAGACGCCAAAGAGTAGAGTGATTCCCAAGACTTGCCGGCAAGCACCGAAGCTAGGACCAGAGAGCCCTGCTTTTTGCCTGAGTCTCCTCCCCCTACTTTGCCTGCTGGCCTCGCTTCTTCCCACCCTGAGAACATGAGCAAGGTCTAGGGATACATGGGGGGGGATCCCTGGCCCCAAGGGTCACGTTAGGCCCGAAGCCTGGTACCTCAGGGTGAACACAGGCTCTGCTAGCTCCAGCAGCCTGTGTGGCCCTGGAAAGTCCCTCCCCAGTTCTGGACCTCAGTATCCCCGTTTCTAAGCCTGGAGAGAGCCGCCGCCCACCCAACTAAGGGCTGCAAGGAGAAGGCGCGAAGTGCAGCCCCTGGGAGACTTGGCCCCTGCTGGCTCTCGTGGAAAGGCCTCTGGCCCCTCTGCAGCCTCCCCGTGGGCCATGGCTCGTTTCTAGCCCTGTAAACAGCAGCACGCAGAGTGTCCTGGTGGCCTGCTGGAGGGAGGAGAAGAGGAACTCACACGGCCCACCCGCCACCATGGGATTCTGCCAGGCCTGAGGCCAGCGGGAAAACATTCCTGTCCCCTGGCCGCAGGAGTGGGGTTGAGCTGGGTCCAGGCTGTTGTGTCCAGGCCCCAGGGTCAGGTTCTTCTCCCACCTGGCCTGTGACTCAGCCCACAGTTTCTGCCCTGGGAGCCTCGCTGGTGGCACCTGCCCGGGCTTCGTCACCTGGAGCGAAAGAGCAGGATGAGATAATGTCTGGACGGGAATCCAGCTGTGGGGGAGAGAAAAAGAAAAGCAACTCCTCACACATGGCTGAGCTTTCCCTTATTTATTTATTTTTGTGTGCTGCTCTCGGCCCAGCTCAGCAAAGCAGGGTCAGGAGAGGGGAGCTCATGTCTTTCTTGCAGTTTGGCTTCCCATGGAAAGGCCCCAAGTTTATGGTTCTGGGGTTTCCCGGGAAAGAGCAGCACTCCAGTCAGAAGCTGGGGTGGCCCAAGTGTGGCTTTGGACCAGGGAGAGGGAATGAGCCACCCACGAACACAGCAATGTGGGGGGTCTGGGGGAGGAGACAGAGACAGACAGGGAAACCAGTGTAGAACATTAATTGAGCACCTACTGTGTTCCAGGTAGTTGCTGAAGATTTTGTCTCCATGAGCTCCTTTATCCCTAAAATACTCGAAGTGGGCGGGCGGCTTCCCATCCAGTCTGCGCAGAGAACTTATAAACATCCTCCGTGGATCTGGTTTCCCTATTCAGGGTGGGCTTCCACCTCACACTTGTTAAAGCTCCCCAAGGCATTTGCATGTGCAGCCGGGGGTGAGAACGGGCCTAACACAGCATGCTGCTCAAGAGTGAACCTCTTGGATCTCATTCAAATACAGAGTCCAGGTGGGAAGGCCTGTGCTGGGGCGGGGCTTCTGCCCTTCCCACTCCTCCTGGCCTTACCCAAGCTGCAGCTCCTGGGACCAGACTCTGGGGAGCGAGTGTGACAGCCATAAACTCCAGGGTGACGAAGACTGTTTGGTTTGTTGCTGGGTTCCATGTACCTCCAACGGCCCAGGACCAAGAAACAGCAGAATAAATATTTTCCAATGGCGTAAAGAAATGAGCAGGCTCGGGGGCAGGTGTTATGTGGCTCTCATGTGACCAAGGGAGACTGAGCACAAGTTATTTCTTGACTCCTTCTCTCTGATTTTCACCTGAAAGATAGGAACAATGGTGTTTTTTTCATTCCAAGTGGTTATTTGGAGGATTAAGTGCGATAATGCGCAGGCTGGTTGTTAGATGATATTAAAAATTATTGTTTACTTTTGTAGGCATGATAATGGAGGGTGGTTTCTATTCTTTAATTTCTTTTAAGCAGTAGCATTTCATAATGAGGGATTTACGGGTGAAATGATACAATGTCTAGGGTTTGATTTAGCTATTCCAGCAGAGAGAGAGAGAGAGAGAAGAGAAGGAGGAGCCTCAAGGAGAAGGAGAAAGAAGCCAGGGGTTTAGCTCAGTGCTTCTGCCGCTGCCTTGGAAGCACAAGGACCCAAGATCGTTCCCTGGTATCAAAAAAAAAAAGGAGAAAGAAGAGGAGAAAGATAAAAAGAATGCAGGAGAGAAGCAAGAAGAGAAGGAAGAAAGGCAAAGGAATGGATAGGGAAAGAACCGGAAATGTCAGCCTTTACTGGGTGATAGGTATGAGGGTCATCGCGATTCTATTTTTACTTGCATTTGAACATTGAACATTTTCATGATAAAAACTTGACAGCAATACAATGAAACTGTGATAAGCAGCTGACACGCTTGGCTTGGCTTTGGGTTGGTGGAAAGCAGTTCTGTTCCTTAAAGCAGGCTCTGGCCGGGAGCCCCGTCCCTCTCACAAGGCCGGCACTCATTAGTCCTGTCCTCCAAGCCTCAGAACTATGCCTGCTCCACAGCCCAGAGTCAGGAGGAGCAAGAGAAGATTAGAAAGGAGGTCTTCGTAGCTCACAGCCACACCACTGCAACTAGAAAGGCAGTGTTCATTGGCATCGCATCACAATTCACCATCATGGAGGTGGGGAAATTAGAACTAGGGCGGAATGCTCACTTCCTAAGCCAGAGCAGTTGTATGCATTATGATCATCAAAGTGTCGTAGCACCCCGTGCAGTGGACCTGATGTTCACACTTCCCAGGCACACACATGAAGACTTAGAGCTCAAATGCCCTGGCCGGAAACGGTGTTGCCGCTGGGTATCACCAGCACGCAGGGCAATCCTTCTGTACACCCCTGCACCATTGCTTAGTCCATGGCCTGCTTTGGTTCTAGTGTCTCATCTCATTTCATCTCCCGAAGCCCACTCTCCCTGCCCTGAGTCCCCAGTGCCTGCATGCACCCTGGGGGGGTGCTCAGCTGGCAGCTCTCGCCTGTCTGCCAGCCAGCCATGGCATATGTGCCCAGGCACACAGAGGGCACAAGTCCTCCCACTCTTCCCCTCCTCATTTGCACCCATCGGGGTGGCATTTCCACCCTAGACTGGTGCTGCACACCACGTCTCCCTGCAGACTCCACCGTGAATGGCAGCTATTCTGTCCCAACCTCAGCTCACCACCACTGCACAGCCTGGGCCTGGAGACCTCAGCCTTCTCCTGCCTGTAAACACCGAAGCCACACACACTGCAGGGCCACACAGCCAATGAATCTTGTCCTCGGGGTTCTTTTAAAGAGACAATGCCCAGTGCAGACAGCAGGAGAGACTTTATAACCAGCCCCCAAGAAGAGCCTCCCATCTTCCCAGCTGCACAAGAAAGAAAGAGAGATAAAATGAGGCAGGGAATCTCCCCAAAAGCTTTTTCCTTTCGCTTTGTAAAATCTAACTCTTCCCTCTTTGCTGCTCACCCCAGGACCAGGTGACCAGGAGGCCTACGGTGCAAGACATTTACCTCCGTGGTCATTTTGACCTTGGGAAAGAGCCAGGAGTCACGGGGAGCCAGATCCAGTGACTAAGGTAGTTGAGGACACACTGTAATATTTCTATTTAACAGAAATTGCTGAAAGCGTTTTGAGTGGATTCAGGACATCAAGGCAGCTATGAAACAGCAACAACAGACACTCTCGAAAGAAGCTTTCCAGAACCACTTCAGAAAGTGGCAACAACTAACCACTCGCTGGGGCTGCCGCGCCCACCATCCCACACCTGTCCCCGTGCCTCTCCTGCCCCTCTCTGTCTCCTTCACACGGCCCCAGACCTTGGCTTTCCTTGCTGTCCTGATGCCCCTCACATGTTTCTGCCTGAAGACTTGCACTGTTCTTCTCCCCGGAGCCCTGTCCACCCCCACCCAACCCAGGTAGACACCAGGTAGCCTCGTGGTACACTCGGTCACCTCTTCCTGGTCTGTGCAAATGATGCCTTCTCGGCGGATTCTCCCCTGAACATCTTACCTGAAATGCCATTTGTCTTACTTATTTTCTCGTCACAGAGACAGGATACCTGACAGCCACAAATTAAAGGAGAGGTTTATTTTGACTCAAAGTTGTAGACATTTCAATCCCTAGATGGCTGGCTCCGAGACAGAGACAGCATGGCAGGGGGGAAGGGTAGAGGAGTAGTTCATGGCAGGGCAGCAGGAATCAGAGTGGGATTACAGGAGGAAAGAGGGAGAAAGACCCTTCCGGGCCAAGCCCCCAGTTACCCACCTTCTCCTACCAGGCTTTACCTCCCAGCGTCATATTTAGCTATAAACCCATAGTGGACTTAGCTACTGCTGGTGTCACACCCCCACGATCCAGTCACCTCCCCACAACCCTACCTGTGAGTGCATGAGGTTTGGGAGGGACATCTGGACATGAACCATACCAGCAGCCCTACCCGGGAATTTCATGTTCCCCTGCCAGGTCAGGTTTCCTGCGTAGTGTTTAGCACCACATGATACTAAACGTGGTATTAACTTGTCTCTTTTTCCCTAACACCCGCCTCCCAAGCTGCCCTTCCCTACTGAAATATCAGCTTCCTGACTACAGAAACCTTTGCCTGTTTAGTTTCTTGGAATATCCTTGTACAGCACGACCGGCTGAATATAAGGTTTCGGGACTTTTTATTCCAAGCAGCAGGAAGCTCAGCAAAGTTAAGGCTTCTGTACAAGGTCACACAGCTGTTACAGATACTCTGTTCAGTCTGACTTCCATGTCAGGTTCTCTCTGATACCCACTATGATGGTTCTGCCGGCCGTGGTGTTACAGCCCCAATGCGAAGCAGGAGACACCACCATAACCAGACCCCCATGACTTTTGGTCTCCCAGCACTGTGGGTTTCCAGGACAAGAGGTCCCTGGGTGGCAATGACGGACAAGGGCCAATAATTCAATACCCATTTCTGGTAAAGTAAGACTTTTTTCCTGCTCATTTTGCAAGAGAAGAAAAATGCAATTTGGCCTCAGAAAGATATTCTTGCTGCCAAACACATGATTTTTGCACATGGTGAGGACGTGTGATTTTTACATATGTATTTTTTCCTTTTTTCCCTTTTAGTAAAAACAGTTTCATTCTTGGCAAGAGAGTGAAAGATAGAATATAAAAAGATTGCTATAGAAAACCATTACTTTTCTAGTACAGAGACCAAAAGCCAATAGTTTAGAATCTTTGTAGATGAAAGGGGTGGAATTTGAACAATTAAAAAAAGAAGAAGAAGAAGGCAAAAGATTGTTAGAGTTTAGGGAGCAAAATTCAGATTTGAGGACTGATTCCCATTCATCCCTTCTAAATCATGGTCATCTTCAAAGAATGTTTGGATATTTGTTAACTCTGAGATAGCCAAGGAAAGGAAAAAGTGATGCCACAGTCTTCCCACCTATGCCCAGGGCAGGCATTAGCAATTACAGCTTGCTTTCTCCCAAGCAGTTTCCAAGAAGCCCTATTCATTTTTGTTTTCTTTCTGTACCAGGGATCGAACTTGGGACCTTGTGCTTGCAAGGCAGTTGGCGGAACCACTGAACAAAATCCCCTGCCTGAAGCCTCATTCATTTATTGGAGTTGGCAAGTAGGATGCTACCGAGTTGCTCTTCTGCCCTAAGAAATTTCTTCATTGTATACCGGAATTAACTGAGTTTCAGAGAGAGAAGTAAGCTGATAAAGGTTACCCAGAATGTTTGCACAAATAAGTCCTCTTGCAGCCTCCCAGCAGGCTTCCAGGCTAGAATTTATTCCCCTAAACTCCCTTACTTCTGAGCGTCATGGAGGTGAGAAGTTCTGGGGCTGCTCAATACCGAATAGGGGATTCAGAGACTGATGTCTGGGAACTTAGATACACTGCCTCCATGAATTTTTCCATCAGCACTTGTGTTGTGGGCCATTGTGTGGTAAGATTTCTATCACTGTGACCAAATACCTGACAAAATCATTTTAGAGGAGGGAGGATTTATCTTGGCTCATGGTTTCAGCGGCTTTGATCCATGGTTAGCTGGCTCTGTTGCTTTAGCCCTGCGACAGGGCAGAATATCATAGCAGATGGGGAGAGTGGAGCAAAGCTGCTTACCTCATGATGTCTGGAAAGCATAGAGAGAGAAAAGGAAAGCCCCCCCCGCAAGGAAAGGACTGCAGATGGATATAGTCCCCGGAGTCACATGTCCATCTCTATTCCCTTCATCCAAGGCCTGCCTGTTATTTCTATCACCTCCCAATAATGCCATCAAATTATGATGCATTCATGAATGGACCAATCCACTGATAGAGTCCTCACTATCCAGTCACTTCCCAAAAAGCCACTAGCCACATAAGCTTTGGGGGACATAGCAATGAACCATAGAGCCACCCATCTCTGGAGGTTACATCAGGTCAAAATGGCCTCCCTAAAGGACACAAAAGCTCCCTTGCAGCAACATGGCCTTTCACATGTTTGTGGCAATCAGTCTTTCAAGGCCACAGCTCTCAGCACTCCTATAGGAAATTGCCACCACCTTGGAAATGGTGTTTATATTTTCCCTTAGTTTTAAAAATAAAATTTTCCATTGCATCAGCTTTCCCCAAGTGTTTTATGTGAAACACATTCTGAAACTATCCTACAAGATTTTCCATGAGATAACCTGAACAAAAGTACAAATAAAATAAAACAGAAAAGATGTATGGCCAAACATATTGGAGGAAATTGGAATCTACCTCTCTCCTTTGTTATTATCATACTGCATCCTATGGGAAAGCTGGAGGAGTTTTGTTTCAAGCCCTGTGGGCCACAGTTTTGTTTGAAGCCTGTGTGCACATAGCATTTGTGTGAGTCAGCTTTTCATTGCTAAAACAAATGCCTCAGATGATCAATTTATGTAGAGAAAAGGTTGATTTGGGCTCACAATTATGGAGTTTTCAGCCCATGACCAGTTGGTCTTGTTGCTTTGGATCTGTGATAAGGTTAGTACATCACAACAGAAGTGCATGGCAGAGCAAAACTGCTAAGTTTATGGACAAGTAACAATAGAGAATAAGGAAGAGGAGGCGCTGGAGTCGCACGATCCCCTTCAAAGCCACAGCCCCAATGACCTAAAGACCTCCCCTAGACCCCACTTCTTAAAGGGTCTACCACCTCTGGGGAACCACTCTGGGGAAGTCTGGGTTTTTAAGATACATTTATTTGTTACATGTACTATCATTTCTTCACAGTGAATTTGGAGAATATAAAAATGTATAAAAGGAAATTTAAATTGCCCATAATTTCATCATGTAACAATAATCACTGTTAATTTTTTATATATCCCTTAAGTCTCTTTCATCTATTAGAAAAATCTGCAGATATGTACTTTGTGATAAGGTTAGTACATCACAACAGAAGTGCATGGCAGAGCAAAACTGCTAAGTTTATGGACAAGTAACAATAGAGAATAAGGAAGAGGAGGCGCTGGAGTCGCACGATCCCCTTCAAAGCCACAGCCCCAATGACCTAAAGACCTCCCCTAGACCCCACTTCTTAAAGGGTCTACCACCTCTGGGGAACCACTCTGGGGAAGTCTGGGTTTTTAAGATACATTTATTTGTTACATGTACTATCATTTCTTCACAGTGAATTTGGAGAATATAAAAATGTATAAAAGGAAATTTAAATTGCCCATAATTTCATCATGTAACAATAATCACTGTTAATTTTTTATATATCCCTTAAGTCTCTTTCATCTATTAGAAAAATCTGCAGATATATACTTTAAATATATATATATATATATATTAGTATGCATAGTTCTATACTCTGCAGTTTTTTTACTTTTAGCAATCAAAGTGTAACTAACCAAAATATTTGACAATGCTCCCTGAGAACATAAATTTAAGTGGCATCATAGGATTCTATTATTTGAGTGGTATTAGAAAGCTCTGAGGTCATGTATTTTGAGAGTTCTGAATTATCTTGATTTTTGGAAAGATAAGATCGGGTCAAGATTGTGTATCCCAAAGCACCTGCAGTAGGATCTCAACAGTGGCTTAGACTCAAGTACAATATTTGGCCAAGAAAGTGTTTGAATATTCAAGCTGAGATAAATATTGGCTATTAGAAAGCCTCCCTTTGGTTTGGTGTCAGATTTTTGCCACCAATGAACTTGCAGCAAACTGAACTCACACCTCTTTGCTATAATTGCATTGTAGATTTTGAAGAATGCATATCATATTGTAGACTTGGGCTGTGATTGCAAAGGAAGACAAAAATCTCCTTGTTGACTACTTGGATTCTTTCCCAAATGTTATTATGAGCAAGGCTGCAAAGAGCATTCTTGCCCTGACGTTTCTTGCATATTTGTGCTTGGTATATCTTCCTGGTAATTCCACCCCAGGTTGCGAAGAGTTAACATTTTCAAGAATTTGAGCCTGACAAAGAGTTGTCTAGAAGAACTGAATCCTTCATACCTCCAGCATCACTTAGTGGAAGGACACATCCCCCTCCCTATAAAAACCCCACTCTCAGAAACAGCAACCCTGTTGTTGGAAAAATGGATTCCCATTTAAAGAGCAAAAATTTCCATCTCTCTTTGAGTATTATTAGCATATTCAACCTCATTCATATGCTAACTGAATGATTGTATTTCTTTTCTTAATGGTCTTTATATATCCCACACAAATCTTTTCACTGAAATGTTCCTATTTTTCTCCTTGACTTATAAGGGCTCTTTATAGATTAAGAATATGGAAACACTTTGAAATCCCATGGTGTAATATTTTCTTAGTTCTGTCATTTGTCTTTTAATTTTATTTATACTGGTTTAATATTTCCCTGAATTTTTTAAAAATGTGGAAGATGAGGGGAATACAGCATATTTTTAATATATAAGAATGTACAACAAAAGCACTTGCCTATAACTTAGCCACTCAGAAATAACCACAGTAATATTTCAGTGTAGAGTTTTCTAATATCTTCTGTTTCTTTCAAACAAGTGCATGTATTTGTATGTGTGGTTTCATAGCTTGCTTTGCCTTCTCTTACTCCTGTGAATATATTTCTACTTTAACAGATTCTCCTCTCTAATTCAATCTTTAAGATTACATAGCATTCCATTGTATCCAACCATCCATTTACTTAAATAATCTTCTGGTTTGGGACATCCTGGTGGTTTCCAGTCTTCATCATTCTCTGAAATGCTGTCTGTGGTGAACACCTTAGAACAAGTGTCTAATCTCATATCGCTAGTTATTTCTTTACCATGAATTGCTGTGATTTCTGGGATAAAGTACAGGTACATTTTTAATTTTTTCATCATTTCCAGGGATTAATGTTTAACAAAGCACTTTTTAAAAATACATGGTGCTTTTTAAGGAAATAAGAATCTTCCCTAAGTTTTCCACCCAGAAAAGTTTCTATTGAAAATTCTAGTCTTCCCACGAATTCCTGTAACCTATGTGGAGATGTTTGTTCAAACATAACTGGACTACATTGTATACACAGTCTTCCACCTACAGTGCACAAGAAGCATTTTAGCCAAAGACACCTTTACTGGCCACATATAATTACATTGCTTGGCAGTACTGTATTTTATTTAATCAATCATTTATTATAGGGAATTTGGAGGTTTTCTTTTTCAAATTTTTGAAGTTATGTATCATGCTGTGCTGAACATCATTGCGATGTCTTTAATTATTTTCTCAAGATAAACTCTTAGAAGTGAAATCAGTGAGTCAATGATATGCACATTTTTGAGGACTTTGATACGCTGGTTGATTACCTGTGGAGTCTGACCTGATTTACATTCCCGCCCGTGATGTATGAGCCAGAACTCTGACCAGACTAGAGCATTATCACTTATCAAAAATATGTGGTGAAACGAGATCTTACTGCTATTTTAATGTGCACTGGGTTTTTCATAAAGAGCAATGCAAACTTTTCTCATATGTTTACTGATCATTTGTTTTTCTCTTTTGTGCATTACATAATCCTAATATTCTATGGGGGTGCTTAACTTCTTCTGATTGTTTTCTAAGCTTTCTGATAAGATAAGCCTATTAGCATTTTTGATATGTCACATTCTCGGAAGTATTTTTCCATTTTTATGTTAGCTTTTGAATTTTTTATTGTGCTTACAGTATATATCAATAAGTTCACACAGTCTCTCACCAATCAGATTTATCTCCCCATTTTCTCAACAGCTTCCTTAAAGAATCTACACATTTTGTAAAGATTGACCTACATTTTCTTCTAGTGCCTTTGTGATTTTATTTTTATACACATACCTTTAATTCACCGGGAATTTATTTTAGTTTGTGACTGGGCTAAGAATCAGAATTAATTTTTTTCCAACATCATTTGTTGAATAATCCATCCTTTCCACAAGGACTTGAAATGTCACCATTATCACTACTAAATATTTATACATGCTCCCGTCTCTCTCTGGCTAGCAGCACTGTCCCATCGATCTCAGTGTCTATTCTGTGCTGAAGGGAGCGAGATTTCTGGGCTGGTGCAAGCAGGACTTGATAAGCGACTAGACACAGGAGGGAGTGGAAGAGGACTCCTAGGCTGGAGATGGGAGAATTGGATGAATGGTGATGCTATTAATCAAGGGAATGGAGGTGGGGAAGGAATCACTCTATCCCAAGTCTCTCTTCTGTCTAATCTATCATTCACATTTCAGGCAGAATAAAAATTTTAATACATATTTATTTAATACATAGGGAAAATAATTCATGCACATATTAAAATACAATCAATACAGAAAATTTACAACAAAAAGGCAAGCACCCCCAACTCATACTCCCAACTCTCCTCCATAGAAGCAGGCTGTTCAAAATTTTTTGTGTATTACATAGAAAGTGTCCTGTATATGTATATGTACATATGCATAGGGTGCATGGAATGACACATGAATGGATGGATGGATGGATGGATGGATGGATGCTTTCATGCATGCACACTTACACTCTTCCTCCCAACAAATAGGGCCAAACTACAAACACTATGCAGTACATTCAATATTTTCAACCTCAACAATTTGTCTTAGAAATGACCCTATATGAGCACATATAGATCCACCTCATTGTTTTTATGGCTGTTTGAAGTTCCTTTGAATGATGCATAATTTCTATGCAGGGACACTTAGGAATTCGTTCCAATATTTTTCTTTTCTTTTCTTTCTTTCTTTTTTTTTGGCATGGCCCTGACCATGTTTCTCTTCCATTTAAATCCTCTCTGGTCCACCTCTACCAACAAAATAATCAAAGCCCTGTACCTGCTAACAGAGCCTTTCAGGTGTGGCCATCTTGCCCCCTGAACCCTGTATGTTTTCTTGATCCTCTGGCTCACTACCCAAGCTCTTGATTCCTTTAAAGGACTGTCATCTCGTCTAGGATATGAGTTGGGGCCGCTAGACCCTGACCTGTGTCTCATGATGGTGAAGCTTCCTGGGAATGTGTTCCCAAGCAGGGAGGAGGGGATGTGGAGAGGCTGGTGCCCCAAAGGCCAAGAAGAATCTGGCTGTTGGTGTCACCATGGATGAATGAGCCTCACAGAGGTGTGGGCAGGACTCAGAGCAGTGAGTGATGAGAGTTCCAAAGTTACTTTTTCTGGGATCTGAATAATCTTCAGGAATTTAGGAGCAAAAAGAACAGATAGCAAAGGGGCCTTGGCTCCAAAGGGAATCCAGTGCTTGGTAATGTCATCAAGACATGTCCACATCTCAGGTGACCCAGCAGAAGTACCCCAGGCTCCCGTCATAATGAGATGAAGGGCTTGAGGCCAGCCTGCCTGATCTTCCTGCGACTGTGACTTAGGCACCCAGCATCTGAATACTCTTCCATCTTGAGCACCTTAACTGCCAGCTGTGCCCCTGCTCTCATTTGCTTCAGGACTGAGTACCTCAGTCCTGCCCGCTTCCTGTCAGATATGCAGCCTTTCCTGGAGGCTCCGGGCTGGGGACACACACCCTTGAGTCAGGTGCTCAGACAAAGAAATGCTCACATGTGTGTGGCACTTCTCTGAACCTTTAGGAGGGCTTGTCTTGATTTCAGGCTTACACAAAGGACCCAGAAGAAAGAGAGGTAGGAAGCCAGAAGAAAGGGGGCCAGTCCTGGGAAGAGGTCTGGCTGGGAAAGAAGATAGTCCCCTCTGAGATAGGAGAAGAGAGGGCTAGGTCCCTCTCAGCAGATCACTGGCTCTATTCTTTAACAGCATTGACATTAAGGAGCCAGGCCACACAGCAAAAGCCCCATCCTCCTCCACCTATGTGACCTTGGACAAGTGACTTCCCACACCTCAGTTGTATCAAGTGTAAAATGGAAAGTTACAGGCCATGTTGTAGTCCTGTGTCTTAAGTAGGTGAGCATATGCAGCAGTACCAGAGATAGTTCCTGGAAAAATATTAGGAGCAAACAAGCACGTGTGCACATAAGAACATTTAAGCCAGGCATCAAGACACACAGTGAAGCGTAGGAAAGCCTTGGTTCCCTCCCCTCCTTCTTGGAAGCAGGCAATGTCACTTCTTATAGGGTGCCTCCTGCACCCAAATAACGATAGGTTTGTAAGATGTGTGCATGTTTGCTTTTGCATCCGAGGGTGCACACTCCACGACATGCTCCACAACTACTATCTTCACTCAGAGGCAGGGTAGTTCTATGCACACACATGCCATCTCTTATTTAGGGGATCCCCTGACCATGTGTGAGTTTCCAGCCGTTACTGCCGTTCATAATGTAAACTACACTACAGCGACCATCCCCGCACTCTAGTCTTTGAGCACATGCAAAAGCCTATCTGTTCTAGACATGGAATAATTGAATTCAAATGTACATGTGTTTCAGCCAGACAAGGTAGCACATGCTATAATCCCAGCTCTTAGGGAGGATGAGGCAGGAAGATCACAAGTTGGAGTCTGTCCTGGACCATTTAGGGAGACCTTGTCTCAAAAATAAAAATTAAAAAAAACCAAAGAGCCAAGGACATGGCTCAGCGGTAGAGAGCCCCGGTTCATTCCCAGTAAACACACACACACACACACACACACACACACACACACACACACACACGTGTGTTTCAATTTAGAGACCTATTCCCCAAATCATCCCTGCCCAGTGGCAGCTCCTTAACTCTGCCCCAATCACTTTTCTGCATTTGGCAACACAGAGTCTATGAAATTCCCAAGTTGTGGAAACACACACACACACACACACACACACACACACACACACACACCCCTGAAATTAGAAAAGAATACTGCAAACTCAAAAATGAATAAATATTTAATTCAAGAGGCAGTCTGGAGTCAGAGAAGGGACAGAGGCTGCGGCACCGTGGACTGTCTGTCTCTTGTGACCTAAGCAGCCCGCAGCAGCCTGGATGCTCCTCCAGGAAACAGGGATAGGAAGAAGGCCCACACTGTGGGCTGTCATAGGGCCTGAAGGACATCGGGTGGATGGGCCAGCTTTCCCATTGCTGGAACAAAAATCCTAGGCACCACCATTTAAAGGAAGAGAGGTTTCAAATGTCTCAGGACTTTGGAGACTTCAGTCCATGGCCAGCTGGGTCCAAGGCAGGAATATCATGGTGGAGAGACGTGCGGTGGGGGCTCGGGTAGGGGAGATGCTAACTCACAGCATCCTGGAAGCTGACCATAGGAGAAGACCTCGAGAGGAAGGAGCCAGGGACTGGATATTGTCCCCCAGGTCACCTTCCATGACTGTGTTTCACTAATTTCTCAGGCGTCTGTCAAGCCATTCACGTTGACAATTAAGATCAACTGTCACATCAGGTACATGCAGCAGGCACAGAGGACTGTGCCTGACACAGAGGAAATCTCCAATAAATATCACCTGCTTGTTAGTATGTCAAGAAGGCTCAGCAAGTTGGGTCTCAGGTAGTATTTATAAGCCACACCCATAGTGCAGGTTGTGGGTGCACTTAAATAATCTGGTATGATGAGGTGCTGACTGTCCAAAAGCAAAGGACCCTGGGCCATGGGATGGCCATGTAACATCACAAGGGACTAAGGGAGCCAACAGTGCGAGAGAGAAGAGATGGGCACAGAGAGCTCCTGTCTGACAGAAAGCCCAGCCATGGTCTGGAATGGCAGGCAGAAGACAGGGTCTCTCAGGTAGCAGCCATGCTCCTGGGGACCTCGGTGAGGGGACTGCTGGCCTTCCCCATAATATGGACACATATTGGAGAAGTCACTGATTTTTTGGATTCTCTGTCAATTCATCTATACTTATATGGTACCAGTACATAGCTTACTTGTTTTTCTATCTCCTGTTGAATGTCTTTCTCCCCCCTCAAAAGCACAGACTCCTCCAGAGTGTATCATTCTGTCCCTCGGCATGTCTTCTGTGCTTGAGTGTGCCGGACACATAAAGGACTATCAATAAATATTTGTTAGGCATGACAAACAAAACAGAAAGTGTCACTCAGGAATTAATTAACACACCACTTAAATATTGCTTGTGTCCCTTGTGAACAAAGAGATAAGAAGGTTCTCGGGCTTAGAGTCTTCAATGGCCAGAACTCAACACGCTTGTTTTGGTTTCATTATACTTTTTGGGATCACCTTTGCTCATAGTCACTGGGGCTGTTTGGTAATGTTTCCATTCTCCTGCCCTTCCAGGCATGTGGGGATGACCCGGCCCCTCCCCGGCCCATGATGAATTTAGTCAGGCAAGGTGACTTGCTTTGGCCAATGGAATGTGAGCAGAGATGATGAGTGTCATGTCCATGCTGGTGTCTCCAAGAGCCAGCATGCAGTTTAAGATGTCAATTTCCCTCCTGCAGTGGTAGAAGCAAGAGTAGGGTGCAGCCTGCTTCAGCCTATCTGCCTGGACTACTCTGGCTCTGGGAGCCAGAACACTGCTGGCTGTCTTTGCATGCATGTCAAAGGAAAAACTGCCGCTCCACTGAGCTACTGAGGTCTGGACGCCAACTGTTGTCTTGGTGCAGACTAATCTGTGCTATTGGATGCCTCTGTGCCAAAGGTCAGGAGATGCCAGTTCAGAGGCAGGTAGAGCAGGGAGCAAGCAGGAGACACACAAGGCAGAAGCAGGAGTTCTAGACCCCCGTCCCCTCAATTGGCGTGGTTCCCATGAAGCTGTCCTCCTGTGACCTCCTCTGTCTCTAAAGGGCTCTGGGCACTGGATCCAGGAGAGCTCAGGGAAGAGGACAATGAGAGTCAGCAGGGCCAGGGCTTCTCCTAGAAGACAAAAGCAAAGGTCAATCTAAGGGACGCTATACCTCATGGCAGGGACCCTGGCATGGCCTTCTCTGTGACCCCCCAGAGTGTCTAATGCAGAGAGCCTTCCTGTAAGAGCCACTAAGAAAAGTTTGTGGGTAGTGAAAGAATCTGAAGCTGCAAGCTAACTGGACGGTTAGCCCAGGGGTTGGGCTCAAAATCCACCTCACTTGTTGCACGTGTGACCTTGGCCAGACTCATAAGCACTGAGATTCAGCTTTCTCAGAGGGGGAGTTGTAACTAATATCTCCTGATGAGGCTGGTGAGGGCCTTCAATGAGGCAGTGGCTGCAAAGTGTTTTTCTTGACACCTCCACGTGGTTAATGCCAGACAAGGGATGAAGGGAGGCGCTCCAGTTCCAGCCCCTGTCTGAAAGCTCCTGACAATGTGGCCTGCAGCCAGCTATTTCTTTTCCTTTGAAACACCTTTGATGCCAAGTGCAAAGAGTGCAGGTAATTGCAGCATTAGGGGAGAGGGCGTCGAGCACCTAGCTCAGTAGTGCAGGGCACAGTCAGCTAGCAGCCGCCCCCTTCTTGTACTCCAGGAGCGCAACAAGAATGAAGTTCAGAGACCAGAGCAGCAACAGGTTGGGACAAATGGAACCACGTGGACCATTAAAGGGGGATAATGGGTTAAGTGGTTACATCCCCTAGGGTTAAATTTGGAGCTGATCTTGCAGTCAGATCTCTAATGACTTTGACCTGACTCTGCCAAGGGGCAGGCATTGGTGGGCAAGGTGGGGGTCTTTGGTGGGGACCCACCTTCCGAGCTGCGGGACCACATGGACCACGCTCCTTTCTCTCCGATCTTCTTTGTGTTGACTCTCCATGCAGTTGGCCTGGGCATGTTGACTCGTGTAGTCAGATAGTGCAACCAGCTTGCAAAATCCAGAATGGCCGAGGAGGATGCCCAGCCTAAAGGACTCACCCCTCCTTCTGCTGCCTTCCAGAAAAATCCAGACCTCCACCAGCTCCCAGCCCGTCTTTGACCAGCAGAGCATTCCCAAGTTAGTATCAATCTGATATCCAGATGTCCTTTCCCCGCCACATCTGGAAGCCGATATCTTCCCCATGAACTTATTGAGCACCTACTATATCTGGATGTCTGGTACTGTGCTGAATGTCATTTCATGAAACCCTTCCGGAGATCAGAGATCCTGTGAGTCATGCACTATTAACCTCATTTCCCAGACAAAGGACTGGGTTTGGAGATGATAATTAAATTGCCCCAAATCACAGGGATGATGATGTAAGTACTAATCCAGACTCAAAATCCAGGTCCCCTCATTCCTTAGCCTTCCCTCATTGTGCAGAAAATCAAAGCTGCACGGATAACAGCGTAAGTGTTCACTGAGGGCAGGGTGAAAGGGCCCTCAGGAGGCTCTGACCAGAGGGACTGCAGACACTGTCTGATGACTACCCATGGGAGGGCTGTGCCTCGACTGAAGGTCACTCCCGTGACCCAGCTTGGACAGGCCAGCAAGGCTATCATCACACCGTGAGTACTATTCTCCAAGGGAGGAAGTGTCTGTCACCCTCCACGAGGGTAGGTGACACCTTAGAAACTGGTATTACCCAGCTATAGAGCCCAGCCCTACACTATATCCTTGGCACTGAATGGGAGAGGTGCTGCTCTGTCACTCAGATGATGGCGTCTCAGAAACACCTTGAAATGAAAGAGAAATGCCCTGGAGTGCTGACCTCCCACCCTGCCGATGAGGGTGTCCAGTGCAAACTGCCTAGTCCTGAGACCCTGTCCTGCTAAAGGTTTCCTGGAGGGAGCCAGCTACCTGCTGGCTGGCAGGGTCCACAAGGGAGCATGGGAACCCACCTGTGCACACAGAACAGTGCCAATGTGCATCTGGGGGACTCTAGCATGTGCTCACTGGTGGCACTGAAGTAGCTCATCCTGTTCACCAATGTCAAGGGCACACAGCTCTGAGTGCGTTTGGATGAGCATGGTACAACCAGAAGATAGGTAAGAACTCAGACTTTAGTAGCCCCCTTGACCTGGCTTAAAGTCCTATGTGGCCCTTTTTTGGAGATGCCCCTCTGCTGTCTCCAAGACTCTCATGTACACATCAATCCCAGCAGAGATCCTACCTCACAGGTAAGTGCGGGCTGATGCGAAGTGACCCAGGTAAATCACTGTCTGAGTCCTTGTCCCTGGGGCTGGTCTCATAAACAGTAGCTATTCTAATTAATATGGTTTAAAGAGGAAACAGCCCCCTGGGGCGGATGGAGTAAAATGATGGCAGTGATTGATGATCAGCCTGTCACCAACGGCTGTTGCAAGTGGCTACCTCTGGAGAGTTCACAATCACTGTTATGGGGCCACCCTTCCTGGAACTGTGCCCACATCATGTGGCAGAAACAACCCATCCTCAAACGGAAGATGGAATGGCATCTTCCGGGGGCCAGGATGGGCCAAGCCCTTTCACCTCCAGTTTCTCCCTTAATATTCTCCAGGAACTTTGCTGGGAGGTAAGAATGACCGCATCCATTAAACTGGTGAGAACCCAGTTGCCTCCTGAGATTTAGAGTTGGCAACTGGGTAGCCCAGGGACACAAACACAGTTCCACTTGTCTCTCCATCCAAACCCCCACAACCACCCATGGCAGCTTCCAGAGATAGTCAAGGAGTACGTGAGTCCAGCCAGTATCAGGTCACCCCAGAATCTGCTCCAGGACTTACATGTGGGAGGTTTCCCTGCAGGTCTGAGTCCCAGAGGTGAGACTGGCGAACAATTGGCACCTCCCTGTGACAGTCTCGCTGGCAGCTTCCAAGACTACCGGGCGGGGAGGTGGGAACAGCGACTTTGAAGTTTCCTCACGCTGAACTGAAGAGAACCGGGTGTTGTCTTACCGGGAGAGCAGTTGGGAATACCAAAGGGAAGACGAGCTGTTACATTTTGAGTGATCAGTGTTTAATAGTCAGATTGTAAACTGTCATGAGCGATGCACTAGGTAGAAATCTGCAGACAAATTAAATCACAGGGGCTGCTAGGCGGGGGCAGGGGAGTAGGAACAGGGAGATGGGATGGGAGGTGCAGAGGATGCACCCACAGCCCATGGCCTGGGCGCTATGTGGGGTTCCCCTGAAGCAGGGCGTGATCATGAAAGAGTGGACACGGCCTCCCTCTGCCCGAGGAGTGGGCGACAGAAGTTGGTTCATTCCTGCAGCAGGAGAGCTGAGTACAGGTGGGTGGAAGTGGAGGGTGGGGTCCACAGGGGCCAGAGGACCTGAGCATCCAGTACTGGCCAGGGAGCATGGCTTTCTACCGCAGCTTCCCTGGACAAACCAGTCCTGCCAGGGTTATGAAGGGAGAGGTAGGGGAGGAGTGGGCTCTAGGAGAGGTGCAGCAGGATGGAGGGGTCCTGCCTTGTGGCTCAAAGCTGGGCAGTGGACTCTTCCTCCTCTCTCCTCTGGACCTCCTGGCACCCAGTGGTCCTTGCTGCTGTTTGTGTAAAGAGCTCAGTGAGGGGGCTGTGTCCCTTTGCCCCGTGACTGCCAGGCCCAGCAGATGGGGTTTAGTCTTCCCAGGACAAGTCCACTGTCCCAACTGTAGCTTGCCTTTGCACCAGAGGACACAGCTCCAGTCCTATACCCTCCGGAGCTTACACATATGGAGCAGATGCAGCTGCGGGTGGGAGAGTTCTTCCTAAAAGCTTTCTTGGCTGGAGAGCAAGAGACAGGCTGGGCTGTCCCCGCAGGCAGCCTTCCTCTGTTCCCAAATTCGGGCATCATGAGAGCATCAGGAAAGGCACGGTGAAGTGGACTCCTGGGGAGATCCGGCTGAGCCCAGAGACCTGGGGGGTGACCGGCAGGAGCAAAGTCTCTGCAACCTCAGGGCCCTCACAAGAGCACTTGGCATCTCCTAAGCAAAGTACAATTACATGATTTTTTGTATTTACTCTTTTCGAAAGCTTCAGAATTCTTCATGAACATCAAATAACTCCTGGCAAACACAGCCTGATGAGCAACATGGAGTGAAAAAGAACCAGATGGGCTGGTCTCTCTGGGCTCAGCACTGGAGGAGGAAAGGCAGATCACATTTGGAGTGGGGCTGGGCTCCAGGCCACAGGAAGTGCATCAAGAGGGACTCAGCCTTCCAGGCAGGGAGGGGGGAAAGTCCTGTGGACCTTGCCAGGAGATGGAGCCACATCGCCTGCCATCTGGCTATGTGAGGAGAAGAGGAAAGGCAGCCGTTGCTTGTACCCCAGGTGCAGGCTGAGCCTGGTAGCTGTGGCTATGGGGGTTCTGCAGCAGGGGCTAATATCAGGGAGTGGCAAAGTAGAGCAACCCAGTGCATTTAGAAGCCTGAAAGACCCTTCTGAGGACTCAGCTAGCTGTCCAAATGGTATCCATCCCTTTCCTTCCTTATAAATGAACTTTTGCATTTATTCCTGCTAGCTAAAATTCTCCATTTCCAGCTTCCCCTTCAATCAGGGAGATCTGTGACAGATCAAGCCATAGAGAAGCAGCGGGGGTTGGGAAGGGAGATATGCACTTTCCTTCTATAGGTACTGTCCTTTCTTCCTTGCCATGTCCTTGACCTCCAAGAACCCGGATGTGGGCTGCAGTGGAGCCACCATCTAGTCTACGTTATGACCAAAGATGATGGATCTGTGAAAAGGTTGTATCCCACTGGTTTTAGGGAGTCACCCTCCATCCTTAAAGCTGATCAAAATCTATGGTGAATAAATAAAAATATATTACAATAAAATGCAAATTGCTCACAAATCCCCCACCACAAACACCCCCTCCACCACCGTGTACTTCAAACATCCTTCTTGCCACTTTCTGAAGTAGTTCTAGAAGTCCTCTTGCACTTTAGTCTCTAGTCGCACTATCATGGCTGCCTCAACGTTCTGAGTCAATTCAAAACATGTACAGCCATTTCTATCAAATAAATCATCCCAGTGTGTCCTCATCCACCTTATTCACTGGATCTGACGCTGTGCAACATCAGACTCTTCCCTAGACTCAATTACCTTGAAAAGTAAATATCTTGAACAGACTCAGGACATCCAGGCCACTGAAGACACCTACAATAGAGAACTTCCAGAACTGTGTCAGAAAGTGACAAGAGCAAGGGGACACATATGTTCCCAGCAAGGGAAAGTATTTTAAAGGGGATTGATAGCAAAGTCTTCTACTGCAGTAATTTGCTTAAAATGTAAGCATTCACCATATGTTTGATCACACTGTATATTCTTTAGATTCTTCATGACCTCTAGGCCAAAGCAGTCCCAGCCCCAAGATTGGTGGTCCCAGGAATTGAGACCCTCCTGTGTTTGCCGGAGATTTGCTTGTGTCCCCTTTCCCTCCTGGGGCTCTCATTCCTCTCCTTGCCTTTTTCCAACTTCTGAGGAGGGGCTCCAGGCATACCTCCTGCAGCAGGCATCTTCAGGAACAGTGCAGGCCACAGGCCACCTCTCACCTACCCCATCTGTGGCCTCTGGCCCTGGTGCTCCACGCCTTTCTACACCTGAAGCCTGCCGCCCCAGAACTAAGGTGCTAGGAAGGAAGGTGCCACCCATCTCATTCACTATGACTGCAGGGTTTTCAACACAGGATTTGCCCAGCCAGGATGGAGAAGATCTGTGACAAACCAAGAGGAGCTGACCACCTAGTTGTGAGCACTGACCAGGACCTCAGGGAGCTGTTCCAGGGATTTTGCATGTGGATTTTAGCAGCAGAATCATTTGTAGGACAAACATCCTAGGCAAGACCCCCTACATGGAAGACAGCCTGGTGGGACTGCTCGGGAGAAGCACTGTTGGTAGTCACTATGACCAGAAGGAGAGGGGCTTGCCAGCCACCTAGGGAGGTAGGATACAGCTGGATGGCAGCAGCTGTGGCTGCTATAGGTTCTGCCTCCCCAGAACCAAGGCCCAGAGATTGAAGCTATACCTAGCCTCAGCCTTACCTGCAGTGAATCGTGTCTTAGTCCCACTGGCTGGGACCCAGACAGTCACCATGGCTGCCCGGATGCAGCCCCTGCCCCTGATCCTCCTCTCTCACCTGATGATTCCTCTGCACTTCACTTTCTTTCTCCCTCTGCTTACCTGGATCAGAATCAGACCTGGGTTCCTGAAAGTCTTTATTTTGTGTCCCCTGGGCTGGACTGTGTCTTCACACAATTGGTTGGCGGGCAGTTTGTTGAATGAATGAATGAATCTATTTTCTCAATTCTATTTATTTCAAATAAACAGTCAGTGCACAGGGGCCATATGTTGCCAGCTCCGCCTCCACATCCACTTCCTAACAGCAGCCTGATTTCCTTCTGGAATTTGCCTTCTCCCCATTGTGTGTGGTCTCACTGGAAGGGGATCCTAGACTTCTGCCTCCCATTACAAAACCCACAGCACCCTCCCCCCAACTTCTCCTTTCTCCTGGTTTCCTCAGGGAGCAGGGACAAGTTGCTGTCCTGATCTCTCTCTGGGGAGTTTGCCTTCTCAGGGGAGTCACACGATGTTAGCCTGGCTTCCTGCTTGCCAGCAACAGAATTGAGCCTAGTCAGACAGGAGCAGAAGGGAAATTTATTTCACAGGAGGAGAGAGCTCATGGATTTTCTGGGAAGACCGGAAGTTGGATGGAGCAGGCAGACCAGGCCATGGCTGGGACAGCAGGCCCTCAGTCCACTGCAAGTGAGCCTGTGTTAACGGTTACCACCGTTCAGGATCATGGGATGCCACAGTGCCCACAGTGCCGAGCACAGCACCGCCATCCTGATGGGCATCGCTGCTGTCCAACCTCCTGCCACCATCAGAGATAAGTCTTGGTCTATTCCACAGCACTGCCTGCTCTCGATGCCCTGGGCGAGTGAGGCAGGGGTGGGTGGCAATGGACTGGCCTGGGCGTGTGTCTGTGCCTTAGCCTCAGAGATGCTCGGACCGACCTGCTGATCTGCAGCTCAATCTGCGGAGAGCATGACTCTGCTGCTTCTCCCCCAAGCCCAGAAAGAAGGGATCGTCAGATGTCAAGAAGAGAGAAAGACAAAAGCCACTGGTTCCAGAGTCAGAAGACAAAGCTGCAGGTCATTTGTCTTGGCCATTGCAGCGTGCAGACCAGATGTTTCCTGCTACAAGGTGATGGCTGTGCCTGCCACCTTCAGGAAAGGTCTGAGCTCCTCCCCCCAGAGTCAACTTCTCTGGGCTCCTGTCACTTCTGTGAGCTCCCGACATCCTGCCAATAAATTCCTTTTTGCTTATGTTAACCAGTGTTAGTGTCTGCTGGCTGCAACCAAGCAACTCTAAGTGAAACCACATGTACACAGAGTTTGTGCGGCTTGTAAAATACCGAGACGGTCCTGATAAGACTGAGGACCTCCTGCCGCCTACCCCAGCACTCCACCCAGAAGAGACCTTGTGTCCCACGCCGCTTGTCATGCTTCCAGCCAAAAGACAAAGCCCTTATAAACACCACCTAGAAAGAACATTGTCTTTCATCATACTTGACAGTCTTCCCTGGTAAGAAGTGCCATTGTTACACAAGCTACCAGGAAGGAAAAAGAGCTGCCAATTAAACCATGACCCTAAGTTAAGAGCTGCCAACTATAAACCGAACCGTGATTGCTGGTTCAAGATGTGAAAAGAGATGTGCACATTAGAACAGACGAAATGTGGTCCGGTCAAAACTCCCTTATCCCCCTTCCATGGGCCAGACTCTCCCACCGTCACTCTGTTCATATTACTCCCGTACTACTCTCAATAGCTTTTGAGGTTGAAATTATAACTGCATCTTAATTATAATTACTTTGCTCATTTTACAGATGAGCAAACTGAGGAGCTGATAAGTCAGATTATTTGCCCAAAGTTACAGATCTAATCAGTGGTGGAGCTGAGTTTCGAAGAGATTCTGGGTTGAGAGCCTCCTCTCCTGCCTGCTGTGTTACAGTGTGCGGTGTGTGTGGGAGTGCATGTGCACACATCTGTGTGCACATGCATCGCACGCATACACATCTATATGGCTGTGCATGTGTGTGTGTGCATGTGTGGCCACCGGTGAACTGTGTGGGTGCATGAGTGTGCATGTGTGTGTTTGCACATGTGCACAAGTGTAGCTGCAGTTGCGTTTTTCACACAAGGACTGCCCTACTGTAGGTACATTAGCACCTGGCTCAGTCAGCTCACTGCTGTGTTGAGGACATTTCTGCACCCATGCATAAGCACCCTCTCCATTCTCTGTAACCGCTGAGATGGAGACAGTACAGGCCTCTGGCCATCCTCCTCCTTGTGGCTTTTAAGGCTGTTTCCATTTTGACTCTTGCTAATGAGGTTGCTCTCAACAGCCTTCTACCGAGCTCCTGTGTGTTTGTGGAGAGATGAAACTGCTGCTGTGGAAGGCATGCGCATTTAGATTGTCAGCAGCTAAGTCACCCCCACCCACCAGGAGCCCACGTGGACGCCTCCTGTGACTATATCTACCACTTCTACTCACCAATCCCAGGGGTTGTCTCAGGCCTCACCCTCCTCCTCAGCATCTCTGGGGCATTAGTGCCACTGGCTTCCCCCTCACCCTGCATGGGGACCCTGCCACTACCTGGCTTTCTCAGTCGCTAACTCTTCACTGGGTCCAGCTGTGTTGCCTCCGGGCAGCTTTCCCAAAGGAAGTGGCAAGGAATGTTAAGAAGCCTTGTAAAATGGCAAACAATGGTGTCCACCATCCAGTAAGGCTGGGAGATGCTGAAAAAAAAAGAATATTTTTCTCCAATAAAGGATTCATCAAGACTACAATCTCCCAAGAAGGCAGGAGAAGCCACAAGGGAACAGCGACTACTGCCTCTACCTACCAGAAGGGTGCATTAGTCTGTTTTCTATTGCAAATGCTATTATCCACTGCAGAAGTTACACAGAAAAGGGGTCTGTTTGGGCTCCCAGTTCTGGTCCAAAGTCAAGATGTCACATCTGGTGACGGTCAACTAGCAGCAAAGTTCTAACCAAAGTTCCGTGGTTCAGGGCATCACACGAGAGGCAGGGAGCCTGTGTCTAGGTCTCTTCTGTTCTCTCACTCTTTTCATACAGCCTCTAGGACTTGGTCCTGGGCTTCCCCCGCCATGACCTGATACAATCCCAGTCCCCTCCCGAAGGCCTGCCTCTAAACACTAATAACACCAACTCTCCACCCTCTTGACAGCTCACAATGGGGATTCAATTTCAGCCCCTCTCTGTGGGGACCCAAGCATGACAGCAACCTCGAGAGCACTGGCAAAGAGGCCCCACGGTATGAGGCTCGGGACTCTGTACTGCAGAAGATCTTGGAGCAAGCTCCCACTTGGGTTGTTTTGCCTGCCATGACAGCAAGCCCCACTTTCCTCCTCTGATTCCCATTTTCTCATCTGCAATGTGACCAGCTGGGGTTTTGGGGGAGCCCTTGCATTCTGTGAGCCCCTACTGAGTCTCAGTTCAGCTGGTGTCCCCAGAGCCCAGCATGAACCTAACGTGCTAAGCTTGGAGGATCAGACTAAGGGGTCCCAGAAGGAGGTGCTTCCAATTCAATGAATCATCAGGGCAACTAGAGGCACTGGGGCAGGCTTGTCGGGGAGGGCGGAGGAGGCAAGGGGTGGGCCGGGAGAGATGCAGGCCTGGCACCTGGAACAGCTCAAGAGCCATCCTAAGACCTCTGGGCAGTGGCAGTGTGACTGAGAATTCCATAGGGAGGAAGAGGGCCTCTGCTCGGCCTACATGGTGGGGAAAAGCTTGCTCTCTGCAGGAAACACAACTAGGGAAGCTTGACTGTCAGTGAGCAGGGACATTGGGGAACTGGGTGGTGAGATTCAGCAGCTGTGGAGGTGCAGACCCTCCTGGGGGGCTCAGTGGATCTTCTCTCCCTGAACAAAGCCCAGGGCTCCTGTTGTCCTCCCCAGGTTCGCCCGCTGCTGTGACCTGCTGCAGCTCTGTGGGCTGATCCATCCCCAGAGAAGGAGTTACCTCGACAGAGACAAATGAGACCCAACAGTGTCCTGGCTCAGCCGCCTGGGAGCCCAGACACCCCCATGCCCAGGGTAGAGGAGCACACGCCCTCCCCCCATTATCTTTGCAGGGGTGTCCTCAGGCCAAAATGATGCACCCAGCCCCTTCCTCTACCTGAGTGTCATTAGGACGACTCCCACTTGAAATTATTTGTTTTTCTCTATTGATCTTGGTTCGACACTGGAAAAATGTATTCTTTGTACAGCATTCCCAAGGGCTTAATTTGTCCATGTTGGAAGCCTTTTTTAATAGGATTCTGCCCCATTGTTTATTCTGAGCATTGAGTTCCAAGAGTCGAGACTCAGCTCCTTTAATAGAAACTCATTACCGGGGTCCCTCTGCCTCGGAAGGCTGATACGGGCAGCCACCGGGAGGAGGCAAATCAGGAGGTAGCCCAGGGCCGGGCTGATCAGAAGGCCCACAGGAGGCCGTGTTGTCATCTGATGCCTGCCAGCTCTTCTTGTTTGGAGACCTGAGGGGACAACTGTGACAGCTACCAGGCTGGGCAGGCCCAGGCAGCCCTCCACCCAGACCAGTCTGGGTTTTCGGAAAGCTCTTCTCACCTTGAGCAGAGCCTGGGATCCTATAGCAGTAATTCTCAGAGTGAGATCTGTGGAGCCCCAGCACAGAACCCAGACAGGACCATGCTGAGATCCAGGCAGAGAAGACCCAGACTTGGAGGCGCCCTTGAGACTTCGTCATCAGGGCTGGCCGGGGTGGCGGTGCCGCACCATAGCCCCATATTCGGACCTGTCCTGTATGAACCCCACTCCCTATTTGCTTCTCCCATTCAGGGACTGTCACGCCCTCTAGGCTGCCCAACTCCAGGAGTGGGCTGGATGCTCCCAGGGGCTCCAGGGACCCCTCCCATGAAGTCCCCAGGCTTTGGGGGCCTCTGTACAGGGCAGGCTGCTCCTGCTGTCCAGGAGAGTGTTTCTGTCACAGAAATGCCACACCAGAGCCAGCAGCATGAAGCCTGCACAAGCTGGTGACTCCAGGACTAATATACACAGCCTTCCTGCCCCAGACACGCAGACCTGAGGCTCTGCACACCCTGGACGGCTGGGCCACCAGCCCTGCTAAGACAGAGGTGCTAAGGATGGAGCCCAGGGAGTTCGGAGCCCCTGGAAACATAGTGAGGAAAGGGAAGAATCACAGAGAGCTGGGCTGCAGCTGGGATGTGAAGTTTGCCAGCTCTGTGACCGTGTGCAAGTTCCTTACCTTCTCGGAGCCTCAATTTGCTCTCATAAACATTTTCGCTTTCAGAGGATTCTAAGAGTCTCCAAGAGACAGCCCACAGGTCCTACACACTTAGGACTTGCTCAAAATCACAGCTGCCCTCTGCCCTGCCGAGGACTGGCCCCACTGCAGGTGGATTTTCATCTGTTTAGCATGTCAGTCCCTAAGAGGCAAAGGACTGAGTCCGTTTTGGTGTCTCACCAGGGATGAATATGCAGAGCTCCGTGCATAGTAAAACCTGAATAAATAAATTGTCCACCGACTGAATAAATGATTTCAGGCATTGCTGCTTCTTCCCTGGTACCCGCATCAGGTAGGTTGATGTGAGCATTTAAAATAAATGGTCATCTTTTGGAGTACAAAGATCTAGGAAGAGTCCCGGGGTGGGGTCAGGGAGAAAGGGGGCTGCAGGGTCAAGGTCAAAGGGAAAAGGCAGAACCTGAATTGTCATCAGGTCAAGAGAGAAGCTCAGACAAGAGTCCCCAGGCAAGCTGTCCTGGCACCCTCCAAGCTACTGAGATCCTGATGGTCAAGGTCAAGGAAGTGCTGCTGAAGGAGGAAGGGTCACCAGAGCCTTCTACATGGCTACAGTAGTCACCTTCCTACCAGTGGCAATCACTGGTGCTCGCTGAGCAGCACATCAGTCAGGAGAGTCCCCACTGTGCTGCAATAATAAGTAGCTCCCAACCTCAGTGGTTTAACACACTCTCCTTTCTCATGCAACATCCACAGCACATCCTGCCCCTCTGTAGGGTGAGTGTTCTCATGCAGGGACTCAGCCCATCTTCCAAAGCTGCACCATGACAACACAGGGGCCAAGGCAGAAAAGAGAGGCTGGGAATAATGCATCAGCTTTGCCCTACCTGCCTGGCTAGGGCTCCCAGGGAAAACAGAAGGATGGGGAGATGGAGGGAGAGAAAAGAGATTTATGGACATGGGGGTTGACTTATGCAATTATGGAGGCCAGGGATACCCTGTCTAGTATCTGCTCTCTGTGAGTTGGGGCATCACAAGAGCCATGGTGTGATGCAGTTTGAGATAGAAAGCCTGGGACCAGGAACCCAGTGTCTGGGGGCAGAGATGGATGACTCAGCTCAAGAAGAGAGAAGGGATTTGGTTTGCCTCTGACTCTCTGTTTGGTCTGGGTCTTCAGTAGATGGGTGGTGCCCACCCACGTTGGAGAAGGTGAGTCTTCCTTACTCAGTCTACCGATTCAAATAACAATCTCTTCCGGGACACAGGCACACTGAGAAGGGGTGTTTTCCAGCTCTCTGGGCATCCTATAGGCAAAACTAACTAATAAATACTACCCCAACTCAGAAGTGATATTGTCACCTCTGCTCCAGTTCCATCCTCCTGAAACTGGCACTTGGTCCTCCCAACATCAAGAAGGGGTGGGACAGGAAAAGTGTGTCAGAAGGGAGAATCAGACCCAACTGGACCTTAGCAATGTCCTCTATAGGCTGACCTTCTGTCGGGCATTGATTGCAATCTTCACCTGGGTTATTTCATTGACTACACCAACCTGTGTCACAAATAAGGAAACTGAGGCATGAAGAGATGTGCCATTGGTTAGTGTTGGCAGAGTGGTAATCCAAGCCCAGTGGGTCTAGGTGCCTGACCTCACTATCCCTCTTCCCAGCCTTTCAGAGGCCGTTGGTGTCACAGCAAGGGCCTGTCACTGAGGTTGCGTAGTCCCTCCCAGGCTGTAAAGCCATATATATGCTGTCACCTATAGCCTATGGGAGAGGGACGCTGGGCTTCCATGTGGCTGCCCCCAGCCCTTGGGGATAAAAAGTAGACAGACCAAGATGTTTCTTAGTGACAAAGGAATGTCGGTGCCATGGTAGACACGCCTACCTTATGTGGCTTCTAAAGCCACCTGACAAAGCAAGCTCCCTAGAACCATGCAGGAGGCTCTGGAAGCCTTCAGTCACTACTGCCAGGTGCAGGGGTTAACAACTGATCACTGCCATGGCCAACCCTGGGCTGGGGACTGGAATGTCCAATGCCCCATAGAGGAAAATAATAAGTGACCATCGACTCTCATATCCAGGTTCATTGACTTGAGAGGTCAAATATCGATGTACACAAAGCCAAGGTCAATATTTGATTTTGAGGAACAATAAATCTTGATATCCATGGAAAGAAACCTATCAGTGCAGGTGTAGGTAGGCAGGGCTGGGGATGCCTTCATGGCCAGTCACTGGGCCTCCTCACAGGCAAGGAAATGGGGAAGGAGGAAGCTGTGAGTGGCTTTGTGTGTGCTGTGAAAAATTCCATAAAGAGAGGCACTAACACTGTCTTCAAGGGACTGGCAGAGCGGACAACGTCTTTCCTCTGCGTTGTTTGCAGAAATGAAAAGGAGCTTCCTTCCCTGCGCCCTGCCCTCTACCCGTCCTCTGTGACTGGCACAGACTAGACATCTGCCTTCACTTGCAGAGCTGGATGGAATGTCCTTGTGTCTGCCTCCCAACCCTCTCCTTGCCAATCCTTCAATGTCCTGTTCTTAGAAAGACAAGCCACCAAAAGCAGAGCTCCTTGGAGAGGGGCCCGCCCCATTCTCCTGCCTTCATAGCTCTGCTCCCAGCCCCAACCCCATGTCGCTACCCTAGCACACAGAGCTACAGACCCCTTGCCATCCCCACACACAGGGGGGCATCTCAGACCCACCTGTGTCTGCCACTGCTATAACTGCTTTGGGCACCCCTGCCTCCCTCTCTCCGGGCGTACCTCCTCAGGTAGCTTGCCCTGATCTCTGACCCTTCCCTTTGACCCTGTCTCCTTTGCAGTTTTTGATTTCTTGAGATAGGATAGTCCATGCCAGTCTTGAACTCACTATGTAGCCAGGCTGGCGTCAAACTTGCAGTGATCTTCCTGCTTCAGCCTGCCGAGTGCTGGAATTATAGAATACCATCAGGCCAGGGGCACGGTCTCCTTTGAAAAGCCCTCTCCATGTGGGGCTCCTCCCTCCTCCTACCTGGCAGTACTTCATCCCAGGAAGCTTTCTGCACATGCGGCCTCTGGAGCTTATTTTCCTGTGATGGAACTCTTTAATAAAGGCAGGGGCTGCTCTTACCTCTCCAGCCTGCTGCCTGGCTACGGTGAATTCTCACTGTGTTTACAGAAAGAATGTCTAGGCAGCCGGAAGAGAAAACAAGCCAGGTAAGGTGGGGAGAGGGCAACCCCTGAGTCAGGGTGCAGGCCATGGGCCCAAGAGGTGGAACACCTTTGCACTGTGCTCTCTGGTTCCACATCCACACCAGCAGCTGCCCTGATGGTATTAATCAAGGCCCGAGTGTGTGGAAATATCAGTCTACTGTGTTCTATTCAAGTTCCCTGGAACTAAATTATGTTGTCAGGATTGGACAGAGCAGGAATGGAAAAGACCAGGCTGGATGACATGGGGCTGTTAAAAGGAGATGAATGAGCCCAGTAGTTTCCATTCAATTTTTCAAGGTTTCCCAAGGCGAGTCTGACAAATACCACCTTATAATTCCAAGCACCCTGCACGTTCCCACCGCAATCTCATCTTTTTTTATTTCTGCCCATCAGATTAGAAGGACAAGGGATTCTTCTTTCTGTCTCACAAATGGGGAAATGGAGAAACTGGAGCAGAGGAAGCATTTTGACCAAGGTCAAGGTTGGGCCAAGGTCAGGCCATAAATCACTGACACAATCAGCAGGACGAGCTCTGAGCTCCTGCACAATTCTCTCTCTGTGACCCCACCTGCCCTGCTTCCCCTGCAAGATGGAGACAGCAGAACAGTCTGCTGGGTGCCAGGGATGGGACTCATCTGAAGCACGTTTACCTGGAGCAGTGCTCTTCATCATTCATTCAGATGACAATTACTGAGGACCTATCTGTGCTGAGACATCAGAGCTCTTCTTAGTTAAGGGCTATCATGAGGGAAGGGAAAGAGGCTGAGAATCAGAAATAGGCCTGGCTTTGCCACTAAATGGCTGACTATATGGGATCAGGGGCAGAGCTTCTCTGGGTTAATTAATGCTAGGCAAGCACCTGGCACAGTCCCTTGGAGGCAGTAAGCTGCAAATAAGAACTTCCTGTGGGATATGATGGCCTACGGCTGCAATCCTAGCACTCAAGACACTGAGGCAGGAGGATCGCCAGGAGTTGAAGGCCAGCCTGAATTACATAGCAAGACCTTGCCTCAAAAAAACCAAACTAAAGAGAGAACTTCCTGGGCTTGGATGTGTCCTCCCACACAAGAGCAGGCCACATACCTCTAAGACAGACTGGTTTGCCTGGCTTCCGGCTCTACTGAGTGCCACACTTGAGCACATTTCCCAATCTAGGGGTGGATGAGCCTCAGTTGTAAACAAAGAACTAATTAAATTAGCATAAATGATTTCATGTAAATTAAAGATCCACGTTATGGCTGTTTATTGGTAGCAGCATTGAATCTTGCCATGGCACATGCTTGTTTAAAATTAATGTGCATAAATGCTCCAAATATTGTATTATTAATAATGATAATAATGTTGATGATGATGATAGTAATAAACATATTCTCATAACAATGGCTCCCAGCTGCCTCTAAAATCTCAGCAGGGGATGTGCTGAGTGCTACAGCTCCTCTGGGAAACAGCAACTACACCGGCCTGCTCAACCTCCCAATCTTCACCCATGGGGCCATTTGGAGATCTTCACTGGGCCCAGCTAACTGATGACCTCTTCAAATCCTGTCCATCTTTTCAGGCCTTACTTAAGGCCTGCTATAAATCAATCTGAACAACCCAAATACTAAGATCTCTTTCTCCTTTCAATTTCTGAAATGACTGTCATTCTTTTCCATCTGTTGTCTGCTGGGTGACAACCATTCAATCTATGAGGTGTGTGCCACGTGCATTTATGATTTCCATAGACTAGGTGGGCAGAAGGAGATCAAAGAGTGAAGCTACCCAGGGTCACGCTAACTAGGCGATCACAGAGCCAGGATTAAAGTTCTTCTGAGACTCAGAGGCATCACTAAGGCACCCAGATAAAAGGTCCTTCAACTTTATCTCTGGTCCTTTCCACTCTCCAACCCCTTCCCACCCTCACAGGGAGCCCGTCCTGCAGGGGAGAGGCCTGAGGCATGACCCATTTGCACAGAAATATTTCAGAGTCATGGTGTCTCTTTCTCCCATTTATTTAAAGTCCTCAGAGTAGCAATTCACTGACATTTGTTAGGGAGAGAGGAAGATGTGAACAAAGAAATGAGTGAGTGAGAAGTCTGCAGGCTGAAATCTTTAAAATTCCTTCATCTAAGGAAGATCTTCCCTCTTCTTTATCATCTATTCAAGAGTTAATCAATGAACCTATAACTTCCTATTTCTGAAGGAGCAGACTACACATTGATGAGTGCCTGCTGAGTCTGTGCCCAAACACATGTCCATCCGTTTGCCTCAAGGGAAGATGTCCCCAGACTGTCCCAACCCACAGAGGACCTTTGTGATAACTGGGAAAAGGTACCAAATCCCTCAACACAAGCAACCACAGTGATCCACACAATCACACCCAATGGCTCTGGGCTTGTCAAAGACTTCAGGAAGTCAAGTAACTGACCACCATCACCTTGCCCAGAGTCTGGGGTCTTTCTTTCCTTGTGGTAGCACTAGGCAGAGAAGGGATGCCCAGAGAACTCTGTAGGCATGTGTGCTCCAAATAGACTGTGCAATTCCCAAAATCAGAGCCCAAGGGGCTCTTCCCAGACCAGACAAACTTGGGTCTGAATTCCACTCCCCCAGCCCCACAGATAGAATTCTAGTAATTCACGAACTTGGGTGGAACAATGACATTCTTCAATAAAACATGGAGGCAACAAACCTCAGTCATTTTGGAAATCTATGAGATTTATGTCACCTGTAGACATTATAGTCATTTTTCTATTTCATTAAATTTGTTGCAGATACTTCTAAATATTGAATACAGCAGGGGCCAGCAAGCTTTTTCTGTACAAATTCAGATAGCAGATGTTTTAGGCATCAGGTCTATTGTACCTGCTCACTCTGCTGCCCTATCTCTAAAGCAGCCATAGATAATATGTAAATGAATGTGCACTACTGTGTTCCAATAAAACTTTATTCACAACAATAGACAGCAATCTAAATCATGATTTGCTAATCCCTCAAACAAGTCATTACTTTAAAATGGCAAGTTGATAGAATCTTGTTCTTTAATGCCTAACAAAGAAGTACATATATTACTTGGTCAGACTTGATTTTTCATTCTGAACGTTTCATTTCAACATATTTGGTAGCCTCTATAACCTCATTTGTTTTGTTTTATGGATTTAAAGTTACTATTCTGAGGTAGGACCTGCAGCCTTCAAGATCTACCATGGGGTCCTAACCTGCTGAAGATAAAGTCCCCTAGTTATTTAACCCTGCCAGTTTCAGGTAGTTCCCTGAAGAGGGGCACAGCTGATAAGAAAATTACCCACGTCACAGGGCTCTTCCAAGAGCTCAATGGGGTTGTAAAGAGAAGTGTTTTGCTAACTAGAAAGAATTGTAAAGATTTAAATTATTAACACTTTGCTTCCCCAACAGTATTCGCTAAAGTCCTCTGTACCTAGTAGGTACTAAATAAATGTTTGCTAAAATCAACTTAGTTAAGCCAAGAATCTGGCATTCCTCCAGGAAAATTTCTAGGGCAATTCATACAAAGAAGGCAAGGTGAGGGCGGGGGAGAAAGGGAGAGGAAGAGAAAGGGGGGGGGAAGGAAAAAGGGATGGAGGAAGAGATAGGAGAGGGGAGGGAAGGAGGGAGGGGAAAGAGACCAGAGGACCCTGGAAGCTCTGAGCATCGTTTCGCAATTATCTACACAGGATTCCAAATGGTCACATCTATTTTGAAACTGCACTGGGGAATGGCAAGGGGAACGGGTGCGGGGGGGGATGGCCATGCTTGGAGCATAGGCTTCCTGCTGATGCGGCAGGTTTTAAGAGCATAACTCGCACAGTTTGTGAAAGCACGTGAACCTTGAAATAGAAATATGGGCCTCTTAATTCATCTCTCAGCTATTTGATAAAGTATAAGGTAAATGAATGCAGAACATGTTCCCTTTAATTACACAAGGAGAAATGGCGAGAGGGAGGGGCACAGAGGACAGAGGGTGAGAGGACACGTGCAGCCTGGAGCTCCCAAAGTAATGATAGAGAAAAGGAGGGAGGGCGGGCGTCTGTCTCCAAGAGTCCTGTTCTGGGGAGAGCAGCTGAGCCATGACTACCGTGCAAGTGATCCCAGAATCCAGGGCTTCTAATCAGAGTGCATTCTGCGAGAGACAGTGGGGAGGGAACTCTGCCCTCCCAGGACTGGTAGACCAGAACCAGTGGCACTGGTGTTGCCAGGCAATAGACAGCAGACTCCAGCCACCTCTGCCACTGAGTGGGGCCCCTCTGAGCTCCCTCCAGAATCACTACTGGTCTCCCCCAAATGTCTTTCCAGCTCCGCCTTTATGGAGCTGACCCCCCAGCCTGGAGATAGACCGTGCAAATAAACCTCCAGTACAGCAAACCCAGTGCCTTGGGTCCAACCCTTCCTCTCCTCTCTCTCTCTCTCTCTCTCTCTCTCTCTCTCTCTCTCTCTCTCTCTCTAGTCCCTTCCATTCTTGTGCCTTGTCCCACCCTCCCAGACAGCAGGTCCTGCCACTGAGTGGGGTCTGAGGTACAACCAATTGGCATGGAAGTATTACAGAGTCATGGTATTGCTTTCTTCAATTTATGTTAAGCCCTAATAATTCCTGCTAGGCTGCTAAGGAACTCATATTGTATTCCATGTGATTATGATTGTTAAATTAAATCTTGCTCAGGATAACAAGAGAATAATGTAAGAGGAGACTGGGGATTGTGGTGGCTTGAAATGAACCCCCCAAAGATTCCTATGCTCACCCCCAGGACCTGAGAATGTGGCCTGATTTGGAAGTAGGGTCCCTGTGCATGGAATCAGTTACCATAGTGGATGATGGCCTCTAATCCAATATGCTCTTTGCCCTTGGGAAGAGGCGTCGTGTGGAGAAGATGGTGGAGATGGAGCGCTAGGTCTATGAGCCAGGGAATGTCACCAGTTGCCGGAAAATCATCAGAAGCCAGCAAAAGGCACAGAACAGAGCTTTCTTCTCAGCCCTGGGATAGAGCCAGGCCTGCCCTCACCTTGACTTTGGACTTCTGGCCTCCAGAACTAAGAGCCAGTACCTCTCCTTTAGGTAAGCCACTGGTTTGCAGCACCTCCCTGAGTAAACCCAGGCAGAACACTACAGGAATTTGAGCTGTTTTCTGCTCACTGGGTGACATAGACTAGTTTCCCTACTGGGCCTCCATGGAGGAGACGGCACAACTCTGTGGGGAGAGCAAGGCTGGGAACCTGTAATGATCTCTGCCAATTACCCCCTTTGTGATCTTGGACAAGGTCTTCAGCCTCTCTGTAGCTCCATTTCCTCCTCTGTAAAAAGACTAGCTGTTTCTAAATGGCCTTGCAGCCCAAATATTCCCTGGGTCCACCATGGCTTCCTTTGAAGGTCAGTGAGTATCTAGCAGGAGGTCACTTTTGAGACACAAGGGCCATTCTAATGGGACTATGAATGTAAGAGCCATTTGGCAGAGGATACAAAATGAAAGGAAGTGATGGGCGGGACTAGACAATCTAGTTAGGATCCCTGCAATCCACTGGAACCAGCAGACCCTTCATTGAGTGGAAAGGCCATGGTTGGTGGCCCAATTCCCAGCATGGAGCTGTCACAAGGACCTCACTGCCACTGTGCCATGAAATTCATGAGTGACATCTCTCATACGACCACATGGTGATGAGCAAGGCCACCATCTCCACACCCAAAGGCAGAATAAAAGAAACCACAACATAACAACTCAAAACCTCTTCCTGCTTGCTTGATATTTGTTGTCAATAGTAACTCAAAATAAATATTTTGCTACTCTAAGTGTTCCATGTCTGCCCTGGATCAAGAAGGAGCTCAGATTCTGGGACCTTGGAGAGTCTGCAGAGTTTGGCTCTCTCCAGCATCTTGGGAAGTCTCTGAGGAGCCAGCTCCTCTTGTCCCTCCCTGCAGGTTGGACAGCCACACATAATTAAAAACTGGTGAGTTTCTTGCCATATTTACTGTTCACCCACAGAGGGGCTTGTTGAGGCAGATCCTTCATTCTGTGATAGGAACATCATGTATTCCCATTTCTCTATGGGGAAAAAAATAGGAGAAAAAGAAAACAAAAATCAGTATCAGGAACAATGCAACATGCCCAGTAAATATACCAGCTGTTCCTGGCATGAAGCTGTGAGATCCCTCGCAGTGGACTATCTGGTGCCCAGCCCTGGACTGAAAGCCTCATGGGAGCAGAACACAGAGGCATGAGCACTTGCTGCCTGGAGAAAGCACAGGTCTCCCAGCACCTTCACACCTGATTGTAGCCAACAGCTGAGGGCTGATGGTCCTGTAGAAGGAGAGTACTTGGTAAAGACCTCACCAGTTCCCCATATCAAGGGATTAATGGGGATTCTGGGGCAATTCATTTGGCATAGCTGATCCTTTGTAAGGTGGTATGACAAGTTCCAGGTTGTGACACACTGTTGGGTGGTTGGCCAGTTCTACAGAAATCATTATTGTTGTGGTTGATATCTGGAAGTCCCCTGAAAACCTCAAGCATTCAGAGGCAGGGCTTGTGGAAGGTGATTACAGTATAGGGTTCTACAGTTGGCTTGGTGTTAGGAGACGGGGTCTGGTCAGAATAGAAGGGTCATGGTGAGTGCAACACGACCAGGAAAGGTGGTTCTCCCTCTCCGGCTCCACCCTTTGCTCCCTATTTCCTGGCCACCATGAGGGGTGCAGCTTTTCTCCATCAGACCCTTTGGCTGTGCTGCTTTGGCCCAGACTTAGCTGACCGTGCAAAACCTGAAACTTCTAAAACATGAGCCAAAATAAACTTATCCTTCATGTTGTGCGTGTCAGGTATTATGTCTCAGCGATGATGAAAATGACTAAAACAACTATCATATTCTAATGAACCAGTAACACATGATTGAATGCCCACTCTCTTCTGGGAATCATTGCTGGAGTTGAGGACACAACCACAGGACAGTAGACAAAATGCCAACAACCCTGCCCTCATGGAATGTATTTTGTAACAGAGAGTGAAGGTGGCAAGTCACAACACAAACACAGAGTTAATAGCTACTGTGAGGACTGTGCCACCAGCTTATGATGTAATTTGCAATGTCACCATCCTCTTCTGGGCTTCACACTGAGGAAATCTCTCAGGGAGACACGGGTTCATTCTTCAGTAAGCTTTGTGCTTAGGGTTTAACTTCTCTGTTCCACAGGCACTTCCTGAGAGTGTTGGGGAGATGCTGACTGGAGAGGACAGGCCCGTGGCTCTGCGTGGTGTTGCTACTTCAAGATGATCAGACTGCGTGCACTTAACTCCCACCTGGATGCTCTCATCCTCCAGAGCTCTGCTTCTCTCTGGAGAGCTCCAGAAACACAGATCTTAACCTGTCCATGGCTCACAGCTTCCCTGTGTCTCCTGGCCGGACCCCAATTACCTGTCCCTGTGCACTCATCTGATCCCTGCCCCAGAAGGGAGTCAGCCTCAGCAGTCACCACCGGGAAGAGGCATCAGTTTGCTCTGAGGCCAACCAAACCACAGTGTATCCAGACCCAGCATGTGGACACCACACTGCCTGGGCCACTATAGTGTCCCCACCACTGTGTGGCCCCAGAGATAGTGGGTCCCTTCAAGCATTCCCCTTAAGGCATTCACTATGGCCTAAGAAGCAGTAAGGGGCCCATTAGCTGGAACCAACCAACTCCCCAAGTCACATCATCAGGATAAATCTGTTTCTTATGTTTACCACCATATAAAAGTAGCAGAAGTTAATCCACCAGCAAATTGTAGAAACACAAGACGTATGAAAACATACATAACATGAGTCCTTCAAAAGAACATAAAAATTCACTAGCAGCAGGCTCCAAATAAGTGATATTGATGAAATGCTTGATAAAGAATTTAAAAGAATGCTTATAAAGAAACTCAACAAGACTCAAGTGAATGCAGACAGACAGTTGAACAAAATTCAGAGAATAATGCAGGATATGAAAGAGAAAATCAGCAATAAGAAGGAGATCTTGAAAAGAAACTAAACAGAAATCTTGGAAATGGAGAGCTCAATAAGTCAAATAAAAAATACAGTTGAAAGCCTCAACAATAGAGTAGACCAAGCAGAAGAAAGAATATATGAATGTGAAGACAGGTCTTTTGAAATATCCCAGTCAGACAAAAGAAAAATAAGAAAGAATGAAGACAGCCTCTAAGACCTTTGGGACACCATTAAACAAATATATACTGCCATCTGAGGAGTACCTGAAGGAGAAGCAAAAGAGACAGGCATATAAATGTACTCAGTGAAATAACAGACAATACCAGCAAGCTCACAGCCATGCTGTGGTAGGATGGGCTCCCCAGGAAACTGAATCTGGGATACAGCTTTGCATCCAGGAAGTTAATGGGAATGTGGGGAGGTACTCTCGGAATTAGCACCTGTGTGAGAGTAAAGGAAGCAGGTTTGGACAGAAGTAGAAGCAGAACTGTGTGACAATTGCCAGAAAGGTCTCACCAGAATCCCAGATAGCTCTGGAGCTGGCATGGCTCTTCATAACCTTTGTGTCCTATCACCCAGCCACAGGATAAGGGCTGCTCCCAAAGAAGATGGTCTTGGACAAGGTAGCTCCTTTTGGCCAAAGATAGCTCTTGGAAAGGGACATAGCTAAAAGCCATTCACAAGCAGCATCCCTGGCAGGTGCAGGAGTGAATAGTCCTGAAGATGCATGGTGCCTCTCAAGTTGGTCAACTACAGTCCAGCCCTTGCATCATTTATATCCACTTGTTCTGGTGCATCCTGGGAGAGCTTATTATGGTTCTAGGATTCTGGCTATCTCTTCTCCTGGGGACACATATAAGAGGAAAGGTAGAAGAACAAACTCCAGCCACCACTGCTGCAGGTGATGCTTGCATGTTCTCTCCTCTGGCACTAGTCCTAGAGTCCCTTCAGCATCATCTAGCACCTGTTGGTATCTGTGTTTATCTGTTGTCATGGTGGACCTTCATCCCAGGAGATTCTGAATACTTGGCTATCACCCATTCCTAAGCTACTGTGTGTCCAGGTACTTACTCCACAGGTATCTGTGTCTTACTCCACAGGTGTCTGTGCTACCAAATTACCATCAACATTGGGCAAAAAGCATCAAAATGGGCTCTGTGTGAATCCAGCTCATGCAGGCCAACTTTGGTGTCATGTGAGCCACCCATCAGGAACACCTGCTACAGGCCTCCTTCCTGCACAGAAGCAGCCTCCACCATCCTTTGATAAACCAGTTAGAGCAGGTTCCAAGCATGGAGTGTGCAGTTTCTAGAACCCAAGAGTCCTGCTACAGCTCAACTGTGCCTCCAGGAGCCTGGGTTGAAACTTAATCCACTATACCATGGTGGGGGGGCATAATAAGAGGTGATAAGACCAAGAAGGCTCCACCCTCATGAACTGATTAATGCTGTGGGACTAACACTGTAATCACAGGAGTGGGCTTCTTACAAAGGGACAAATTCACCTTCCTCTTGCATGGGATTTCTTTCCCTCTTTCTCTCTTATTCTGTCCCTCTGCCTTTCCCATGGATGACACAACATGACGCCATCAAGCATGGACTTCCTGACCTCCAGAACAGTGAGAAGAAAATTTCAGTTTATTATCAAGTCTGCCATCTTTGATATTCACTTCAGCAGCAGGAAGCAGACCTAGATGAGGCCCACTGGAGCTCTGCTTCTTTCTGGGTGGTGGAAAGTGTGAGATGCAATGACCTTGAGGACACCAGACTTCCCTGCCTCAGCTCACTAAGCCCTGCAAGTTTGTCTCCCAGTCCCAGACAGAGTGTGTGAATCTCCACTGCCACTTCTCCGCATCCAGCTCGCTGACAAGATGTCATCCATTCCACAAACCAATCCTACCAGTTGTCCTGACTGTTCTAGGACCCTTGGGCTGGACTGTGATGAGGACTGTGATGAAAGACCTGATCTGTGTGTGGGCCCCAACCCAGGGGGGCACGAGCCTTGTCTGTGCAGCTTCCTGATAGGGAGCAACCAGAGGACACCACGTGCTTAAAGCCCCACAGAACCTCACTGCAAAGCCACAGCATCACTGCAGCACCAAAATCCTACACTGTCACCTCCACAGTTCATCGTGCTCTGGAAGGTTTTAACTGGAAAGTTAAACAATAAGAGCACAGGGACCGTTGCACCTGCAATCTCCAGGACCTACAAGGTGGTGCTGTCTCTGCAATTTCCCACTGGTGCTGTCACAGCTGCGGTGGAGGAGGGGAGCTTCACAGCCCCCCATTTGGTTGTCCCCACAAGAATACTTTGTACCTCACAGCCCAGGGGCAATGCTGGATCTGCCCAGGATGTCCCAGTGGGATGTGCCTGGCATGACTCCATGGCTTGTGGGACCCACGTAAGTCAAATCTGTGCCAGGACTATGGTGACCCCACCCCTGCACCCCAACTCAAAACCTGGCCCTGACAATCCCATCCCTCTTATCAGTGTCAGCTCCGAGTACTGTCCATTCCTCCCATACAAGCCCTGAAAGGACCAGGTAGTCATCATCATATATGCTGGCAGTGAGGAGTCAGGGTCTTTCCCCCTGGAGACCCAGCCCCTGCTCCTGTCTCTGAGCTGGCTCAGATCCAGAAACTCAGCGAGGGATCACGTTTTCTCTCTTTCCTTTATCTGATTATTTTTAATTGAAATAACTGATTTTCACCACTGGCCATCCCTCTTTGGGATGTTTTACTTGGTAGTTCAGATCATACCCTTGTTGGCTGCCCAATTCACCCTTGTTTACTCAGGACATTCTTGGTTTTCACCCTGTTAGTCCCTGTCCTAGATAAATTGACACTGGTGGTCACCCTACCCTAGGAATGTCACATTCTACCACCCATATCATAAGTCCACGAGCCCGGCCAGCCACCACTCAGCTCTTCCTGCTCATGTCTGTCCTTGTGCCCTCCAGCTCCTGGCAGGTATTGCTCACCTGGCCCTTGTCCTTTCTGGGATGTGACTGTTATCAAGGAGCCCAGTTCTATGACCACATCTCTTATAGCCAGGCCTGGTCTGCAGAGTCCCCCTCCACAAGCTCCTCCCTGATGCTGGGACCCTTTCCTGATGCTTTGGTGACTGGCACCTCAGCAGGCTCCACTATAGAGTAGTCATGAGAGAGGACTCCCTGCCTCTGCAGAGGATCCTCTCCAGCAGGCTGGCCCCTCTAGTCTTTTACTTCCTTCTCCTGCCATCTTTACCATGGTAAAGCTGGCTTTTCTATTTCACCTAGTGTGGGCCATGCCTTCTCCCAAGCTTCCTGAAGCCAGCAAAGCAGCATGTCACCATCCTTTCCCGGACCCTTGCCAGAGCATGAAGCCCCCTCCTGGGAGAGTCTCCCATAATGGTCAGGTCTCTCATTCAGGATCCATGCCCTGCCCCAACTCAGCACCCAGGGTACCTGGCATCTACGCCTGGCCCTTGCCCACACTTGCAATAGGCCCTGCTCCTCCCCCATACCAGCCTCTCCCTCCTTTGGAAGGCACATCACCTGCCTGGCTGCTACATGTCATGGCCTGGCCCTGGTTTGGTCCAGGGCCCAGGAGGGGAGCTATGGAAGATCCAAGTAGGCAGTGTGTTTGTCTCATGTGACAAAAGACTTGCCTCTTTAGTCTTCAATAGTGGAGAACAGGGGATCCAAGAAAGCCAGATTGCAAAGCGCTCGAGGTCACTGGCACAGACCTCCGACCCTGAGTCTCTCAGTCCTGCTCGTTCCCAACCAGAGTCATGACCTCAGCATTGCCAGCTCACCCAGACAAAAAAAAAGCTAGGATTCAGCCTTCCCAGGACTCCACTCTTCTATTTAAGTCTGGCTTCTGAACCTCAGCTTTCTCTTCTCTCCAACTGCTGGAGAAAGAAACTCTCTGTGTAGTCTGGGAAGCCTGTGACTCTCGCACTTTACTTCAAATTGGTAATTAATCACCTCTGGCCTTTGATTGTTCTTATTTTTTTTTCCCAATCCATGGATTGCATTCAGCAAGAGCCATACAGTTTCACTGTCCTTATAATTACTAATTTACCTGGCCCTGCCCTCCTACTGAAATATACAGTCTGCCTGTTTCTCTACCAAGAAGAAGTCTCCAGTATGGCGCTCTCCATTGTCTCCCCCCAGCCCTCCACTGCTGCATACTCCAGTTGGAATAGGCTTCTGCAGACTACTCCTGGTCCCAGTTAACTGTGGTTCCAAGCCTGCCCCCAGACTTTGGCTGCAGGAAGTTTATTTGAGATCTTCATGGGGGGCAGGAAGAGCCAGCGGTTGGACAGGAGGAGAGATGAACCCAATACAGCTGCACCAAAGGCTCAGTCATGCCCTGGGCATCGCAGACCTGAAGAACTTGACAGAGATGCATTCACCAGTCATGGAATTGGGCAGAGCAAGACCTGGGCTGAGCTGTTCCCCTGGGAAGTTCCTGGGGACGCACTCCTCCTGCTGATTACAGGGGAGGATATCTGGGCAGCAGCTTGAGCTTCTGGTCCTGAAGGGAATCTGAGCAGTACTCTCAGCATCCACAGTACAACGTGGGCAAAGAAACTGGAAGAGGAGCAAAGGGCTGGGAAGCAAAGGCTCCAGGATGTGACGAATGCTCAGAGTGCTGAAGGACAGTCCTGCATCCTGGGACGTAAATGTCCTGTGGGACCTCAGAGATGGTCACTGCAGGAAGACAAACCTCACCTTCATCAAAGGAAGAGCCCTGAGCCACCTGGCTCTGCGGAGATGGATGGGGGCAAACTCCAGAGGGAATGAGCTCTCTGCTTCCATCAGAGACAGTGCCACCACTCTCTCAGCTTTGTCCGAAAGGGACTAAACCCACCCATCTTTGTGAATGCTTCCTTCCAGCCTGGACCTTGGCAGACTCAGGGGCAATCACTGCCTCCACAGTTGCGAGGATGGACCTCAGGATCCCTGCCCCAAACCCTCTCCAAGGAGCCGTGCACCTGCTCTGGGTCCTGCATCACCTGAAGGTTCGAAGTGTAGGCTGTGTCTGAGGATGGGGTCCCCAGGGTCAGTGGATTTGACACCCGTACATTGAGCTGTGGTGACGTAGTGATGCACGTGGGCTGTCCCCCAGAAGAACCTGCAGCTTCCTGCTGTCACCACCCACCTCTCCCCTGGGACACACCCCCACCAACTCTGTGACCAAAAGAGCGTGTGTCCCTCTGTGTGTACGCAGGTAGGCTGTGTCTGAGGATGGGGTCCCCAGGGTCAGTGGATTTGACACCCGTACATTGAGCTGTGGTGACGTAGTGATGCACGTGGGCTGTCCCCCAGAAGAACCTGCAGCTTCCTGCTGTCACCACCCACCTCTCCCCTGGGACACACCCCCACCAACTCTGTGACCAAAAGAGCGTGTGTCCCTCTGTGTGTACGCAGACACACACACACACACACACACACACACACACACACACACACTCTCTCTCTCTCTCTCTCTCTCTTCCCTACACAAATATATATTTAAGATACTGTTCTGG
>NW_022900932.1:13246151-13255797 GCF_012274545.1 Fukomys damarensis | reverse complement strand
ACACACACACACACACACACACACACACACACACACACACTCTCTCTCTCTCTCTCTCTCTCTTCCCTACACAAATATATATTTAAGATTTACTGTTCTGGAAAGACTGGTGAATAATGTAAATGATGAGAGCCCAAGTCTGGCAGGAAATATTGTTCGGGCGGCCTCATTGACATGCAGACCGTCGCACGCACTCGTTGAGATGCGCACCGTATGAATTATGGATTCCGGGCTTTATCGCTCACACTACACATGAATGTTTGATAAAGATTGTTTCCAATATTATATTTTTGTCCAAAGACTCATCTAAAATTCCTTCAAAAATGCTTTCTGGTAATTATGCGCCAGCTTCATGAGAGGCAGAGAAGGGGCTGCCCTTGATGGTGTTACTGTGTGTGTGCGTGTGTGTGTGTACACGTGTGTGTGTGTGTGTGTGTGTGTATTCTTCTCACCTGGGTGTCTCTGCTAAAGGGGACAGGGAAACTGACAGTGTTGCCACTGCATTCTTCTTCCTCTGCACCCTCAGCACAGAGACCAATCCCGTGAGGTCTCCCCTGTCTGGACATTCAGGAGTTCACTGCTCCTTGGATGTTTTTAAACCCAGTGCTGATGGCTCGTTGGCTGCATGGCTTTGGCCTTGGCTTCTACAACTCCAACTCCTACAGCCTCTGTTGATCTTCTAGGAGCAACTGTGTGGTCCCTGCTTGTCGGTCTCTCTCTCTCTCTCTCTCTCTCTCTCTCTCTCTCTCTCGGAATGTACTGAAGGCCTTCACACTGAACTATATATCTAGTCCTTTGTATTTTTTTTTTAAGACTGAGTATCCCTAAGTCACTAAACTGCCAAGGCTGGGCTTGAACTTGTAATCCTCCTTCCTCAGTCTCCCAGAACACTGGGAGTACAAGCGTGTGCCACCTGCCTGGCTGGCTGACCCTCTCTTAAGAGAAATAGCAAAATCCCCAGTGCCCCGGCTGCTGCGGTCTTCGCAGACATCGGTAACTGATCATGTCACCCTCCCTGACTGTGCCTCAGAGTCTTTCCAGACCCAGACTCTGGGCAACCACTGTGAACAAGATGAAGATGACAGCAAATGCAACCTCCAGAATGTAAGGATCCCGATGAGGCAGCACAGCCTCTGTCTCAGCCCCAACCTTTCTCCCAGCTCATCTTTGCTCCTGCTTTTCCTTCTCCTGAGAAGGTTCTACCTTCCCACCTTCTCAACAAACTCCTGTTCAATCTTCAGTACTTCTCTACTCTAAGGTACCTTCCTACCCTCAGTGGTCTCAGGGCGCACACACACACACACACACACACACACACACACACCACTCCTACCACTACACAGTGTGATGCCCCAGGGAAGTTTACTCGGGGTCCGTGAGAGAGTAGATTCTGCCACCAATCAATGGAAGGCCCATGTGTCCATTGGGTCCCAGCACAAAGGAAATTGAGGTCTTGTGTTTGCAGGTGGCGTGGCCTTCGTGGACTCCTATGCTGAGTGGAGTGTTCAGAACACAGATAAAGGAAGGGACTCCCTTACCTGTCTCAGTCTGGGGGAAAACCACTTTATATTCTGTGGCTTCCTGTGTCAGAGATATTGAGGCACGCAAGCGTCTATTGAACAACCAAACTCACTCCTCCGTTTTTCCACAGCTCCTCTTCTCCATGTGGTCAGCAGCACCTCTGAGCCTCAGCCCCACACAGTGTCACCCTGACATCTCCCTCACCCCAGGAGCAGCCCAGGGATCCAGTCCCGCGCTCGTGGAGCCCTTCCACTTCCCCCTTGCCTCATCTTTACTCCTGCTTTTCCTTCAGTGCCACACCTCTGCGCTGCAGGCCACTGTCTTCTGTCCCCAGGGTAGGTGCCTAGAAAGGTCTCCTGCAGCTTCCCAGCCTCTTCCTTGGGCCCTAGCAGTGGGGGCTCTTCCCAGGGCTCACTCCCTGCATGGAGCCCTGCCATGCATCTCCATTGCTCTTAGGAAAAGACTCAAACTTACTTTTGAAAGAGTGGGCAATATCTAGGCCATAGTACTAAGCCCATAAGGGAGGACAGGCCTCCTCTGACAGAGGAGATGCCAGACACAGCAACCGAGGCCAGGACACATCAGCTGAGGCAGGAGGTCCTCTCTGCAATGTCTCCCCAGCCCTGACCCTAAGGTCTTTGCCTCGCTCTGTCTGCTTTTCTGCTGTCCCCTCACCATCTAACACAGAGGTGGGCTCAAAACAGGGGTCTGACAATATGCGTCTGTCTCTGTGGATGGCCAAGAAATGCAGCAGCCACAGGGACCCATCAGGAAGCAGAGCAGTCTCAAGCAGAGCTGTGCTCATGACCCTAGGGAGCTGGGTCCCACAGCCACAGCTGCAGAGTCTGCAGCAATTTCTGCCAGCACCAACGAAGTTGCCACACAGCCTCTACGTCCACAGGACTTGGGTGGGGCTTGCAGCCCTGACCTCAGCTCCTCCCAGGAAGACAAGGAGCAGAGTCCCACAGGGGGACCCTTGCGAAGCTCCACTGTGCCGTCTGTGTAATCTGTGAGTATCCGAGGTCTCCCCAAGTGTCATCTGCAGCCACTGCTGCAACTGTACAGAGCACCCCTGTGCGGGGCTCAGGGTACAAGAATGCAGGCTGCAGCCTCACCCTCACAGGCCCCACATTTCAGGGGTGGTCAGTCTGGCAGCAGGTAGGTGCTGAGCACTTGAAAGAGGTCACCTGTGTGGAATCTCGAAGTCTGGGGCACCGTGCCAACACCAGGATTGTCCAGAAAGCCGGTAGAAGGGGAAATGGGGCTGGGACCTGAAGGATGAGTGGGAGTTTGGAGACTTGAGGCTGAGGAATTCACCGGGAGGCATTTCAGGCATCAGGAGAAGTGTGTCCAAATTCTGGGAATTGGTGAGGGCACTGGGTATAGAGAAATATTCAGGGAGCTCCACAGGCCACAGCTGAGGGCAGATGAAGGGGTTGTTTACTGAGATCAAGAGCCCGGGCATTGCCCCAGATTTTCTTTAACCTTCACATCTACCTCACCACTGCTTCTCATCTTGACCCCAAGGTGGCGGTTCTTACCTCCTCTGCTTCCTGAATGTGCCAGCCGCTCCCTGGGGAGAGGTGGCATTGCTCCACCTCTGTAATCTTGGTGGCTCCTCTGGCCAACAGAATTCAGTGGAAAGGAAACCTTACCAGAGCTGGGCTAGGGCCTGAGGAGAACTGGCATTGTCTCTCACCTCCTTGGTGCCCCAGTTCTGAGGGATGCAAGCTTCACCTACAAAGTCTGAGAGGACTTTGTCACAAGGTGAGAAGATGGCTGCAGTGGCCCCTTATATCATCTTCTAACTCCAAGCAGGAAAAAGGCAGAAAAGGAAAAGGCTCTCCCAGACACATTAACTCCCACTTAAATTGCAAGAGGCAAAGATTTCCCAGAACCATCACCAGCAGGCTGAGGACACCTCAATTCTCTTTAGACTTGGGTAAGATGAGCAATCTCAGCTGTAAGGAAGCAGAGGGAGAATGGTGATAGGATTAGCTATCGTGAGTGGCTTAAATGAAACTGCAAATAAAACCAAGATTCACTTAGCCAAAGAAGGGGTGCAGACATCCAGGCCCTTCTTAGCAATGAGCTCCTCGATGCTCTTTGGGATGCCCTCTTCCACTCTGCAGATCTGGAGACTCATGCATGTATCAGTCATCCAGTCCTTTTTTGGATGAATAATATTTCATGGTATGGCTCTATCCGGATTTGTCTACCTATTTGCCTCTTGATGCACAGTTCTGATTTTTGCCTGTTACAAATAAAGCAGCTATGAACATCTGTGTGCAGGCCTTTGCACAGATGAGTGCCTTCTTTTTCCTGGATAAGTCCCTGGAAGTTGATGGCTAGAACATATAATAGACATAGGCTTACATGTTTTTTAAATGAGCAGACTGCTTTCCGTGGTGGCTACTCTGTTTTCTGTGCCCTCTAGCACAGAATAAGAGTTCCAGTTCCTCCATGTCCTTGCCACCATTGATAGGGCTGTTCCATCCCAGATTCTAGTTCCCCTTAGGGCTTTGGTCCAGGCTACCTCTGAAGAAATCCTCTGCTGCCTCGTATGGGGAAACACCGAGGAAGAGAAAAGGAAACAGAGACACTTGAAAAAATTAACTTCCAAGGTGATTTTGCATGTTTCATTTCTCTGATCCTCCTTTCATCCTGTCTCATAAATGAGGGAATAGGAACTCCCACAGGTCTGGGGTCATTATGGAAAGCTGTACAACGTCCATGCCCTGGCTTTTTTCCTCTTCTTTCTGGAGTTTGGACCTGCTCTCCTTGTCTCCAGAGTTACCTTCCTTCAGGAAAGTGAAAGAAAGATGGTCTCTGCCGTATTGTATTTATTTGCTGGTGCTGGGAATTGAACCCAGGTCCTCGCATGTGCTAAGTATGTACTGTATCCTGAGAAACGTCCACAGCCCCAGATGACCTTTAGAACACGGTAAAGGAAAGAGAGGTGACCTGAGGAATAGGAGGCTCCCCCTAGATGGACATCAAAATCAGACTGAGGTGGAGGTAAGGACAGCTTTCCAAAGCAGATAGATCTTAATCTAATTTTTCAAACAGGGAAGAGGAAGGTTGAGAAAGAATTCCAAGCAGAAACAATATGGAAAATTCCAGGACACAGAACATGATAAGATATTTAGGGAAGCTTACTTGTCTTGGTGACCAGAGAGAAGGTACAGGGCAGGCAGAAGATGACCCTGGGAGAAGCTACCAAGACTCAATGTGTGGAGATTATGGGGCTGAGGGTGCAGGCAGAACCAGCATGGTTGACTGTGACCCCAAGTGCAATAGTAAGTCATTGAATCTGACCTGCGTCTCAGGCATTCCTGGGAAGATGCAGAGAGGGGTCGTAGAGCAGAGCAACCTAGGAGAGGCTGCTTCAAGTGTCACAAGAGAATGATGAAGGCTAGAACCCAGTGCCTATGGGACACCCAGGAGGCCATGCTGGGCTAATAAGAATGGAGCTTGTGTGGTCAGGGCAGAGGTAGTCACCCTAGCCACTGTGTGGATGAGAACAGCAAGGACCAGGCACAGCAGAGCACACAACATACACGGGGTCAGCAGTGAAGACAGATGTGCTCTTCGAAGGAGCTTGGAAGAGATAAGCAGAGAGCTAGGGGATGCCTCAGGGCAGTGGGATTTGGGGCCTAGGAGCTTCAGGAAGAGAAGAATGAAGGAAGCTAGCCAATATCGTCAGAGTTCAGGGAAGCTAAGTAGAAGAAAGTGCCCACCCATGACCTTGGCCTGGAGGAGGATCATAGGTGACCACAACAGGCATGGTTCCTGTGCAGTCCTGAAGCAGGCTGTCAATGGTGTGGGACTGGGGAAAGGCTTCCAGGAAGCCTTGGGAGATGAAGGACTCGGCCAAATGCCGAAGGGCAACTGGGACGTGGAGGTCTTCAAGACAAGAGCTGGAGAAGGTTATCAGCTGTCAGGAAAGACTCACACAGAAGGGCAGGGTTGGCAAGAAGAGGACACAGAGGATGAAGCCCCAGGCAAGTTCCCCCCAGGAAGCGTGAAGTGGGAGGGTTGAAAACAGAGGTGGGGGCTCCACCTACCAGAAGGAGGCAGGAGAGGTGGGAGTGAATAAGTAGGCCTGGGCTTGTACAGATATACAGTTTTCGGGCTGGGGAAAAAAAAATTCAAGAAATTGTTTAGATGGACCACTAGCCAAGCTAATCAGGAGAGAAAAGCACAAATATATCTGATTAGAAATGAAGACACAAGAAATAAACACAGAGAGTGGAAATTAAAGGGGTTATAATAGATTACACAATGCTTTGAAAATAAATCTAAACACATGGACAAGATGGGCTATTTTCAGTGGAAACATAAATAATGAAAACATACCCCAGAAAACACAGAAAATCTAAGGAGTCCAGTTCCAGGGAAGAAACTGGAAATGGGGTAAGGGAGCCACTGTGTGTTAAAGCAGCAGCTGTCAGCAGCCTCACGGGCAAAAACTCATCAAATCTGCCACATGTAGGTGACTGCAGTGTCATTCAAACTCCTGCCAATGCTGGCTGCGGGGCGTGAATGAAGACTCTGAAGCTAAGATTTCAGCAGAACAGTGGAGAAAAACTCAAAACATGACAGAAAATGATTATAAGTAAGGATGCCCTTCTAACTGCGAAGGGGTGACATCTGAGAAACCATCATAAGTGGGAAATATCCTAAGTACAAAACACATTTGCCTTAGTCACCTTCTCATCACAGGGACACGATACACCCGCAACTCAGAGGAGGGAGGAAAGGTGTATTTCAGCTCACAGTGGGTAGAGGTTCAGGCCAGTCAGTCGGCTCCAAGGCAGGACAGTATGGCAGAGGGACATGGCGGAGGGGAGCTGTTCACAGGCCAGATTCATGACTTCCTGTTACACGTAGGGTCACAGTCAACCGTGCTGGTTCTGCCTACACCCTCACCCCCATGATTTCCACGCCTTGAATGTTGGTAGCCTCTCCCAGGGTCATCTCCTGCCTGCTTTGTACCTTCTCTCTGGTCACCAAGTCAAGTGAAGTTCCCCAAGTATCTTATCATGTTCTGTGTCCTCCTGTCTGTGGACAGGAAGCGGAGAGTGAAGGAAAGAGCTGGAGAAGGAGATGTCCCCCTTTAGGTCACAAGCTCAGTGACCCACTTCTTCTAACTAGACCCCACTGCTCAACAGCAAGTCAGCTATAATCCCCATAATCCTTCCAAAAGTCCTGAATATGAGCTTATGAGGGGACAGCTAGACATACACCAGAACAAGGTCGAATCCGCATAAACTACTGACCATCCTTGGTTTAACAACCCAGCACACTGTAAAGTGGTGGCAGTTACCCTTAGTGAGTGTGGGGCTTACTTGTAGCTGTATCTGCTGCCAGTGCCCAGCATGGAGAAAGAGAGAGAGAGTATGCTCCACATACTACCGGACCAGGAAAGATAAACAGCCAAAATTCAGAGTGCAGTTTCCATGGAATGTTTATCACTTTTGCAACTGAGTAAAGTAAAAAAAAAATCATAATCTGGACCATTGGAAATCGGAGACTTTTTGTACTATTGATTGAAAAAAAACAACAGAAATGCAAAAATTCTAAGTGAAATATTAGCAAGTAGAATATATGTGAATACATATGGTATCCATATGTGTAGTGCTGGGGATTGAACCCAAGACTTTCACAATGAGCTAAGTCCCAGCAGTACCTTTTTCTTTTCTATTTTGAGACAGGGTCTCACTGTGTCACCGAATTGTCCAGTCTGTCTTGAACTTGTGAACCTCCTGCCTCAGCTTCCTGGAGTACTGGGATTATAGGTGTGTTCCACCACGCCTGGCTAAAGCACATATGCATTTTAAAGTGGCCCTATGCCTCCACCTGTGGGGTTTATGCCATATAATGCATTCGAATAAAGAAAATTGGACATTTCTCCCCAGATTCTGAAAGGTTAGTTAATAAAAATCTAACTTTATTTCTTGATTAGAAACTTTTAATAAAATAGGACCATATCTACTGAGGTATGTATCAGATAATGGAACCCAAAGCTCAGAAACATTCTAAAGACAAACCCGCAGAGCGGATGTTCACTGTTGGAATGCACATCCTGTGTAAGCCTCCGCTCCTCCCTGTAACCCTGTGGCTCACTGAGTGACTCTGCAGTTTCTCCCCTAGAGGCGGGCGTCTTTCCACCCCCGCTGATGTGAAGCTTGGCCATGTGACTTGTGGCAGGTGGAGAGTGGGTGGAAAGGACAAAGTGCCAAGTCTGAGCCTAGGATTTAGGAAAAGTCATGTGTTTCTCCTCCTGCTCTTGCATCTGCCCAGGGCTGCATGAAAACAGAGGCCATGGTTTCTTGCTGGTCCAGCAAAAATGAAGAGCACAAGATGTGGATCTGGCCCATCCAACAGCTGGGAGCCATGCCCTGTCAAAGTCAGCCTGGACCGGCCGACTCTCAGGTGACTGGCAGCTATGGAGAAAAAGTCAAATGACTGTCTGACTGCTGCATTTGGAGTGGTTATTGTGTAGTGTTACGGTGAAAATAACACTCATTGCAAAGGAGGTTACTAAACATCGTGTTTGACCTACTAGCCAAAGTAATTAAATAAGGGAAAGAATTTAGAAAGTGTGAGATTAAAATGATAACAGGAGATTCTCACTTATTAATCACCTCATTGTGTACTTTTAGAATACAGGAGAAAACCCTAGTTTAGAAACACTAAAAAAAAAAATTAGTAGGAATTAATTTATATAAAAATCAATAGCTTTCCTACATGTAACAATAACCAATTAGAAAAGATCCCATTTATAGTAATAATAAAAAAGATGAAATACCTAGAAATATATATAACACAAAATTTCCTTGATCTGAAGAGAAAAAAAAATTTTTTCAGACTGCTAGAGGACATAAAATAAGACTTCAATAAATAAAAGCTGCACCCTGTTCTTGGGTTAAAGAATCATGTTGTACAGATTCCAATTCCCTCTACATTAATCTATATTAGTGTGATCCGAAAATACCAGCAAGATTTTTAGACTAAGCCTGTTGATCCTATATATAAGAAGAGCTGAGAGATTTCTGAAAAGAAGAACCCAACTAGAACTAGATGCTAAGATAGTGTGATTTCAGTAGCTAGAAAGTCGTGCATGTGAATGGGTAGAGTTTATAATAAATGCTTGTCGTGTTTGAGGTCACCTCGTATCCTGTGAACACTCACTATATTTGGAGTATTTCGGTCACTGTGAATCCACTTCCCCAGTGCAGAGGCCAGAATGATCTTTGTCAGTCACCTTCACTGCTGGTATGAAGGCAGGTGAATGGGTGCTGCCAACTTTAATAAATTCCTCCTCTGCTCCAGTCTACAGAGCTGGCTTCCTTGTTTGCAACGTCCAGTCCTGACCAATACTGAATGCCTACCCTGTAAGACCCACACATAGATCTTCTACATCAAGAAGATATAGTAGAAACGATAGTTAACATTTATTAAGCACCTACTATGGGCCAGGCATAGTGCTTCAAATTTGTTATTCTCTCATCAATTCTTACAACAACCCTGAATTACCACTCCTGTTTGACAGACCTATAATCCAAGGTAGAGAAAATTTCTACCATTCATATAAAATTAAATTGACATCAGAGTTTGTTAGAAGATAGAAACATCTCTCAATAAATGATTTGTGGCTAGCTTCCAATCTTGGAAAATGTGAGTCTCATCTCACTTTTTGCACTACATCTAATTTCACATAGATCCCATTGGTGAGGAGAAAATTAAATAATAAAGGAACTAAAAGAAAACACAGCAGTATGTTTAAAATACTGGAATCAAGAAAACTGAATAAGATGCCACATTCAGAAGCCAGTGAAATATCCATAAAGCTGATTACATTAATGCAAAGTTCATCCTGGTGAAGAAAGGGAGTGGAGACAAACCAGGAGAAAATAATTACAACCCAAATGACAGTGGGGCAGTGAATATAAACAGCTCATAAATCAACAAGAAAGGGTTAGGGTTGTAGATAAGTGGTAGAGCACTTGCCTATCATATTCAAGGTCCTGGGTTTAATCCCCAATACCACCAGTAAATCAACAAGAAAAAAAACAAAATCCAACATAAAGGGCAATAGCATCTTCCAGAATATATATAT
>NW_022900932.1:13235141-13245594 GCF_012274545.1 Fukomys damarensis | reverse complement strand
AAAGGGCAATAGCATATCTCAGAATATATATATATATATATATATATATATATATGTATGTATATAAAATCACCCCTAATCCTTTTAAACATGAAAAGTAGAACAACCATTTGCTATAATGAGTCATCTCTCATTTTGATAAAGTTTGATGACAAATACTGTTAAAGAGATCAACAGGAAATAGATATGTCCCCTTGAGTAGGAAAATTGGCATGTGAGGAAAAATTTCCAATAAATATGAAAGAAATTCACATGTATTTTGAAATTGAACTCCTACTTCTGGAAACTTATCCTGTAGATACATTTGTGCATGGTCATAAATGTAATGCTAACAAACATTTGTAATATCATTGTTTCTAATAGTAGAAGCCAGGGACACCTAAATGCCCATTGCTGGGGAATTAATTTAACAGCCAGTGACATGCAGCACTAAGAATGACTAAGGTGGAGGAATTGTCTTTATTATTTAATCTGGGTAGGGAACACTATCACCAAGACACTGTCCTCAGAGTTAAAATGACTAGAGTATTATTCCAAATCATTGTTCTCCAATATGGCGGCCTCCAGCTACAGGAGACTGTTGGATATTTGAACTGTAGCTAGTGTGACTAAAGAACTAAGTGCCTACAGTTTGTAATAGCTAAATCTTAGAGACAGCCCAAATGCCCATCAACTGGTGATTGCATAAAATTTTTTTAAAAAATAAAATGGACTATAACTCAGCCATAAACAAAGGTAAACTAGAGTCGTTTATAGCTAAATAGATGCACCTTGAGACCATACTCTCAGGCGAAATAAGTAGGACACACATACATAAATACCGAATTGCTTCTCCAGTGTGAGAAACTGAAACTGTAAATGAGGACCAAAATGTGTAATAGCTATTGTGAAATAGGGAGACAATGTTTAAAGGGGAAAGGGAACTGGGGGAGGGGCAGAGGAAGGGAAAGAAGGGAAAGAAAAAAGGAAAAAATGGAAACAAACCTTTTGTACGTAGGAAGAGGAGGAGGGGTTGAAGGGAGGGAAAAGGAATGGGAAAAAATAAGAACCGAGATATATCATGTACAGGTACAAATTCCCTGTGATGAATGTGATCGTGGTGTACACCTAAAATGTACCAATAAACTTTTTATATTGGTCCTGGGTATTGAACTTGGGACCTTGCACTTGGGAGGCAGGTGGCAGAGCCACTGAGCTAAATCCCTGGCCCAATAAGTATTTTTCCCATTAAGTTTATTAATACATTTTAGGTATACAGTACAGTTACATTCATCATTAGGATCTTATATCTTTACATGATGTATCTTGGTTCTTATTTTTTCCCCATTCCCCGGCCCTCCTCTACTCTTCCCTATTAACAAAGACTTTGTTTCCATGTTTTTCCATTTCTCATATTTGTACCAATAAATTTAATGAATAAAAAAATACATTAGTTATGCTAGGTCAGAATAATTATGAAAAAAACTAAGGTACTTCAATAGTTGAAGAGTGAGCTGTACCACCAAGCCAAGGATAAAATTGGCTTTGTAAACCTCCTGAGCAGGAAATGCTGCTGAGATATTCATATACCCTCCCCTCCCAAACCCCCCCATCTCTCTCCCTTTCCACTTCTTTTGAGATTTCATTGTGAATTTCTGTGAATGTTGGGAGTAGAGCATGAAGAGGAAGTTATTATATAAAAATCAAGAGCTTTAGAGGGTGGTAAGGTTCAAATCCCAATTTTCAAATTGCATTAGTCTGTTTTCTTTTGTGAATAATATAATACCACAGATTAGTGCATTATAAAGAGTTTATTTTAGCTTATAGTTCTGGAGGTCCAAGGTCAAGGGGCTTGCATATTGTGATGGCCTTTGTCTTTGTCGTTTTCATATCTCTGAGACACAATGACACAATGTTTTAAAAAAGAACTAAGTGTCTAATTCTAATCTTAATTAACATCAGTTTAAATGTAAGTACCCACCTGTGGCTATGGAGTTCAATACTGCTGGATAGAAAATGTTTACTTTTGTGCTTGTGGATAAGTAGCTTTTTCTGAAAAAAATTACACAAGTTAGCAATAGGCATTGCCCTACCAGGGCAGGGAGAGCTGGAAGATCAGATGTCTCCAGGAAGAGGAAGAAGCCACTTACAGCTTTAATATCAGAATCACTTACCATGCACATAATGACATATTCAATATTCCAATAATTAAAGAAAGTTCAACAAGGGAAGAGGAATAAGGTCTGGAGTGAGCCTTGGGTCTCAGGAAGCAGGAGGTCCAGTGGTTTGAGAGCCTCAGGTTTGGGACAAAGCAGACTCTGGTAGAGATATTGGGGCTCTGGGGTCAGAGATTGCAAGGTAAATCCTGAGCCATGGGGAGATGGCCCTGATGTAGGGTGGAAGTCACACTGCTGAGAGATATTGGTCAACAGTCTGACTATGGAAATGATAAGTTAGATAATTCCCAAAAGACATGAAAAGAGTTGAAAAAAGGATGGATTGAATTTGGAGATATGAAATAGCAGAATTTTCATAATCTATTGGCTGATGGGGGTGACAGAACAAGGCACAACTGCAGAGGCTCTCCACCCTTGGCTGTGTGACTGAGTAGAAATTGTGGACATAGGGGAAAGACAGTTTAAGAAAAGAAGATTTGAGGGGAAAAGATTATAAATTCAGTGCCTGCTATCACGGTCCAGGTAGAAATTTCTGGAAGCTTCCAGATTCCTAGTCTGGCTCTCGGCAGGGAGGACTGGACTAGAGTGATCCATTTGGAAGATAGCCAAGTGTGGGTGATAATGGAAGCCAAGAGAACCTTCAAACATCACCAAAGAAGATATGTGGCCTGGGAACGTGAGAGGGTTCATGTCACAAGGAAGAGCTGAGGAAGAAAAGTAGCACAGGACGCAGGATGAGTTGCCAGTGGGGAACCTGGAGAGGGGCTGCTGTCCAAAAGGTCAAATGCCACAGAAAGGTCAGGGAAGATGGCACATTGTAGAGACCAAAGAGCTTATCTCACATGGCAATGGGGGTGTCATCGGATGACCTTGGGGACCTCTGTGATGAAAAGTTGAAGGATTGAAGGGTCTGTGGGAGTAGGAGAGGGTACACTGGACACTTAGCTACGTAAGGCAGGAGAGGGTCAGAGAAGCTTCTAGAAGGGTGGCTGTGTGGAGGGCAATATTGTGAGTTGGTTTTGTTGCTCTAATAGGAGAGGTGATAGGCAGTGGAGAAGGATCTATAATAAAACAAGAGGTAGCTAATGTAGCAGGTCACTGGGACAAACCTGGCCTGGGCAGGGACCTAGACAGTCATAGCCAATGGTGTGGCCTCAGCATTAAGAACCTCATCAAATCCCTTCACTACTGCGCAGTTCTGAGCACATTATTGGCCCCTCTGAGCACCACCTGCAGACAGGGTTGTCCAGCTTGGAGCAAAGCATTAGCCTAGAACCTGGCACCCAGAAGGTTGTCAAGGGCTCAGGCCAGGGCCTGCCCACTGACTATTTTTGTAATTTTGCTCATAAAGTTTCATTAGGCAGAGCATGGCACTTTTTTTTTTTAATATTACTGGAAATTAAGTTTTGCACTGAGCTTTTCACTAAGCTACATCCCCAGCCCTTTCATTTTGGGACAGGGTGTTACTAAATTGCTAAATTGCCTGTGCAGGGCTTGAACCTTTGATTTTTGAAATAGGCCCAAAGTGTAGCAGATTACAATCATTTAGCAATCGCATCTTTTCTGGTCTAGGTGGTCTTAGAGTCATTTCAGCAACCCTTTTTCACTGCCTATAGAAGGAATGCAGACTCCTCACTCTGGTGACCCCAGTGCCCATTGTGAGCTGCGTCCCTCTCTGCATCCCGGAGACCCAAGACAGCTGTCCACACAGGATCACCACAAACCCCTCCAACCCCTCCACAGTTCCAGGCTCGGGGGCGACAGCGATGAGCACATTGCTGCCCAGCTCAGAATCAGAACCCACGTCCAGGGCTCCCTTCTGCTCCTCCTCTCAGGTCTACTTGGTACCCCCGCACTGGGGGTTCAGAAGTCTGCTCTCCACAAGCACGTGAAGGATAGCAGCTGGGGTCCCAGAGATGCAGGCACAGCTCCACATTAAATGCTAACAGAGACACCCTCAGGGCAAAACCCAGGGACCCACACTTGCCTCTCCCCGTGCACTTGGCGGATGAGGACAAAGGTGAGAAACTAGACATGCACTGTCGCACGGCACCTTTCACCCACCGGCTCCCCGGACTGGTGAGCCTGAGCCCTGCCTCTCTGTGGTGCCTCTACTCCATGAACCCCACGCTGCTGGCCCAGTGTCCAAGGGGAAGCATCCTCCAAGGCTCTGTTTGGCCAGGGGCATTGGGTGTTTACTGCGGTGTGAGCAAGCTGCTGGCCATTGCCGGCACTGTCCCCTCCCCTGCCGCTGTGGGATGCAGGTACCACATCAGGCACCTGGTGTTGACGTTTCAGAATCAGAACTTGTGTTCCCAGGGCCCAAACACGCTTCCACACGGGTGGCCTCAGGGTCTTCGGCCTATAGATTTCAGGCCCTCCTGTTGTCCAGAGGGAGGGAACATCTTTTCCAGCCTCTGGGACAGGAGAGTGGGATTTAGAGTTGACAACCAGCTCGCTCCCTCTTGGGAGTCCGAGCAGAAAGCGGGTGAGGGTGCAGGTAGAGCTTGCTCGGGGTGCTTCGGCAGAGCTCTCCACAGATGCTGTGACAGGTGTGTGGCAGAGGTTGGGCCAGGGGCAGCACTCCCACACCTCCCACACTTCCCACAGTCAAACTCCTGGCCTCAGGCCCCAGCTGGGTACCCATCCTTTCCCAACAGATGAAGGGGTTGTGTGGTCCAATGGTTAGGGTGGAATCAGCTAGAGAAAAATCTGACCTTGGGCCACAGAGGATCATCATGGCCATTGATCACATGCTCACCATGCCCTGTTCTCTCCTCTACACAGCAGATATGTGGGTGGCTCAGTGGTCGGGTGTCCGTGGCCCTTACACGCCAGCCTGCATGAGGTCCTAGGCTGGCACCTACAGGGCCCAGACAACTGAGGTAAGGCTAAGGACCAGGCTGGGGCTGTGGCCCCCAGTGACTTAGCCATGGAGTAGGCAGGGACCAGTGCAGCCAACACTGCTCCTCGGATAGAGTCTGGGACCCGCTGTGTCCCAAGTGTGCCAAACCAGCAAAGGGCAGCCAGGAGCCCCGGCCTCCTCTGAGCCAGCATGCGTGTCCCAGAGGCCGGCCCTGCTGCTACCCAGTGGGAGGCTCATTTTCCAACCCAGACCTTTCTCTCTGCCCCACCGCAATGGGGGTCTCAGATTGGTACTTCCTCAGGCCCCCTTTAGCCTCTGGCAACAACGTCTACTTTCTCCTGTCTCTGCGTCCAACTGTGATTTCATGGGGAGCTCAAAGCACCCTGGCTGTTCCATAATTATAAGGCAGAGAAATTGCCGGGGCATCGTAGGTCGCTCCCGATTGCTGCATCTATGGTGCTGCATCATAGCAGCCTAGAGAGGACCACTCACTCGGGAGCCAGACGCCAAATGGCTTCTACCCCACTGCAGCCAGGTGGGAAGGCAAGGGCTGCTCCACTGGCTTCCTCCCATCTTCGCTGGGCCCTGTCAGGCAGCCAGGCCCCGGGGCAGGGACCAAGAAGGACACCGTGAGGCCCATTTGCCCATCAGCCTGGCCAGGACCTGCCTGAAACTCAGAGAAACAGCCTCCAGTCCTTAGCACTGGGTGGAATGTGTTTTCCTTGAGTGTTTGTGTGTAACTACATGTGTGGAACACTGTGGAGGGAGCAGCCAGCGTGGATCCGAGACGTTGCATGTGCTGGGTGATTTGCATGCTTCTCTTTGCGACAATTGTCGTGTGTGTTGTTTATACCCATTTTGCAGATGGGGCTCAGAGAGGGTAAGTAAATTGCCACTGATCACACAGAGATTAGCCAGCCTCAGGTCTGCCACAACTGCACCTCACTCACAGCCACAGACACCAGGCGAGCTGCAGTCCCCTCACCCATCTTCCCACATTGAAAGCCCCAGTTTCCCTTGGGAGCACCAGGAATGAGCTCGCTCGAGGCCATTGACTTTATAAGGCTTTCAGCAGCTGCTCAAAGGCACCTGCCCCTCTGACATCCAGGCTTGATCAACCACCCCTACCCTCAGGCGGGCCGGGCCTTGTGTCACTCATTCCTAACTGGCAGCTGTGGGGCCCCTGTGGCCAAACCTACAGACAGGATGGGCCTCGTGGGGCTTGGCTTCTGCTTCCTGGCAGCCCCAGAGAGAGACCCAGCTCCTGTGCTGCCAGTGATGACATCGTGGCCCAGAGGGGTACAAGATTTGTCCAGGTCACAAAACCCAGAATCATCAAAGCCAAAGTGGGACCGAGGCTCCCACCCCAGGGCAACTCTGACTCCAACACCATCTGATGCTGTCTTCACCAACAATGCACAGACTATTTGGGAAGCACGAGCTTCAAATGAGAAAATTAGAAGTAACCAAACAGCCACCAGCACCAGGTGCCACACTCTGGTTCAGTGAAGCCACTCTGAGTGCCCACTGGGATTCTTGCCCTCCCCCAAAGATGGCACAGCTTCAGGGACAGAGGACGGGGTAGCTGGTGTGCTTATGCCCAGGGCAGCGGCTGACACAACCCTAGTCCTCCCTCAGGCTCCCAGGCCTGTTCTAAACCAGCCTTCGATGGTTGGCCTGACCTGGCCAATGGCCAGGGACGACCAGGACATCTCAGAGCATAGAATGCCTCTGGCTCCCTGGGGACCACAGAGGGCAGCACCCTCTATCACAGCCATCCTTCTCCACCGCATTCCATGAAACAGACTTGTTTGGTTTGGTTTGCTTTGGTTTTTGCAGTGCTGGGGATGAGCCCAGGGCTTGATGCATGCTAGGCAGGTGCTCTGCACTGAACCCCCCAGCCCAGGCTGCTGCATAGCACCTTCGCACCCCACTTTCTCCTCCTTCACTCCTCACTCCAGCCCAGAAAGCTGGTATGTGTCTCCCCTCTGCAGAGTGGAAAACAGAGGCTTAGAAAAGGGACTCGCCCGAGCTGTACCCACCTCCGGCTTCTCCGGCGCCATCACCACTGTCCACCCTTGTGACCTCCCAAATGCACAAGCTCTCAGCACTGACAGGCGGAGGCAAGGAGAGCTGCATGAGTTCAAGGTCAGCTTAGGCTACATAGTGAGACCTTGTCTCAAAACACCAAAATAGATAGATAAATAAATACGCACAGAGCGCGTGGTAACACTTCAGTGCCCGACACTCTGCACGGAATTTCCTTCCCACATACAGCAAATTCCCACCCTCTCCACCTCACTCTTCTCCCATCCCCTTATCACCCTTCTTCCTCACTCCCCCTAGCCACACTGGATGCTTCTCCTGATCATTGCTTCCACCTGTCTAATCCTCAGCCCCAGCCTCTATAGTTACTTCCTCCTGTGGAAATGCTCTCCCTCTAGAATCTGCATGGCTGGCTTTTCCTCCTCACTTCAGCCTCAGCTTCATTGTCACATTTCCAGAGAAGCTCCCCTGCACCACCTCCCCTAAACCAGCACCCTTGTCACTTCCTGTCCTATCGCCCCATTGTATTTTCACCCTGGCATTGATCTCTCCTGGGTCCTTTCCTGTGGTTTGTGTCATTGCTGTCCCCTCCATGTAAGCAGACAGGAAGCTGCTCATCTCAGTACACCTAGCACTCAGCTGGAGCTCAACCAGCAGCAGAGCAGGCACTGACATCCCCAGGGGACCTCAGCACCCACAAGTCAGCAGGCTCGGCGAACACAGTGCAGCTGGATCCGGGGCACATGGGGCCACACTCACTGTAATCCGAGGACAGGGAGCTGCAGGGCTCAGATGCTGCAGGCGCTTGAGACTACATGGCAGATGCTATCTGGGCAGAGCTGGGCCTTGAGCTCCTGGCTGGCCTGGGGGTGATCCCCGTACAACAAAGGATGGGACCACCATGAGCTGTCCGGGCTGAGCTGAGAGCTCTGAAAGCACAAGTGCCCAGGACCGAAGAGGCTGGGAGGGAGCCCGGGCTGGGCCATACTCAATGCCAGGTCCAAGTCAAAGGACACAGCACTGAGGGCCAGCTCAGGAACCAGGGCAGGGGCGAATTTAAGCTCAGTCAGGGAAGGAGACCAAGGGCACACAGTCAGCCGCTGGCACCAGGCAGCTTGGGCCTGTCATCCGATGGAGGTCAAAGTCACATCCGCACTGGGACTCCCAGGTGGGCATCCGTGGCCAGGCGGGGCCAGCCGGTGGGGGCGGAAGCCTATTCGAACTTCCTCAGCCCTGTATCTTTGGGGAAATTAAAGTGCTCTGTTCTGTGAGGGCATTTCATTGACTTCTGGCAAAACATGATGTCCTGCTTCAAAGAGACAGCAGCATGCAGGCTTAGGAGGCCAGTCGGACATCAAAGGGCTATTAGAGAACAGCACCCTGATGAGGTAATTGCAAATGCAGCCTCACAGACGGAGCTCATTGGCCGGGAACATATGGGCCACACAGCCAGAATGAGGGTGCTGCTGGGGACAAGATGAGTGCTGGGCTTGGGTGGACCCAACATGTTTGCAAAACAATTCAAGATGTTGCCTTAGTCAGGGCTGCTCTTGGCCCCACGGCAGGCCCTTCCCCTCCTGCATTCCATCAGCAGTGAGGGGGACGGCAAGTCCCCCCAGCGATCGCTAAGGAGGACTGAGCCCAAACAGACCGGGTCATGTCCCGGGCCAGGCGATACGCTTGTGCACAGAGCCTTTGCTTGATTCCCAGAGACCCCTCCAGACTGTGTGCTCTGGACCAAGAGCAAGAGAGGCAGCTGCCAGTGAGGCCAGAATGGCCCAGTCTCCTCCCTGGGTCTCTCTGCCTCCACATCCAGTTGGGGTGTGGGGCATCATCATTCTCAGCCCTGAAACAATCGCAGAAACCTCTACCAGTACCAACCCTGCAAGATGTCCAGGAACCTGGAAATCATTCAGCTCACCCATGCCTGGCTATCAGGGTACCTGGGATGAGGTCCAAACTCATCCATGCAGAGTCCCTAGGCTGACCCAGTCCCCTGTACCTCCCCACAGGCCCCTCTCCCAGCTCTCTGTCCATACACTGACATTGTTCCTTTCTGCTCTGGTCGCAGCAATGGATGGACTTGCTTATGTGACTTCCATTTTTCCGGTCACCCCAACACCACATCTCCATGAGGGCGGGAGCAACCTGCTTTGCTCATTGCCAGATCCCCAGGGCTTCCTTACATTTGAGAAACGAATGAGTGAATGAACGTATTGTAGCGGTTTCTACCTCCTTCACCCCATGATTTCATTGGCGAGCCCCTTACTCAGTGCTGAGACTACTCACTGTCTACACAGCGTCTCCCACCATTATTCTCGGCCCTCTTGCTTCCGTCCCCCTTGCTGCCACACGGGCTCAGGGTACAGACCCTGCCCCAGATGCCTCAACAGCTTGAGACCCAGAACACCCCTCAGTGGTCCTCTGTCTAGACAACAGCTCCTGGTGACTCCTGTACAGCCAGCTCAGTGTCCCCTCTCCTCCCTTGCTGCTGAGCCTCTTCCCAGCCAGGCTGGGCAGCAGTTGGCCCCTCCTTGGGACAGCCTTTGAATACAGCATGTCAAGGGTGCCTTTCTTGGTCGGCTTCTGCTAGTGAAGCCTGTGGATTGGGCCTGCCACAGACAGGAAGTGGGACTCATTCACCTTTGTGTCCCCAAGACTGGCTTCAACCCCAGAAGGCTCCAGGCCCTGAATTCCCGGTCCATGCTCTTCCTACCACAGGTGGATCAGCTTCCTACACTCATTCCAGTCCTCTCCTCCTCTCTCTCTCCTTCTGCAGACCACATGCAGGTCTCTCCCCTGAACTCCCTCTGGCCACCCCAGCCCTACTCAGGAGGTCCAAGAGGGTGGGCCCAGGTGATGCCCCTTGGGCTCTTGACAAGAGGCCTCAGACTCATGCCCCACAGCTGGTCCCACATGTGAAAACCTGAAAAGCATCATCCAGCTCTATCTGGCCAGTGTTTGTCAAAATCGGCACATTTGGTGTGCAAATACAGATTTCCAGATTTCCCTGAAAAATTAAAATGTTGAGCCTCTACCGGGGCCAGCTTTCTTTGGGGATCCCCACGGAAGCAGTCAGAGCCTCTGTCCCTATAGACTGGGCCTGAGGCTTCTAGTGGGCTGCAGGCCCTGCTATGCCCCTTGTGTGTCACACTGCCCTCAATAGTGACAAAGCCCAGCCTGGCCCCTTCAGGCTTTCGAGTTTGTAACCTAGAAAAAGCCCTAAGGGACTTTCATTGCTCCTAAATCAGATCACTCTTCCAGCCCTTGGCCCCTTCCCTCCTTTACCCCCGGCACACACATGTGCAAACATAATCATGTGCATGCACGCACACACACACACACACACACACACACACACACACACACACACGGTTGTGTGGAG
>NW_022900932.1:13182940-13235089 GCF_012274545.1 Fukomys damarensis | reverse complement strand
CACACACACACACACACACACACACACACACACACACACACACGGCTTTGTGTGGAGACAGCAGTGGCTGGCGTGCAGGACGGGACAGGAACAGCCCTGAGTGGAAAGAGCCCCGAGACAGCAGGAGACAGGGTCTGGTGGGGCTGGGGTGGGGGCAAGTCCCACGTTCTAGGCGAACTTCAAGGTAAGCCAGTCCCCGGGGGCTCTTCCTCCTCCCCTCCCCTCCTCCCTTTCCCCTCCCCATCTCCCCTCTTCCTCTGCCCTGGAGCCAGTCCTATTACCTGATCACAGGCATAGTGACAGCCCCACCCTGTAAAGTTAACCAGAGCCATTGTTCAGATAGCAGCCTTCAGGGAGGGCTCCTCTCCTCCAGGTAGCCTGTGGGATTTGGTCGGAAAATACTGCCACATTTAACGCTCCATGGGTGTGCACCATTCCGACAAGAAAGCCCAAGGTCAGGAGACAAAGCTGTCTCCCGAGGTAGGGACTACTGGGTCCAGCGTCTGCTCTGTGGAAGGGACTTGGCGTCCCCAGACTACAAAGCCCAACAACTGCCCCCTTCCTTCACCCATCCCAGGCAGATCCATTGGGAAACAAACCTATCCCTGGCCATGCTGGCCTCTGAATGCAAAGTGGCAAGAAGGGAGGGGCTCTGAAAAAGTTTCAGTGGAAATTCTCAGTTGTGGAAGGTTTAAACAGGGACACGGGCAAGATGTGCATTTCTCAGCCCCTATAAAGCAGGGAAGATGACAAGAACAGCAGCCAGCTCAGCAGCACCAGCCTCCTGCGGGGACAGCGGTTGTGCAGTGAGTATTATCTGGGCTCTGGCCCCCTGGAGCCCCTCTGGTGTGCTCCGAACAGCCTGGATGACAGCTCCAGGGGCCTCACAGCTGTGCCCCATTTTGTGACAAGGCCTGGATGAGGAGTGGGGACAGCCAGGCCCTGTGGCTAAGTAGAAACTAGTCAGCTCAACTACTCAGCTCAGTTGAGGCTTAGAGGAAAAGATCCAATGTCATCCAGCAGGTGAGGAGCAGCAGGGAACATGTATCTAGGAGGAAAGAAATTATTTCCCAAGATCTTCAGCAAAGAAGACCATCCCATGTCCCCAGTGGTTCTGCAAATTTAAATGCCCTGGGCGAGAAGCCTGGTATGCAGAGACTCTGATGACCCAGGAACACTTGCCCCATCTAAAGGGAGACAGCCCTCCCTTCCTTGGCCCAGCCCTTTTTCTTGTAGTTGTGGTATTCTCATGCCATAAAGCTTATCCATTGAAAGCAACCAATTCAATGCTGTCAGCAAATTCAGAGTTGTGCAATGATCCCCACGGCCTAATTTTGGAATGTTTTTGTCAGCCCCAAAGGAAACCCCATGCCCATTAGCAATCACTCTCCACTCCCCACCTTTGCTTCCAGCCCCAAGCAGCCACTAATCTTCCTTCTGTGTCTGTTCATTTGCCTATTTGCTGCTTGAGGGACTTGAAATCGTATAATAAATGGTGGCTGTCTTCTTCGACTCCTTATGTTTTTGAGGTTCACCCATATGGTCACATGCATCATGGCTTTATTCATATTTACTACCAAATAATATTCCATTATACGGATGGTCTACATTTTCTCCATGAATATTTTGCATTACTTCTACATTTTAGCTGTTGTGGTCATCTACGCAGAGGGCTTTGTGAGGATATTTTCATTTCTCTTGCTTACGTCCCTAAGGTTGCTCACGTGACCACTCTGTGTTTACTATTTGAAAAATTGCACCGATTTCCAAAGTGGCAGTGGAGCAGGGTCCCAGTGCCTCCATTTTCTCATTGGCACTTGCTATTATCTGTCTTTTTTTATTGTAGACATCTTCATAGATGTAAATAACATCTCATTGTGATTTTGATTTGTATTTCCCCAATGACTAAAGATACTGAAAACTTTTCATGTTTTTATTGACCATTTATGTATCTTCCTTAGAGAAATGTTTGCCCATTTTTGGACTACATGATCTTTTCATTATTGAGTTACAATACTTCTTTATATATTCTGGAGACAAGTGCTCTATCAAATAGGTGATTTGGAAATATTTTTCGCATCCTGCATATTATCACTTTACTTTCTTAATGGTATCATTTCTGACACAAAAGTATTTCAATTTAATGAAGTTAAATTCTTATTTTATCACTTGTACTTTTAGTGTCATATCCAAGAAATCTTTGCCAAATCTGAGCTCATAAAGAAATTATGTATTTTCTTCTAAGAGTTTTATAGTTTTAGCTCTTACCTTTAGGTCTTTGATTGATTTTGAATGAATGTTTTTATATAGTGTGAGGTAGGGATCCAAATTCATTCATTTACATTTGGATATTGAATTGTCCCACCATTATTTCTTGAAATGACCACTCTTGGTTTTTTTGTGTTGTTGTCGTTGTTTTGTATCAGGAATCGAACTCAGGACCTTGTGCTTGCCAGGCAGGCATGGCACCAATGAGCTAAATCCCCAGACCAAAATGACCACTCTTTCCCCATTTTATATGTGGGCAGTCTTGCTGAAAATGTGAACTTCGCTCATATATGTGAGGGTTTATTTCTGGGATCCCAATTATAGTCTCTTGGTTGCTGTCCCTCCTTGCCAAGATCACACTGTTCCAATAACTATAGCTTTGTTGCTCTTGAGATCTGGAATCTGCATCCTCTGACTTTTCTCCATCAAGATCACTTTGTCTATTCTGTGTCTCTTGATCCCGATAAACTTAAAGATCAGCTTGTCGATTTCCTGTTAGCCACATATGAACAGAATCTATTTTTCATAAGTCTTCCAATCTTTCAAGAGAAGCCAAACTCTTTTGTCTTTTAGTACAAAATGCCAGTTCTTGGGGGACACCAGTTTGCAACCTCAGCTCTAACCCAGCATCCAGATTTTATAATAGGGAACTGAGGCACAGCTGGGGAAGTTTATGCTCCCTAGGAAGGTCACTGAACAAGGAAGCTGGGGAGATGGGGACAGGATTTAGGAGTCATGTTCAAGGCTAGTGTGTCTTGGTTCCTCCCCTTGGCAGTTTCTCTCCCACCAGGACCACTATGTCCACACTGTGCCCAGGAGGCCTTGCTAAGCCTCTCTTCCATCCCTTCCATACCAGGGATGTTGGGCTCCTGAAATGCTAGGGGCCCCCTTGGTCTCAAGGCTGAGATGCAAATCCAGGCTTTGACAATGACCCCCAAACATTCAGACCATATTATGTGGCCCAGAAAGACAGAGCCTGCCCCCCCCCAGCAACCTCCTGCCTCTCAGGGAAGGGACGGAGTGGGAGAGTTCTTAATCTGATCCCTCCTGCCACCACCTTTTCTAGTTTCCACACCTATATTTGGAAGGAAGGAGGGGGAAAACCAGTGAACAATAGTCAGGGACTCTGCAGCCCCCAAGAAGTAATTTGGAGAAAGTAGAAAGAGGGAAACGAATCTTGGGTTGAGAGCCCATCACATCCCAGTGCTGGAGGTCGGTGCTGGCTGCAGCCTTCCTTCTGCAATTAAGATGATAGCATCAGGCCTTGTAATCCTCAGGGGTCATAAACTGTGTCACAAGACGCCTCCTCACAGGGTGAATCCAGCAGGCAGCTGGTCATAATTTTCCTAGACTGCCTTTTCGTCTTTTTTTTTTTTTTTTTAGGACCGTGATGCCAGCTCTAATTTTACTGCAAGGTGGCAGATTTTCATTTCATACGCTCTGGGAAGATTGATTCACTGGAGTGTAAAAAAAGGAAGAAAAAGGAAGAACACACTCCCCACTGCCACCACATTCTCCCTTCCTGATCAGTTCTGAGAAATCAAACCTTACAGCATAGTGATTTTCAGGAATGTTTCTTTAAATGGTTTCTTTTCTTTTTTTTTTTTTTTTTTTAAGTCATGGGTATTAGGATTCATAGAATCCAAAAAAGGAACAGCGAAAAGCATTCTCGGAGCTTTTACACCCAACCCACGCCCAACCTTAGAGCTGAGGACACTGAAGGCCAGAGGACACAGGACATTCTTGGGTCCCACCATTTGTGGCTGAGAGTACAGGTTTCCATGAGTGCAGTGCACCTAAATCCTGCACGTCTAGCTAGATATCAACTGCTCCAGAACAACACATGCATAGGGGCTAAGGCTCAGGGACCCAGGAACATGCCTCGGTCCACAGAAGTGGCATGGCCATACTCCCTGAACTGGGCGGTGCATGCATTGACCTGCTGCATGGGAGCTGTGAAGGCTCAGGAAGGGACCTAGAAAAAAGGAGGTCAGATGGGGGAGAGGAATTACAAAAGGCAGACAGACCAGAGTGGGCCAGGGACCTTCCCTTTCTGCCCCTTCCCTGTATCCCTACCCTGGCACACCTCCCTGGGAGAGGCTGTGTTATCTGTACCACACCAATATGGGCCCAGTCTCCACAGAGTTGGGTGGCTCAAGATGTTCTCTAGGAAAGCCCACGGGGACACAAGGAAAATAGCAGGTGGCTCAGGGAGAGAAGAGAAAGTCAACAAGACCCACATATTTTCTCCATGCTTGGTTCTGGAAATGGTAAAAAGACATGGACTCTATGGCCACACAGGTGGGCACGATTGATTATCCAGTGCCCTTAGAGGTGGGACAGGCTCTTCAGAAAGTGGGCTCATGGCCATCTGGAAGAAAATGCCTGGCGGGGACCTGCAGGGATCTGTTCTCCACCTCTCACTGCAGACATATTCTTTTAGGTTCACCCAGGGACTCCTAGGACCCGTCAGATGGACAGCAGAGCCAGGGTGCGAGATGACAGCTTCAGGTTTCCAAACAAGTTTCGAAGAATCATTCATTAGATGCCTGCTGTGTGCCAGGCCCTCTGTCCCAAAGGCCATGGAGACCGAGGAGAAGGTGCAGCAGGGCCACCGAGGCAGGAAAGAGGGTGCTGCAGCTAAAGTCCAAGGGATTCTAGAGGCAGGGAGGCCTGAGAGGGGTACCCAGGAGCTCTACACAGCTGTGGGGACCCAGCGCAGGAAAGGGTAGCAAGGTGGGGACCAGCACTTCTCCACCCAAAGCTGGTCACAGCTCACTTTCCTGTAAGCCCCTGTACTACAGGGAGACAGTGGCCACTGCAGGTCCCAGCTGCTAAAAGATGGAAAGAAAGAGACTGTCACCTCTCCAGATGTTGCCCCTCACTAAAGACAGAGCCAGGTGCAGACCCTGTGACCCCTGTAATCCTCATGCTTCGGGCTCCCAGAGTGCTAGGATTACAAGCATCCACCACCATGCCTGGCTCCCCCACTCCCTTCTTTCAGTCCTTGAGCCACTCCTTCTGCCACCACCAAGGCGTGAGGCAGTGGGGGCTCTCTGCAAGCTCCAGGGGCCCGTGACTTGTTCCATGGCTGGCTGTGCACCTGAGCTGGTGCTAAGAGGCCTCAGCGAGCAGAGGCAGCCCAACCTCAGAGATATCCTGACTAGTTAGGGACAGAGAGCAGTGAGTGGCAGTGGCAGTTCAGGGGCCATCACATGGGAAGACGAAACCCGAGTCTGGGGAGCATACACATGGCAAGGCATCCAGCCCACACCTGTGGCACCCGAGAAGGCTTCCCGGAGGAAGGACCATGTACCTAAAGTGACATGGAACCTAAGGGCTTCACAGGAGTCCACCAGGGAAGGCAGGGAGAGAGTGTGGTTTGCAAAACTGCCCTACCTACTTTGGCACTGGAGGTCAGCAGTGAACACGACAAACACAGTCCCTGCCTCAATGGAGCTTAGAGCTGGGTACGGGGCTGGTACAACATCAACAGTTACAGCCACACTGAATCGCGACAATAAGAAATGTCCAGGACTCGGAGAACATAGAATAAGAGACTTGAGCGGGGCTGAGGAAGGAGACGGGAGTCCTGGAAAGATGGATTTAGGCTGATGATTGGGGATAGAGGAGAAACCCATCAGACGAAGATGGGTGCAGAAGAATGGAGTATAATTTCAGGCCAAATCTGTAAATGACCTGAGGCAGCGAGGAACTTCATACTTTAATATTAATGAAAATAACGAGAGTGTTGGAGCAAAGAAGTGAGGCTCTCTTAACCTCCTTATCGTGATGGGTAGTTGAGAAGTTAAAGGTCCCTAGGTTATCACACCTTCCACACCACAGTCAGCAGAGGTAAGGAAAGAGCACATTCTCTTTGTTTTACCTCTCTGGGGTTCAGAGAGGTAAAGCCAGGTGCTGAAGATCATGCAGCCAGGAAGCAGGTATCTACATTCATACCCAGACCCAAGGGAGCCACTCACTTCCCCTCTGTGGCCCTAACATGTGCCTGGCAAGCCCCACACACACAACTGTTGTAGGTGTGGGTTGTGTGGCTCAGTCTCGAAGCCAGGCCCACGGCCTCCAGCTGCCTGTCCAGCCTGTCCTGGCCCCTCGCCTGCCCAGCTGCGCCCTGGAGCATGCTCACTGCACCTCGGATTTAAGTGCTAATTGCCCATAAAGTTTTTCATCTCAACAGTTCCCAGCTGTTATCTGGAGGGAAGGGGACTGGGAGAGAGGCTGCTGAGATGAGGAATTTGGAAATGGCCATCTCCTCCAGAAACAAAAGCGTGTTTTCGCTACAGGCATCTCAAGGGCCTCTCGTCTCCTCGGTCACCCGCCAGAGTGCGTGTTGCTCAAGTGATTCTGTCCTCACTGACAATTCAATTGGCCCAAATTACATTATGTATGTAAATTTCCATCTGCGAATCAGGCCGGCTTGGCCATCACTCTTGCCTGGGCCAAGGCCCTCATCTCCCGCTCCTGGACTGCCTCCCTCCACATGCCGCGGGGGGGCCCTCCAGAGACCAAGAGGGAGGCAAAACTGAGGTCTGAGCATCATGTGTGCCCGGAAGGTGGGGGGCTAAAGCAGCTCCAGCTCCGACCTGTGCTTCCACCATCCCTATCTGCAGAAAGCAAACTGGAAAAGCATCACAGTGCAGCCACCAGCTCCCAGGGAGAGACAAGCAGGATCTGGGACATCTCGTCACTCTGTCTGCTAGGGTCACACAGCAAATTGCAACTCAGAAAGCACCTGGGTGCCACAGGGAGGTGGCCTGGGTTCAACTTCCAGCTCTGCCACTCATCTGCTATGTCAGCTTTCTGCCACTGTGACAAAAATACCAGAGCAGTGCAACTGGAAGGAGGAAAGATTTGTTTCCGCTCACGGTTTCAGTCCATGGCCACTTGGCCCAAAGGCTTTGGTCTGTGCCAAGGCAGGGAATTCATGTTGGCTGAGAAGCTGAGAGAGAGAAAGAGAGAGATAGGAAGGGGTCTGGGATCCAAGAGGTCCTTCCAAGACACAGCCCCTAACTCGAGGACATGTCCTTCCCTTTTCAGTGAGGCCCCACACCCTAATGTTTCCATCATTCCGTTACGAGTCCATACGGACCAGCTTGCTGATGCAGCCCTGGGCCTCACCATCCAACCCCCTCCCAGAGGCCTCTTCTCTAAGCACTGCAGTGTGGGGGAGTAAATCCAGTACACCTGAGCTTTGTAGGCGGCATTTCAGATCCCGACGGTGACCTTGAGCAGGTGCCCTCGCCTCTCTCAGGTTCGCTTTTGGTAATGTGAAGAAGGAATGACATCTCCCACACGGGGCAGTCATGAATATGGGGCCATTTGGGCTAGAACAACAGCCGGCATCAGGCCAGCATTTGCTGTCATCATCGTTGTCGAGACTAAGACCCTGACATTGCCGCACTGCTAGCTGGAGTTTGCTCTCGGTGGGTGTCACCTTGCAGCTGCTCAAGCTAAAAGACGGTAGCCAGAAATGGCCTTCATTCTCCGTCTCACCCAGGCAGACACCAGGGTGAGGGTACAAAGTTTAAAGAGGCACCAAAAAGCTCAGTAATCAAAATAAATAATATTTTGATGCCATATCGCTCAAAATCAAAACCCATGTGAGAAGTCCCTAATGCACAAAATAGCAAAATTCAAATCCACTTAAGGGATGTGATTTTTTTTTCCCACAGCTAAATGAAATCTCAACAATCCCTACACCTTTTTCTTATGACTTGTTTATCATAAAAACTTATCGATTCACTCAAGTAACCAAGAAGAAACGTATTTCATTAAGCAATGTGTCCTGGCCAGTTAACAGCGCACTTTCATCCTGTTTCTAGCATGACCATCCCACCAGAACGCACCAGGATGTTGCTGGCCATGAGGGAGGGAACAGCCCATCTCCCCTCCCCCAACTTTTGCCCTCTTCCTTCCTCAGATCTGACCTCTGGATGAGGCCCAGGAGAGAGGCGATGGAGAACAGGAGGACAGGACATGAAGCCTCCTGCAAGAGGGCAGGGGGCCTTGCCACTGTCCTCTGCCCATCACTTGTCTGGCTCCTGACCTCCAGGTGTGTCATCAGCCCCTGGGCATCCAGGGTCCTCCCATAGCCACACAGCCCCTCTAGGCCTATTCCTTGGGAGGGACCCACAGCCAGCCTGAAACACAGGCCCTCACCCACACTCTCCCTGTGTCCCTCGGAGTCCCCTCTGTTGCCTCAGGCCCTTCTTGCCACAGCTGCTCCACCTTGGACTCCTCAGCACGGAGCACACACCTGCCTCTGTGATTTCCAAACTTCAGAACCCCTCATGAAATCCTCTTTGACCTGGGCAGGAGGCAGAGGGCAGGCACATGCCCCAGCATCCCACACTTCTCTCCAAAGGAACCCTGCCGCTTCCCTCTCCCCTTTCCCTCCCTGGAGCTGAGTATAGAGCCAAAGTCACACTGCCCCACTTCCTGTGAGGGCCACTGGGTGCTCTAGCGCCTCCTTCAGGCGGCTCTGAGCATTGCCTTCTTGCAGCCCGGCCTGAAGGAAACCCTGAGACTCCTGCAATCTCCTGAGTTAAAAGGTGCTTTTTATGTTCCCATTCACAGACAGGCACCTGAGGACCCCAGAGGCATAACCACAGTGCCAGTTGGTGGAAGTGTGGGGACGTGACCTGAAGCTGCCTTCTCCTCCCACTCAAGACTCTTCAGCGCTTTCCAGGAAGGAGGCTGAATGGAATGGGCAGTGGGGTCAACCATCAGCCCCAGAGGGGGCCATGCAGGTGCCTGTGCATGCAGATTGGCCATCTTCAAAAGGGACAGCATCAAACCACCTACTGTAACAGTAAGCTCCTATTGTTTTCTTGGCCTTTTGGTGGTGTAGGAGGCCTGCTTTGCTCCCAGGAAAGTGCTTTGTGTGCACCCAACACAAAGCCCAGCCCTGGGTGTGCCTCCTCTTCCTGCGGTCAGGATCTGCACTGGACCAGAGGCTCAGAAAGCCCAAGGTACCTGCAAAAGGTCACACAGCCCTGGGGCCTCTCCAAGCTGCTGCAGAGTCAGTGTGTTGGTTAAGGAGGGATCTGTGTGCTACTGAAGGGGAGAGAAGATCAGCCCCCATCACAGTCCTAAAGCTGAGTGGGGCCCTCCTGGGGGAGCTCTCACAGGGAGCATCCTGGACTGTCCATTCCAGCAGTTCTTCTGGCCCCTCCTCAAGGCCTGGGTCAAAGTAGGGCCCCTCAATATGCTGCCCCCTGCTTGAGGGTCAGTGCTGTCACTTGGCCCCTACGCATTCTGAGACCAGGGCTTGGCCTCTATCCACTGCTCGCCTGAGCCCTGCCTGCAGCAAGGTATCCAGGACAGGGCTGAGAGGCACCCACTGTAGCCACCGCCGGCCAAAGCAGCCCAGATTGCAGTCAACTTCATCCTCAGTACCTCAGCTTTCAGATCTGCAGAGCACTGAGCACCCAGCAGCTCAACTTCCCACCCCTCAGGTGGGCAGAGCGGGTGAGCAGGCAGCAGAGGAAACTGAGGCACGGAGAGGGAGGAGGCTTGGCCATGCTCTCCTCCAAGGGAGAGGCAGAGCTGGGCTTTGCAACTTATTCTCCTGAAACCTAAAGGAGGACATTTCCACAGCAGCACATAACCCTCAGTGCCCAGGCCTGAGGCACTTTCAGGCTCTCAAGCACCTCCAGCCATGCATTCCTCACCGACAGTGCCACCTCCACCTGGCCAGCCCTCTCCTCTTCCCTGTCTGGAAGGTGCTCATTCGCTCACTCGTGCATTCATCCCACACAGGGGTATCAAACTCTGTCGCCCTGGCTAGGTGCTGCTCAAGGTGACAGAGATCCAAGGGCAGGGTCCCTTCTCTGCAGGGACACACACATCATCATCATCAGATACACTTGGAGCCACTCAGAAGGCAGTGCTGGAGACCAGCAGGGAATCCAGGCCTTGCCTGAAGATCACCTCCCCAGGTGCCTCCCTGACACCAGAGTGAGGGGTCCTCCCTGTGCCCCCACAGAGCCCTGAATGGCTGCCTGTGTAGCTCTTATCGCACTGTGTTGTGGGTAGTTCCAAGCTGGGATCAGAACAAAGATATTTATTTCAGGCTCTAGCACCTGTTAGTGATGAAGGAAGGAAAGGAAGGAGGGAAGAAGACCATTAGCAGCTAGTTGCTCTGTGGCTTCTTCCTTGCATTTGCACACAGACGAGTGCGTGTGTGTTTGTGTGAAGTTAATGATCCCAACACACACTTTTTACCTGCCCACACTGCGCAGGGCCTCCAGCTGCAACCTGGGGCCCGCAGATAAATGGAACATGGCTTCTGACTGCGGACCGTGCAGGGCAGCAGGACTGATGGGCCCATGGCACACAGCTGCATCCAGCGGTGTGCGCTCCTGCCCGTGCAGACAGGAGCATCTTCATGGAGTCCCAGCAAGTTGCTCTTGTCCCCTGGATGGTAATTGCAAACATGCCTGGTGAGTCCTTCTGACTCCGCCCCTCAGAGCTGTTCAGTTCGTGACAATTTGACCTCAAGCAGAAAAGAAACAAGGAGAGAAAATGGGTTGCTGGGGCTGGAAGAGTATGGCCAGGGACAGGGGGGCTGTGGTGGGGAGGAATGGAGCAGAGAGCAGGAAACAGCCCTCAGTGCCAGGGCCACGGAAGGGGCAGGAGGCTGTGCAGCTGGATAGTGGAGCTCACAGCACGGTGGGATCTGCCAGCCTTACGTGCCCTGACCCACACACCCCGTGCCCCACATCCACCATCTCTTTTCTTTCCTGCCTTCTCTACCTGGCTTTTCCCAGAGGCGTAGAGACTAAAGGTCTTGCTCTCCCAGCAGGCAACCCGTGGACGGGAAGTGGCATTTGCTGGCACCCTGATCAGGGGCACGAACACCACCGCTTCCCCAAATTGGCTTCCCGACAGTAAATTATAATTGCTCTCCGTGTTCTAGAACTCAGGGACTGAGATTAATTACGGCTCCGTATCCTATGGTGCTCTGAACTTTAAGCACAGCGTGGTGCGCAGGTTGTTAATAAGCAGGAGGATCAGGAGGACTTTTTAGATGAGCAAACAGAAAAGGGGAAAGTATTTGAATTAGATTCCATACCTGCCAAGGGGGCCCTCAGACTTGAAGGATGCTTCTCATCTCTGGGTTCGTAACGCCCCAAAATACCCCAGGGGTGGCACTGTGTGTCCTGCCTGCTCCCACCCAGCTTAACGTGGGCCCCTCTTCCATGCTGGTGACCCCACTGAAGGACTCAGGTGTCAGTGAGGCCAGGCAGGTAAAGGAGCGTGTGGACTTCCAGGCAAGCGCTACAGGAGGGAGTAGTGATGACGCGGCAACCTCCCCTTGACTCCAGCCAGGCATTGTGGGAACGGCACCCATGCTGCTGCCTGTCCAACAGCAGAATTCCGGGGTTTTGTATCAAATCCTTCTGTTTTTATGGTTGGGAGTTTATAATTTTTGACACACTTTATGGTGCTAAATAAATTGCATCCATGTTGGAGGGGTTTTTTTGTTTGTCTGTTTGTTTGTTTGTTTGTTTGTTTTGAGATCTTGACATCAGAAAGCAGTTTCTTCCCTCAGGCAAAGGGCAGACTTGGACCTCGCTCCTCTACTGAAAGCTCGGCCTGCCTTCTGGCCCCTGGTGTCTTGAGGCCCACGCTGCTTCCCTCTGCAACCCTTGCCATGGCCCTCCTCCCTGTCCTTTCATCTGTCTCCCTGATAGATCTTGAGCCCCTCAGTGGCCTGGAATCTGTGCCCCTGTGTAAAAGTAACAAAGCAAAGGCTTCTAACAAAGCTGGATCTCGGCGTTGTCCAATGAGCCAATGTACACATCTGAACTTCTCTGCCTTTGCTCATCCTCTTCCTTCTGATCCCAGCCCTTGTCCCCTCAGTGTCCTTTGCCATAGCCTTAGGTGCAGAGATAGATGAGAGCCATAGAAATAAGCCACAGAACAGACGGAGGGTCTGTGGTTGCCACTGTTCCAGTGAGGACACCCAAGACTGGAAGGGAAAATTCTTCCATGAGGTCAGACCGCAGAGGGTTATGACTGTAGACAGGATGGTGTGGGGCCCCCTCCCACTCCCGCTGTCTGCCCACACTCTGGGGGGAGGGACAGTGCCTCCTCCAACCCCATCCTGGCAGCACAGGCTTCCCAGACTCCACATTCCCAGGAGGAGCCATGAGAGCCACTGTCAGTCACCCCAGCTTGCTCTCAGCTCACCAGGCCCTGAGAACGCGATTCATTTAATAGAAAACAGAAATTGCCATCTGGAATGTGAAATCCATTTGTTTTATTAAAGCATGCTCAGGCAGCAGACCCATGGCAGCCCTGCCTCTGTTGCTGGGCCTTGAGTGTGAGGTCACCCTGGGGCCCAACGCTTGCAGCCCAGAGCCCAGCCAAGGTATGACCACGACCCACCCTTTCCCAGGGCAGCTGCCGGCCAAGGTCGGGATGCTGGGCCACTATCCGGATACCAGCAAGAGACTGAGGAAGCAGGATGTTTGTGCGGGGGGCTGGCTGGCACCCTGTCCTGCTTCTTTCTCTCAGCTGGAAACTCAGAGGAAGAACTACAGAGTGGGAAATGCAGACGGGGCATGGGGCCACCAAGAGCACAGGCTTCTGAGTACGAAGGCGCGGGGATTTGAGCACAAGTGTCCGTGTTGCCTGATGTGTTGAGCTGGTTCAGCCCTTTCATCTGTTTTTCTGGGTGAGAAGTGGAAGGAATACGAACCACTCTATTTCCAGGTACAAAGAGTACTGTAGGGCATTTAATCCTCCTGACAACCTTGGGAGATACAGACTGTCAGTATTGGTCCCATTTTACAGATATGGAAACTGAGACACCGTTGGCTCTTACAGGTGAGTTGGCTTTTACAGAGCAAAGCATCCAGGAAATACTGGGGCAGTGATTCAAACATAGTTACACAGAACTCTGAAGCCCATGATCATCATTTTAAACTGTTTAAGAAAACTAAACATGACTCACAACGCAAAAAGCGTACAGAGTAAAGGCTCCTCACCATTTACTGTGTCCTCCCTGCCGTCTTCCCTCAGTGACTATGATTCTACATCTCTCATTTTAACACCCAGTGTCTTCAGGCATGCGTACATAAATGCAAGTACAGCTTTTCAGTTCTCCTACTTGTTATATAAAAGGTTTATATGCATTGTTCTCCACTTTGTCCTTATAAGTTTTAAATGATTTTAAAGAAGTTGCAGGCCCATGTTTACAGCAGCTTAATTCATAACAGGTAAATCTTGGAAGCAACCTATGTGTCCATCGACAGAAGAATGGGTAAAGAAAATATGGCGTTTACACAGAGTGGAGCACTACTCTGCCTTGAAGTATACAGCTGAGTCATTTATAGGAAATGGATGTACTCTGAGACCGTAATATTAAGTGAAATAAGTCAGACACACAAGCTTAAGCATCATAGGGTTCTCCTATGTGAGATACCCAAAGCATAAATAAAGAACAAAATAAAAATAGCTCATAGGAAGCAGGGAGAGAGATTTTCCTCAAAAAGGAAGGGAATCAAGAGATGGAGGAAGAAGGAAGGTGGGAGAGGAAAAGGGATGGAAAATGATTTAAGATGTGTTATGTACGTGTACCGATTCCCCACCCGAAATGTAAACATCAGGTACTATATGTGCGTACTGTACTAACCAAAAATCAGCTAAAAAAGAGCCAAAACTAAGAATTAGAAAAAGGAAGTTGCAAAAATAGTACAGAGAATTCCCACATACCCTTGCAAATCCCACCAATGATAGTGTCTTTAATAATCACAAGATAATGACTCAAACCAAGGAACTGATCATTGCACCATGGAATTGACTACTAAACTTACTCAAATTTTACCAGATTATTTTGGCACTAATTCTGGGGGAGTTTGGGTAAATCGCTCTGTGAAGTTTTATCACACATACAGACCTGTGTGCCTGCCGCCTCAGTCGGGATTCAGAGCTGTTCGATCCCTACAAAGAAAATCGCATGTGGGCTTGTGGCGTTCGTCATAGCCACAACCTTCTCCCGGCATCGAGCCATGGCCACCCCTGACCTGTTCGCCATTGGCTTTGCCACTTGAAGAATGTTACAAATTTGGGATCGCACAGTGCACCTTGGAAGAAGGGCTATCATCGTGCCTGCAAGATATACCCACCATGTTCCATGTATGAACCACTCACTGTTGGGTACTATTCCAACGGATGGCCGTAGCCCAGCTGTGTTGTCCTTTGGGGCAACCCTTGAGTCGTTTCTGTGTTTGGGCTGTGAAAATAAAGCTGTCACAAACTTTGGTACAGGGTTTGATACGAGCGTACATTTTCATTTATCTTGAAGTAAGACGGTGGCAACACATTCGACCTCGCATGAAAAAAGCCACCATATTGTGCGACAGAGCAGCTGCTCTGTGTTCCATTCCCACCAGCAGGCACCACAGCTCCTGTTGCTCGGCCCCCTTGCAGCCCTTGACTCTGCCGGGTCTTTTGAGCCCGCTCCAATAGGTGTGCAGTTGTGTCTTGCCGAGCACTTTCGCTTTCTAACTCCACGAACAGCATGGAGCTATTTCCCTGCCAGAATAAAAAGCGATTCGTTTTTATTTTTCCTGCAGCTGCATCCTATTTCCTCACACGGATACATACTGTTGCTTACTTAACTGATCTCCTCGGGGTCAGAGTTTGAGTATCTTCAATCTTTGCTGTTTTAGGTATTTGAGACCCAACTCTTAATCGCCATACTTAACTGCTTCACAAATATCAATGGATGGACACCTTGAGTCACTCCGGAAACAGCCTATTAGCGGGGCTTTGGGAGGCAATTGAAGGACGCCTTGAATCTAAGTTAAAAGGGTCAAGGGATTGGCTCGTAGATGGCGGAGATGGAAGCCAAGCCACTGGAAGAGTGGGATCAGACGCCAGCCCCAGCCCCAGATGTCACAAAGCATCTGCGCCTCACTGGTCTGTTCTTTCTCTTTACTTGTGTCGCTCTTCCTAAATGGAGACCAGCTCTCTCCACAGGGCAGCTAATGTGGCCACCAGCTGCTCCTGAGTGCTAACATCTTGCAGCCCTGTGCACTGCAGGGAAGGAATGGCTTCTCTTTGCGAGTTGCAAGATGGAAGTGTCTGAGAGGGATCCCAACTCAGTTTGGGGGCTGAGAGTTGATGTTACATTATCCTGGCCATGTCAGGTACATAAGTGAGGGTTGTGTGTAACGGACGGGCAGGAGATGAACTCAGAGATCCAAAGTACTCTCTTGGCCATCAGATTCATTCCTACTTCTCCCAGCACAAGTGGCCACAATCAGCACACATTAGATGCTACTGGCATACAGCTGGTCCTGAGCAGGATATGTGTCAATCAAGCAAGCATTTAGTAAATTACCTCTTATTTCTTTGCATTCTGGGGGAAGCCACCATTTCGAATAACCCTGTTAAATTCCTCTGCGAAGCAGGCTTTCTTTACCTAAATGCTCACAGCAGGATTTGTTTAAAGTGGGGCATGCCTGAAGCCTCAGTTCCTGGGAGAAACCTTTGATTTTCCCTGACAACCCACTGAGATAGGCAAGGCTGCTATGAGGGCAAACGGTTAATGGCTGTGAAAGCTTTCTGGGACCTCTAAGTGGTACAGAAATGTGGGACCTCACCTCAACTATTATGATTATCCGTATTTCATCTCTTCTTTGAAGAGCTTTACACTGTAATTTGGGAAGTGGAATTGGAGACATCTCTCCAACAGTTCAATCTCATACTACTCCTCTAAGGCTCAGGCCTGGATCTCAGAGCATCATTTCCCACAGGCCTATTGCTTCTGTCAAGTGAACAGAAAGAGGATTCTGCAGCCAGGGGTCTTCTGCAATGACAGTAAAGAAAACCAAGGCGGTGGTTTCTTGGGAGCGCAAACCATGTCTCAACAACCCCATCCAGAATGGCCCTCATGCCCCACACCTAGTGATCAGAAATAACAAACTTCCTGAAGGACTTAACCTGGTGCCAAACCTGGGCTGGATGCTGGGTTCCCAGGAAGCTCAACCCATGGGGCAGCTGTGCATTTGGTTAATTATGGTCCCAGGTGATAGAGAGAGATGCTGAGCTCCTAGGACAGGTGAGTGGGTAGGTGCTAAGAAGAAGAAACCAGGCCCCACCTTGATGGCAAGAAGATGGTGTTTGATGGATATAACCAACCCTACTGGCTCTGCCCCTGGATCCCTAAGCTCCTCAAAGATTTCCCCCTAAATCCTCCCTCTAATTTGCATTCTCCCTCCCTTTCCCCAGATCCCTTCTCGCTATTTCGCAGGTCCTTCCCCACTTTCCAAAGTCCACCTCTCTCCCTACCCTCTGCCCCACCCCAATCTTCCACAGAGAATCCCCACCCTCCCCAGCCTTTCCTTGCTTCACTCAGCCACAGTAAAATGTACTTAGCTCTTCGAGCCTTTGTCATAAATCAGTCTCTCTGGAGGCTCAATCATTTTTATTGCTCTCCGTGAACATCCTGTCATTCTTCTCAATGTTGCCGATATTGGCAAGCTTGGAACTCACAGCATTTTTCCCGGATGTGTCTCATTAGAAAGCTGCCCATTGCTTTCTGCCTTTGCACTCTGAGGCCTCCCCGGGCAATTATCCTGACCCCATCATAACTTCTGGCAGACACCCCAAGAAAGCAGTGAGGGTCAAATCCACATTATTAACCAGGAGTCTCCTAGGACCTTCCCGTTCCAGTCCTTCCTTCTTCCTCATTCCCATTGCCTGCGGGTCTCTGGAAATCTAAGAAACACAGCTGAGAAATGGCACTCGTGGCCTCTGAGCCTCCCATTCAGAAAGAGATGAAGGAGGATCCAATGCATAGGACCAGCCTTGCACTAGAGTCAAGAGGCTTTGCAATGTGTATGGTGAATAAAGAAGCGGCATATGGGCAACAGTGAGCCAAAGGAAATAAAATCAGTAGGTTGTGGAATATATAAGAAGAGTTAATAAACGCAGATTGCCTGAAGTCCGTGAGCTCCAAGGAAAATGCCCAGGTCACCAGAACCGTGAGGGTTCTGCACAGGAGGTGCTATGTACATTCTTCCCATCATGAAGACTGAGATACCCATATAAGTCCAAAGAAAAAATTGTTTTCTTCTAAGTATCAACTGTATATTGACAATATGTATCCAATATTTTCTTTATAAACATAGAATGTAGAAGGGGGAAATCTGCCTAGCACTTTTCTAGGGTAACGAATGCATTCTCTCACTGTGGAACTAATATACAATATCGGCCCTATTAGAGGAAAAAAATCCTCAGAGAATAAAATTGAAGTAATTCTGGGATTACTGTTAATAAAGAATCTTGTATCAGAAAAAAAAAGACTGAGATGAGCCTAGAACTCTGGGCTGGGATTCCAAGAGAGGCTGTCGTGTTCATGTTCCTCCCATTTCCTTGTGTGCAGTAGCCTTAGCACAGAAGAGGTTGTGGTTTCTCCCACTGTTTCGCACTGAAATCAACCTAGATCATAAGTCACACTGTCCCATCCATTCTGCTGATTGATTGGTATCACTGTCTAGAAGGACGTGGGTCCACGGGGACCGTGTCATCAGTTCAGTCACAGAGCTCTTGCCCCTTGTGGTGCTGACGTGCTCTGTCTGCTCTTCATTGCCCCAAACCCTCCAGCCCTCCCAGGGGAAAGCTGAAATAGAACCAGGAGTGAATAAATGTGGACAGTTCACCACTGTCACTGTTTAGGGGCCAGAGATACCTTCAAGTGTTTATATCCTAGTTCTCAGATTTCTTTCTAAAAATCAGATGACCCCAAGGGTAAAACCGAATGACTTTTCTCCTTTAAATCCGCTCTCCTCGCTTTGCGCTCCCAACTACAGAATCACTGGTATACAATAAAATACTTAACCCTTAAATTGTAATTTAGGGGGAAAGATACATGTGTTTCAGATACAGTGGGAACATTCTTATGACAATCTACTCACCATTTCCTGTTTAAGAATGAAATAGCAGTCTCCATGTTAGGTGTAAACAAGATTAAAATAATTGGCATGGCAGATACTGCTCAGGAAAAAGATGTAAAAGATGAAAGAAGTCCTGAGTCTGCAGGAAAAAATCCCAATAATAACATTTCCCCATTAAAATACAACTTAATTTTGAAAGTATCAAAATAAAAGCCTAAAGAACAGAAGATAAAGCAATAAAAAAGCAACTTCCACTTCTAGCCACTGTGAAAAAAAAGGGATTAGATTTACTCTCCCAAGTGAAACACTCTCAAACTAGACAAAACATAGAAAACAAGAGGTTGAAAAACACAGGACAGGCAACTAAGGACAGTGTTTTCCAAAGGAAAAGAAACAAATAAGGTGAAACTTACCATAATGAATGCCCCACACGGAGCAGAGATTCCAGGCTGAAACACAGGCAGGGGCTCAGATAGGCCAGAAATAGTCCTGCCCCCACCCTCAGAACCCGTGGGGTGTGAAGCAGAAAGCAGTTATCCCAATTTCTATGGGGGATACCTTTCAGGACTCCCAAAAGATGCCTGAAATTGTGAGTAGTACAAAGCCCAAAATATGCCATATCTGTCCCTTGATATACAGAGCTATGATAAAGTTTAACTTATAAATTAGGCACAATAAGAGATTGACAACAATAACCAATAACATAGAACAATTACACTAGTAGACTCTAATAAAATTGATATAAATTGCCACTTTCACAATAGCTTATTGTACACCTTGTTGTGCACAAGCAAAGCATCCTTTTGTGTGCCATGAGATGGTACAAGGCCCATGTAGTGAGATGGAGTGAGGTGAGGAGGGAGGCACTGTAAGGTCGGGTTACTTGAACACAACCCCTTCATGATGCAACAACCAATCTGATAACCAAGACAGCTATAAAGTGACCATGCAACATGGGCACACTGGACAAAGGGATTGTTCACATGTCAGGCAGGATGACACAAGTCTTCACCATGCTACTCAGAACAGTACAAAATTTAAAACTTAAAATTTATTTATTTCTGGAATTGTATATTAAATATTTTTGCACAACTGTCAACTGTGGATAACTGAAACCACAAAAGGCAAAACCGTGGATAAGGAAGGAGTAGTATACTTTAAAGGGTTTTGCTTTAGCGGTGGGATGAAATTAGCTTAAGATTATATATTGCTATGGTCATGCCTAACAAATCTTAAAAGTAAGACATGAAAGTGTTACATTTCTAAGAAATTTAACTGCATCCCAAAACAAGCCCCAGTACTATTGATGAGGATACAAAACTGGCCAGCATTCAACCAAATGAAACTCATAATTCTCAGAAACCAATAAAAACATTACCAGAAAAGCAGGAAAAGGCAATACAAAATAAGGAGAATTTTTAAAAAATCAAAACTGACCTAGCAATTATACATAGAATAGAATTAACATACAAAAACATTGGAGCAGTAATTATAACTGCAATCCATGTGTTTAAGAAAGTGAAATAAAGAAATAGAGACTAGACTGGTGATTAAAAAAAATAAACAAAATCACACTACTAGAGATGAAAACTGTCATGTCTAAGATGAAAAGTGTATTAGAACAGATCAACAACAATAAAATTATCTCAGAAAAAAATCTTTTTAAATTTCTTCAGCCTCCCAAGTGGCTGGGATTACAAACATGCACCATCATGCCTGGCCTGTACTTCTTATTTTTGTTTTGTTATTTAGTCTAGCATTACTCTTGCTTTTAGAGTTCGTATCCAATCTTAAATATTAAAATGTAAAACTGAAAAATAAGGAAAGCATAGCTCAGTTGTAAAACGAACTCAAGCAATCTAATAGATGTGTAAATGGAATAGGATAAGGAATCGGAGAAGAGTAGTTGAAGAAATACTAATGGGAAAAACATTTATAAATTTGTTAAAAACTATAAGGGCAAAACTCCAAGAGGCTCACCAACCCCAAACAGAAAAGATGAAAGAAAGTGCACCAAGTCACACAACCAAAAAGACAAAACGAATGATAAAAAGAAATTCAAAAAGCAACTAGAAAGAGGACAAGAATACATTATGTATAGAGGAATAAAAATACCAACAGATTTCTTATCAGATGAAATAATATCTTTAAAATACTGGGGTGGGGAGAAGAATTGTCAACCTGTCATTCTATATATCTAGCAAAAATGGCCTTCAAAAATGAAGGCAAAGTAAAGATCTTTTCAGACAAACAAAAGCTGAGCAACTCGCCACAACTACATGTGTTCTATAGAAAAGGAGAAAGAAAACCATCCTGGCATAGGAAAAGATAATACGAAGGAATTAAGTTCAGCACAAGGAAATAGAGAAGTTTGGAAATTGTAACCTGTGCGAACATTAAAGTTTCTTTTCCTCATTTAACAATTGATTATTTGAAACAAAGCAATTCACAACATATTGTAAGGCTTATCACATACGTAAAAGTAAAATATAAACTCAAGTAGCCATAAACCCTGGAGAGGAGAATGGAAGTATATTGTAGTATGCTTCTCATGTCCTAAATAGCATGGTTAATTGTGGCGTACCCATAAAGGCACACTACTAGCCAGGGATTAAAATAAGTAAATAAATAAACTTTTGAAAAATCAAAAAATCTAAAGACCCAAACTTTTGATATATACAACTTGAATGATCTTTAGAAAAATTCTGTCAACAAAAAAAGTCAATCCCAGGAAGCTATATCGTGTATTATTCTGTTTATAGCACATTCATGCAATAACATGTAGCATTCATAAAACATGATTCTGGAAATGGAAAATAGATGAAAGGTTACCATGGTTCATGATCCGGGGAAGGGAAGGGTGTGACTATAGAGAAGAAATTTAAGGGCGCTGTGACAACAACACAGCTGTGTATTTTGATTGTCACAGGGTGGTGGTTACATGGAATGATACAGGCAATAAAATTATGCCGAGCCGTACACACAAAAAGGGAGTGTGTGGATAAGTGGGAAAGTTTGAATTAACTCTGTGGGCTGTAACTGTATCAGCTTCCTGGTTGTGTTACGATATTACTGTTACTCAAAATACTAACATTGAGGGGGGCTGGGTAAAAGATGCATGGGACCACCCTCCATATTTCTTTGCCACTTCCTATAGCCCTATAATGATTTTTTTAATTAAAAGGAATGAAAAGAAAGGGCTGAGCATAATGACACACGTCTGTAATTCCAGCACTGTGGGAGGCTGATGCAGGAAGATTGTAAATTCAAGCCCAGCCTGGGCACCTTAATAATTTAACAAAACCCCATCTCCAAATTAAAAATGTAAAGAAGAGAGGTGAGCTAGTGCAAAGGCCCTGGATTCCATCCCCAGGATCAGAAAAAAAGAGGAAAAGGGGAGAAAGAAGAAGAGACAAAGACAGATGGAATCAATGGAATAAATATAGCAAGATAACCTATTCAAATCTAACCTTATCCATAGTACATCATGTACAAGTGATATAAAGTCTCCAAGGCAGCAGACAGTCTCTAAGTAAAGACAGAAATCTTCAGACTTGGAGTGGGAGGAGAAATAGCCAACAATATGCTACTCACAATAAATTCACTTTAAAGACACAGCTAGGTTAATAATAAAAGGGTAGAAAAAGGCATTATCACACAGACACTAATTGTAGGAAAGTTGAAGTGATTTTATCTATATCAGACAAAATAGATTTCAAGCAAAAGTGCTACCAAAAAACAAAGGATCACATAAAAAAGACAACAAGATCAAGAAGACCTAAATACCCCAAACTTATACACATACTAACAGAGCTTCATCATATATGAACTTTAAGGGCAAATAAACAATTACAGATAAGAATTTTAGTACTGTCTCTGAATGACTCATAAAACAAGTGGACATAAAACCAACAAGGACAGGGCCAGGGATTTAGCTCAGTGATTCTGCCACCTGCCTCACAAGAGCAAGGTCCTGAGTTCAATCCCTAATACCAAAAACCAAGACAAAACAAAACAAAAAACCCAACTAGGACAAGGAAGATGCTGTAAATATGCTTAACCAGCGAGATCTAGTTGATGCTCATAGAACACTCCACCACCAACAGAATATGTACTCTTTCCAAGTGCATGTAAAACATGCATTGAGCCAAGCATGGTGGCACTTGCCTGTAATCCAGCTCTCAGGAAGCTGAGCAGGAGGGTTGCTGTGAGTTTGAGGCCAGCCCGGGATACATAATGAGTTGAAGGCCAACCTGAACTACATAACAAGATTGTCTTAAAAAAAAAATCATCGAAATAAGAGAAATCTGGGGCTCAAAACAAGACTAAATTTCATTTCAAAGAATTTAACGTATGTTTTCTGGTATAAGAGAGTTAAATGAGTAAATAAGAAAGACCTGAAACTCCCCCGATATGTGGAAATGAAATAACACACTGTGAAATGACCCATTGGCTAAAGAACAATTCAAAATTAGAGAATACTTTAAGTGAAATGGGAATAAAATCACCAAATATCAAAATGAAACTAATGCAGTACTTAGGGGAACTTTTATAGCACTGAATGCTTAGAGTCTTGAATTAGTGATTTCAACTTCCAAACTAATAAATCAGAAAAAAGAGAACAAATGGAAAACCAAGTATGAGAAAGGAATCATCAGGACAAAGTAATGAAGACCAGAGCAGAAATCAATAAAATAGAAAAAAAGAGAAAAATCAACAAAGCCAAAAGTTGGATATTTAGAAGATTAATAAAGTGAATACCATAAACCTCTAACCAAACGAATCGGGAAAAGCATGAACCCAATTCCAATGTCAGGACTGATAGATGCACCATCATTATAGGCTCAATAGATGTTAAAAGGCTTATGAAAACACTTTATGTCAATAATTTTAAGTACTTAGATGATTTGGACAAAACATTGAGAATCAAGTGTCACCAAATCCCACTCAGGAAGAAATCAATAATGGGAATAGTCTTCTATTGACTTTCAAATTTGTATGTGGAGTTTAAATTTTTCCCACAAGAAAAACCCTAGTTCAGAGAGTCTCACTGGCAAATTCAAGTACTTAAGAAAAAAAAATGCCAATTCCACATGATCTTTTCAATATCATTTTCAACTCATTCTGTGAGGCACTATTGCCCTGATGCCACAACTGAACCAAACCCCAAACAGAATCACACAAGATACAGAAGAGGGACAGCATTGTGACCAAGAGTTTTATCCCAGAAATGTAAAATTGGCTTAACATTTAAAGTCAAAAACCAGTTTAAGAAACTAAAAAGGAAAAACTGTATGGTCATCCCAGTAGATGCAGAGAAAAAGATTTGACCAAATGCAATATCCATTCCTGATTTTTAAAATTAGCAAATTAGGAATTCAAGAGAATTTCTCAACTTGATAAAGTGGATTACTCAAAAACTTCCTAGCAACATTACTCATAAAGATTTACTACTTTCACTTAGTACCAAGACTAAGTCAAGGATTCTTTTGACGTCATCCTGGAGATTCCAGTCAATAAGTAAGACAGGGGGAAAAAAATACAGAAGACATCTAGGTTGGAAAGGAAGAAATAAAGCTGTATTTATTTGCACATGACGGGATGGCCTATAAGACCATTTTCATCAGAAAAATCTTATGAAATTTACCAATAAGTCTCCAGAACTAAAAAATGGGTTTAGAGTGGGAGAGGAAAGAGAAAGAAAAAATAAAGAGTGGGTTTAGTCACATCAGAATATAAGATTAATATTTAAAATCAATCATATCTCAATGAAATACATAATAGAAAGTTGAAATTTTAAAATGGTCAGGAAGATTGTAAGTTCAAGCCCAGCCTGGGCCACTTAGCCATTTAGAGAGACGGTCTCAACTAGACAGTTAAAAAGCTCTGGGGATATAACTCTGAGTGAAGGCCCTGTGTGTGTGTGTTTGTGCGTGTTCAAAAAATAGTGAATATTTAGGGGGAAATATGACAAAACTTGCGCAGGACATATAAATAAAATAAATGAAAAATCCTAAAGTATTGCTGAGAGAAATTAAAGAAGAAAAATAAATGGAGAAAGATACTTTACCAAAGAATATAAATGAGGGGCCAATAAACACATGAAAGGATGTTCACCATCATTAGTCACTAGGAAACTCAAAACCATCATAAACTACAATTATGTACCTATTAAGATGTCTACAGTTCAAAAGGTTGACTGCGCCTAGCAAGGGCAAGAATGTGCATGAACAGGAACTCACACACTGCTAAGAGGAAAGGAACATGGCACATCCGCTACGCAAAAGAACTGACTACTTCTTTAAAAAGTACAGATGCACCTACCATATTACCGCCTTCGTACTCCTAAGTATTTTGCCAAGGGAAGTGAAAGTTTATGTCCATACAAATATTTGTACATGAATATTCATAGCAACTTTACTTGTAGTAAACCAAAGCTGGAAGCAATCCACACATCCATCAGCAGATGAATTATACACTGGCACATCCGTACAGTAGAATTACAGCTTAGTAATAAAAAAAGCGAACTGTGGAAACAGGCGGCAAAATGGACGCATCTCCAAAGAGTTATGCTCAGTGAGAGAAGCCAAACTTCCACCTCCTACAAACTCTACAGTTCCTTATTATATGTACACGTAACACACGTGTACATATGATATTGCGCACACATATAAAATACAATGCCTGTATGTGCATGGATAATAGACAGGTAGGCAGACAGACAGATATGAGTTCAGCCACCCCTTGAGGGCAGAAGCAATGGCAGAAAGGAGCAAGAACATTGTTGCCAAAAGGCACAAGGAGACTCGGAGGAGGGGTGTTGTCCATGTTCACTATGCTTCGTGTGCAGCCACTGGTCAGAGCTTATCAGATTGTCACTTTAAATATATATGGCCTGTTGCACCCCAATTATATCTCTATAGAGCTGTTTTTCAAAAGCAGTAGAACAATATGAAATAGGAGTGCAGAGCCAACACCACAAAACAAGAGCCAGCATAATATCGTCACATAAACACATTAAAGAACCAGTAAGGCAATCATAAAAAATAAGAACAGAATAAATGCAGGTGAAAAAATAATCCCTGAGGTCAAGTAAAGAGCCTATGCCACTAGGTCATACAAGGCCAGGGAGCCCCTTTGCAGTCAGCTTGCCACCACCCTGAGTCCTGCAGACCCCAGCCCCTGTGGCCACAAACGACACTCTTGCTAGAAATAATCACGGTGAAACCAGAAGAAAAAACACAAGAATGCTAGTGAATTTGGAGAATAAACTTGACCTTGCATGGGAGTAACTGATGTTTTCATAGTCCAAAGTATAATAAACGCCAAAACAGAAACACTATAAAAGATGGAAAGTGTAAGTCCCTGAAAATAGATAACAGAATTTGACGTGAGGAAACAGGGACATGACACAGAAAACTCAACATTAAGACATAACCTAGCAAGGGTGAACTTTAAGAGTAAGGAAAGAGTTCTTTGGAGGTCAGTGGAGAGGTGTAAGTCATCAGTAAGCTGCAGTAAGCCCAGCTGGCCTCAGACTCTTTGGTAACTCTGTGCAATTCTAAAATATGGTGGAGGAATGTATTTGAAATTCTGATCGAAGGACCATGTAAGCCAAGATTATTATCTCCAGCCAAGATGTCACTCAAGAATAAAGGCCACTGAAAGACATCACCAAATATGAAAAAGATGGAGGAGCTACAGTACTCCTGAGCCGTTGTCAAAATGCTAGGCGATGATCAAAGCCCACTAGGAGTGGGAGAAATCCCATGACAGAAACTATTGCCTTCTGATGCCTGCTTCCTCCTTCTTCAGTTTAACTTAGAAGTGACAAGGAGTCCTGCTGTTTACTCGGACACATTATCACTATGTGTCCCTGCGTGTCACTGTGGCCACCCTCCCCAGACTCCCTGGCAGCCGTTCACGGTCAGGTCCAGATGTTCCCACCAGTGGGATATAAGCAGAGGTGATTGTGTAGCTTCCCAGAAGTCTAATTAACAGGAAGGTTGGTATCTACCCTTAGCCTCCATCCAAACGAACCGGAAGTTGGCCAGCTAGCAGGGTCTGACTTTCACAGCGCATATGTACCTCCTCTTAGTTATGGGTAGCCAACGTGTGAGCTTGCCTGGGCTGCACTGAGCAGAGAGGAATTGCCTTGGGCTGCGTACAAAATAGATGATGTAGTTCACGGATAAAGTCAGAACACTTCCTTTAATTTTGTATATTTTTATTATAACATTAAAAAACACAACAAACTCGGGTTTCCTAATTAAACCAGGAAACTTACATGTCTGCTTAGTAACAAGAAAAGCCTGTCTTCACAGGCGCACTCGAATAGGTAGGGTGAGGTACGATTATTATCCTTAATCCCTGCGCAGTAATGTCTGAGGGTGCAGGGGGCAGTGTTAACATCACACTGTGACCTCCCCTACACAGGCTCCCCTTGTCGCCTACACAACAGCCTGCCCTCCAGCACCACACAATCCAGTCGTGAAAAATGTCACTAAAAAGCACATCACGACATTCAAAGTTTACAATCTTGTGGTGTCCAGGGTCACCTGCTGCCTGTGGGCTGTGGATTGGACACATCTATTCACCTAAACTTTGTCCACACCACTACTATCCAGATCTCCCTTATACAAAAAAAAGAAAGAAACTTTTATTGTGCTTAGGTCACCATTCCTGCTGTTTTTGCAGCGGAGCCAAATCCTAACCAAGTCAATTAACAGCTACAAGGAAGGAGAAGGACTTGGCTCTGGCAACGCTGTGGGTAAAAGGACTAATTTTATGTACAATCTATTAAATTTTTCCCCAAGACTTAAAAATGGACATAATTATGCCTACCTAATAGATCAAGATGTTCTGCAGCTGAAAATGTGAACGCTACACTATCGCTAACAACAACAGGCCCCCGAGCAGGGTTGGGCAGGGCCTGAAAAGAATGCTGATGTCTTCGTCTCTCTGAGCAGGGCAGCAATCGATACCATGCAAATTTAAAATATGTTGTTTAAAAGTGACTCCTGCCTCCAGTGTGCCCTCTAATCACTGAGAGGGAACCTGTTAGAATAAATACAACATCTCCTTCCACTGAAGAAGCATTTATCTAAGTAAAGCAATTCCTTCCGTTCTGCTTTTTGTTTTCTTTTCCTTCTTCTAAAATAAACTAAATTTTAATTTAATGTTTTTTTAATTGACAAGTGACTTGGGTCGTGTGACTCCACCTTTCTCTTTCTGTCTGCATAGACTTCTTTTAAGGTTCCTGTATGTATTGATTTCAGGTGATTATATTTTGTGAAGGTTATTTACCTTTTTCTTAGTTTTCTTAATTTCTTGAATATTTAATAATGAGCATATATTAATTTTATCATCTGTGCGTCTGTGGTACACATTTTTTGGTATTCACCTAATAATGACACTGCATATCTCTCTAGTCACTGATAAATATACTGTAGTGTGGATGTACTTTAATTTATTTAAACATTTCCTTGTACGTGAGCCTTGATGGTGTTTCAACCTCCCACCTCACCTTCTCACATCAGGACATTTTTGTATGTAGCTGTGTTTTCCAAAAGTGAAATTTCTGATTAAAATAACATGCATATTTTAAGGCTTCATATTAAAAGATTATGCCCTATGTTTTGACCCATTCAGTAGGAAAATGTCCATTTTCTCTCTCCACTAAAAGCACTACCTTCATTTTTAGATTTTGCAAATTTGATTTAAAACTGATGTTTTATTGTTATTTTAATTTCCCTTTCCTTGATTCTTTGGACACAGCTGTTTGTCCCTAAGTTATTAGTTATCTGAGTCTCTCCCTTCCCATTTATCTCTTAGGTTATTTGTCTTTTTCTTATCAATTTGTAAAAAGCTCCTTATAGATAAGAGCTATCAATTTTTTCTAATATATGTTCTAAACCTTTTCTTGTAACATCTATCATGTGTCTTGACTTTGTTTATGATAGCTATTTCCAGGCATAAATGCTTAATTTTTATCTGGCATATATCAATTTTACCATAACAGTTAGGTCATTTAAAAAGATAAAAAAAAATGATCAAGACTTTAAAAAAAAAAAAAAAAGCAAAAGCAAAGCACCATGGCATGCGCCCCACACCTACGCCTAGCCTTCCTTTGAAGTTCAAGTTCCCCAGTGTGGCCGTGGAAGCCCTCAGTGACAGTGAGGCTGCCCCTCCTCCCCAGGACATAGCATCCTCCACCATGGCAAACTGGCAGGTGACGCTCTCAGACACCAGGTTGTCTCTTGTTTCTGAGCTTTGCCTGGGCTATTGCCTGGGCTTGGTCAAAGTCCATTTTCATCTAAGACTCCTACCTTCTGTAGGGAGCATCCCTGAATTGCGCCTCCTGGCACATGGGCTAAAGAATGAGAATCTGGGTCTGCTACTGTCTGTGGCCCATTAGAAATCTGGCAGCACAACAGGGAGGGAGTGAGCAGCCACCATGGAGCCAAACTTCATCTGTATTTACAGCTGCTCCCCATCCATTGCTCATGTTTCTGCCTGAGCTAGGCCTTCTATCAGATCAGGGGCCACATTAGATTCTCATAGGAGTGTGAAGCCTGCTCCAAGGGCTTCTTTGAATTCTCTCCCAAAACACCCCCCACCAGACCCAGTCCTTGGAAAACATTGTCTTCTACAAAATTTGTGTATGGTGCCAAAAGATTGGGGACCACCAGCCTAAAGCACTCTTCAGGAGTCTCATTATACCCTAGGCTGGCTTGTGTCCAGCCGACGTCCACCTGCATACTCTCCTGCTGTACCATTTGGTCCGCAGCTGTGCCTTCTACACCATTGCTATTTTTACTATCAATGCTACAACCTTTAATATCATGTTGCTACAACCTTTATTAAAACGTGGTTTCATTATCCATTCACTGCCACTGTCCCCTAGACCAGCAGCTTTCTGAAGGCAGAGTTATGTCTCATTGTTGTGTTCCATCTCCTCCACTGAGAGATGAGAAGTAGGATGAACACAGGTGAGTCCTAGGAATTCTGCTAGGAAGAGGGACGGGATAGACCCAGGGGAAGGCACAGCCTGGAACGAGATGACTTTTGAAAATCAGTGACACGTACCTCCGATATCTAAAACATGCCTGACTCTACCTTCTCAGCACCTGCACTTCCAAATACTCATCGCAGAAATAAACAAGGCAAAATGATAAGAGCAAACAAGTGCAGATTGTTGCTCCTCTTCTCTCTGGAAGCATGCCTCATTTCAGCTATTCCTGTTTTCCAAATCACTCTCAAAGCCGTCAAAGCTTCGGTGTCCCTGAAGCTCACCATGAGGGGACAATAGAACCATTTCACAGGAAAAAAAATGAGTTTGGGAAAGGCAAATGAATGAACTTAAACCCTGAGATCTGGCACAATTGATCATAGGCAGGGGCTCTGGAGAAAACTCCATGGTGGCTTTTCATCCAAGGCTGTACGGTCAGACTGGTAAGGTACTGTGTCCCGAAGGATCATCGCATAATAGCCTCCCCATTTTCTGGTTTGATATTTCAAGTACCTAGGGATACGAGATGCCAGCAGTCAGATACGCTCCAGTAATCAGCAGCAAATGGTTCTGCCTGTGAACTTGGAGCACATTACCAAATGCCTCCTAATCCGGCCACCTTCATATAAATGGCTCTAAAATATTATTTTATGAATATACAGTATCCAATAACAAATAGTATCTTTTTGTGAAATTAATTTCAATTTAGCCTTAACTAATACTAAATTGCTACGGAATTACATATTACATACACATTACTACAGAAAGAAGTTCATCATGATTAATGTTATTACAGTGAACACCAAAGGAATTAATAATGATTTGCAGTTATTATAAAGTGGTACTGGTGTAGGAAAAAAGGTTAAGTCTAATTAAATTCTGGCAACCACTTTAGGGCTCTGCAGCGGTGAGGATGCTGGGTTTTATGTTAATTAATTCTATATGAAAGGTTGCTGAAGTGTTTTAATATTGTTCAAAGAGCCATGTCTTTACCACTGGTATATGTTTTGATTTTTTTTTTCCCACAGTGACCTGATGGTAGGGGTGAGGTGTTAAATTCCTGGAAATCATGAGATGTTAGGAGGCCGAGTGGTTTTTTTATTTATTTATGTATTTATGTATGTATGGATGGATGGATGGATGTATTGGTACTGGGGATCAAACTCGGGCCCTCACGCTTGTGAGGCAGGCACCAGAACCACTGAGCTAAATTCCCAGCCCTAGTGGTTTCTTTTTCTGCTATCAGATTAGTCAGGTCTGGGGATAAGATCAAAATGTCCCAGTTGCTTCCAACATCCCAGACTGGAAAGTTGGATAACTATGCTTTGGAAACCGGTCTTGAGTTACCGGAGTTCCTTTCCGGGTTGGACAGGGTTCCCAGTTATCCCTTCATGTGAGCGGAGTTGGTAACATGGTCATCCCAGAAGGGCACCACCTTGCCCAAAGTAGGGCTTGGGTAGCAATGCGCTTCCTGGTCCACCACTGTGAGTGGAAGTCAGCTTGGCTAAGCCACGGGCATGAGGAAATCACAAGATTCATGTTTTGTCAGAGTTCCGTAGCTCATTTCTTTTGTGTCCCATGGCTAAGTCATTTAAATTCCGAGTCTGAATTTCCTCAGACTTTCACAATATTGTTTTCAGAATTAAATCAGAAAATAGATAAGACAGAGAAGCAGGAAGATCTAACAACTAAACAAATTTGTGCATTTATGTGTCTCACGGTCAAAATTCTACCCTTAACAAGCCTAAATCCTATACTCAGCCTTACAGGCGTCTCAAAGATGGGGTCAGAGCTTGAAGTTACATGTCACCCTTACTCCATGCCACTCAGAATTATTTAATCTAATACATTAGACGGTGAAGTTTGGCGGAAAGCTGTTTTATTTAAAGTAGACTGTTAATCGCTCAGATGCTTACGTTAATCACAGCACACAGTTGGTATCTCTGGTTGTCTCGTCTCTGCAAACCAAGAGTATAGCTAAGTTCTTGGCACCAAGCAAATTCAATGAATTTTGTTTGAAAGAAAGAATGAAGAGAAGGATGGAAGGACAGATAGATAGATGGATAGACAGGTAAATGGACGGATGGATGGATGGGCCCCTGGCCCTGATTTTACCTTCGTGACCTAATACAGATATAACATTTATGATAATCTCAATGAGATCAAGTCCAAATTCCAACTCCCTGGCCTTGGTGGTCATTCTGGGTACTGAGTGGTGGTAGAAGCAGGACAGGCTTTGGCAGATCTACCTTCAACTTTCCCTCCTCTATGTATTATGCCTCTCCAGGATCTAATTCCTACTTGCCCTCCAAACACCCATTTCTGAAACCACCCAGGAAGCCTTTCCTGACACAGTATCTCAGTTCATGATGGTCTTCCCCTACTCCAAGCTCATGGCAGGTGATTGTGTAGCCCAGCAGCTCCCAAACTCGGGAGGCATAAGAGTCATGAGACCCTGAAGAAATTACAGCAAGTTAGTTTGTCCTTAGAGGAGGGTTATCTCAAGAGCTTGTTGAACTGATGCAGCACCTTCATTCTTTCTCACAGCAGCCCCAAATATGGTACAGTTGCCACGCTCAGGTTTCAGAAGAGGAATCAGGCTATCAGCCAACAAAGGGAACCTCTCAGGTGAGACCACAGGAGTCCAGATTGTGCCTGCTAACCATACTTACTTACAGTCTGGCTGGAAAAGCAATTGCCACGTGAAGACAAAGTGACTCTGCCAGGTACAGTAGCCGATCCAATGAAGTGCACAATGTGTGAGCTCCTGTGGGGGTGGACAGTGGTGGGTGGATTGATTGATTAAGGGTCAAGCGAAGGAAGGACTTAGGGAAGGAACAGCGAGCCCTGGTCACTTGACCAGCTATGTGACCCTTGGCAAATCAATTAACCTCTCTGGGCCCCCAAGGTCATCTGGCCCAAAGCTCTAGTGCTCACTTCCACCTCTGACTTTTGCACACACACACACACACACACACACACACATGCACACAAACACACACACACACTGGGAGTGTGCATCCGGAAGGCTGGCCCTCCCCATCAGAGCATGTGAGAGCCCAGAAAAGAGGACCTCCTCTGGGGCTTCATGCCCTGCATGCCGCTCAGGACAACAGGAGAAGGCACGAGGCCATCTCTTTGGCCCCCTGCCAACCCAAGGCACCAGGGACATCTAATCAATTCTCTTGTGGCCTTTATAGGGCCAGGGAGGAAGTTACCAGAAGCCAGAAATGCAGACAACCAGTTTCTGATTAAAAGGAAACCTATTGTGTGGAAGTTACTTAAAAAAAAAAAAAAAAAGAAAGAAAGAACCAGTGAGCCCCACACTGCAGAGCTGTGTCATCAGCCCTGAATCCATTCTGAGTCCATTAGCAGCCTAAGTGCTGGCGCTGAGCACCCAGACTCCGTGGAACCTCAGGAGTGAATCCCCAGAGAGCTGACTCAGCCCTCAGTCCTCACAGAGGTAGAGAAATTGGATTCCAAGCTCAGAGGACAGCAGGTCTGCATTCAGAGGCCTGGGAGAGACAGAGAGGTCTCTGCCAAAGAGGGAGGCAGCCCACAGTGGCCTTCAGGAGCAGAGGGAAGGACGCCCAGAAGAGGGAGATGAGGGAGGATTGATTATTGTCCCCAACTCTAGGCAGGAGCTAAGTATGCTGTGTCATAAATCCCAACAGTGGGCTCTCAAGGTTCACATTTTTTTAATTTATTTTTTTTAAACAGAGTCTCACTATGTAGTTCAGGCTGATCCTAAACTCATGGCGATCCTCCTGCCTCAGCCACCTAAGTGCAGAGATTATAGGCATTTTTCACCACACTCAGGCTTCACATTATTATCCCCACTTTAAAGTTGTTATACCTGAGGCTCGGACTGTGGAGTGATGTCCGTGGCTAGCCAGACTTGGGCAAATGCCCACGTAGTGCCCGGGGCTGGCTGCCAAGAAGTATCTATAAGGAGAGAGCAGAGCAGACTGCTACGGGGAGCACCCTGAACCCTATTTGGGCAAGTTCTGTGGTGGGAATGGACCCCAGGGACCCAGCTAAGGTTTATTAGACCCTGAGCCCATGGTACCCGTCCCTGCAGAGAAACGTAAACAAAATTTGGGTGTGTGGGGCAGGTTAGATGAGCAATGGTTTATTCATGGATATTTGTCTTGACACAGATGCACAAGTGATAAACTCGGGGGCGAGAAAGACTTGGGATTCAGTGCAGTCCCACCCACAAGAGAGTGACACAAAGAGATGTGGGTGTGCAAGACCTCTTTGCACACCTCCTAGGCCTGGAAGGACAGTGTGGGTGGAATCACTCATTCCACCCTCAGTGTCACCAGACTCAGTGCCATTCCTCCTCCTCTTGCACAGAAGGTCGTGCAGGACAGATCCAGGTTCCCAGGGGCCACTTCTCTCCTGCCCACATCCTAGGTAGAGGTCACATCTCTTCCTGATGTCACGGCAGCTTGTGACAGAAGTCCACATGCTCAGGTTGTGGTGTTGCAGGCACTGAGCTGTGCTGCTTAACCTTCCCCCATCTCACTAATTCCCTGCATACCCTTTGGAAGTAAATGTCATACGTAGCAAAACCACGCTCCTAGCAAGGGGCAGAAATGGGAGGGACAAACACAGAGCAGGACGTGGACCCACCCACTGGCTTCGAACCTGTCTCGGGGTGGAATTAAGCCCCTTCGCCAGAACGTGATCCTCTGGGCCCTACCTAACAGTCTCTGAGTCAAGACCCCAAGGTCCTGTCCTCCTGACTCCACTGAGAAACAAGCACAAGTGCTACTGTTCATACTGGTGTGGAAGGGTGCAGGGAGCTCCCTAGGTAAAGGATGCAGCAGGGGGAAAGTGTGTCCCAGGCAAGGGACTCATGTGTGCAAAGGCCAGTGGTAGAAGACAGCAAGCTCTCAAGGGTGAAGACAGCCAGAGTGTGTAGAGCTCTCTGGGTGAAGAAGGAGAGAAGGGAGCAAAACCAGGCAACATCCTGGTGCTGTAGGCTGAGGATTGGGGTTGCCCCCAAACCCATGGAAGACACTGCAGCCTTTCACGCCTTTAAAGGATCTCTTCAGCTGCTGGAAGCAGAGGATGCTGGGGTGCAGGGCTAACCCCAAGGCAAGAACACTACCCTAAACTGGGCAGTGAGGACTCTGCAGCTCAAGAGTGCTGGGGGGCCAGTCTCACCTGAAAACAAACACAAATGCAGGCCAGCCTCAAGTTTTCAAAGTTCTCACTCATCAGAAAGCCTTGCCAGCCCTCTCCAGCTCCCCAGGCCAGCTCGGAGGCCTATGCTTACCCTGCAGGTAGCTCCAGGTGCAAAGCCCTTGTCTAGCGCTGGGCCCAGGCTTCACATCTCCTGGCTACAGTGCCTCTCCCCACAGCTGTGAGGGTCCACGGTCGAGGACTCTTTCTCAGCTCTCTTCTAGCTCCTGTGCAGAGTAGCACAGGGTTGAACAGAAAGAGCCAGACCAGCGCTGTCCAACTGAACTTTGTAGGAGCCACTGTCCACAGGTTAGGAGGATCCATGAGCAACTGGCCACGATCTGAGCACTTGAAATGCAGCTGTGGCAACTGAGAAACTGATTTCTTAATTTTATTTTCTTTCAGTTAACTGAGACTTTGGCTACCAGACTAGACATTTCATAAACAGAAAGGAAAGAAAAGAGAGGAATGTGTTGATACACCAACTCTTTTTCTGTATTTTTGATGGACACATAAGAATTGTACACATTTGTGACTCACAATGTGATGTTTCAATATGTGTACACATTGTGTAATGATTAAATCGGGGTAATTAATCCATTGCCTTAAGGACTTACCATTCCTGCTAACTGTACTCACCCTGCAGAGCAGAACCCCAGGATTTATGCCTCCTATCTAACCACCATACTGGACCCCTTGACCAGTCTTTCTCCATCCTCCATCTGCTCTCCCCAGCCTCTGGTAACTACCACTCTATTCTCAACTTCTGAGAGATCTCATTTTCCCATAGGAGAGCACTTCAGTGGTACTCATCTTCCTGTGGGACCATAGCAAAGGCAGCTACAGATTGGCACCTGGCTTATATCTGGCTTACACTGGAGCCCAGCCCCAGGGAAGTCTAAGCCCCAGCAATTGAGCAAACAACGCAAACTCACTGTGTCCAAAGCTTAAAGCTTAGAGCCACAGGCCAAGCACATCAGGCAGGAAGGGCCCTCGGACGCCAGCTCACCCATCCTCCTTAACCCACCGGCGGGATGGGAGCCCAGAGAAGGGACCGTGCAGAGTGACCATGCAGCAGATGAGTCTCAGGCCACCTGCCCCATTCAGGTAAAGGACAAGGCCTCTGTGACACTGAGGTGGAGAGAGATGGCATCCATGGTGCCAGACGTGGATGGCACATGCTCGTGCCCGTCCCCTCACCTCCCTCCCTGCCCTGCCTCCATCTCCGAGTTAGCACTGTATTTCCAGGACACTCTAATGAAGTACGTCTTGAGTCTCCTTTCCACGGCTAATGAGGAGACAACAAGAATTTGACTAATACCAGTACAATTACTGGAGCAGTGAAGCGAGGGCCTCTGATTAGACGTGATAATTTGCTAGGCTGGGCTCTTCACATTAAGTTTGCAAACAGTTTAAAAATCACTTCCTCTATTTATCCAGCTAATCCCTGTTTAATGACTCCAGACCTGAGGAGAGAAAAGGAAATGTCTCTTTAAAAATTAATAAATAAATAAATTAGAACACTAACAACCCAGACCTTATTTGCAGAGACTGGGGAGGTGACCGAAGTACAAAGGACAGTCACCTTGTCAGGAAGTCTCAGCCAGCACCGAATAACCCTGAAGGACCCTGCAGTCCCCAAACTTTTGCATGAGCTATGACCACGAACCAGCCTGGCTGTCTCTTCTCCCACCAGAACTGCTTGTTCTGCTTGGAGAGACAAGATCATTCCCTGCTAGGGGAGGGACCCAGGTGAAATTTCACTGTAGTGTAAGGCTCTTCCCAGCGTCGCGGTGTTTCTCTGCAATGTGCGGTCCCTGTCACAGATGCAAGACCCCAGCCCCACTCAGCCCTGCTGATGTGGAATCTGCATCTTCACCAGCTCCCCGGATGACACCAGTGTCCCCTGTGTCTCAGCAGTGCTGCTCTATGACATCGCATTTCCCTGTCTCCAGCCCGTGACCTGGAGATGCATGGCTTTGGTGATTTCCATACTATTGATCCTGCTGAGCTGTCCCTGTGAGTTCTGCAGAGCTTTGTAGCGGGAATTATGCAAAAAGAAGAGAACATTTGGGAATCCCTGGGCTCAGCCCAGTTAAAATGACTTGTTTTCTGCAGGCTTTATAGCTTCTTTTTGATCAGTACATGTTTGCAGTTCATGTAGTTCACATTCATCTCAGTAATGTCCACAACACAGCTTGTTTCTTTTTTAATCTCCTTCCCTTTCCCCTCCCTTCCATCTCTAAATCCCCTTTCCCCATTTTCATTTTTGCTGTTATTTTTCTTAGCTCGTGCTCATGACAAAATGTTCACGTTCATTGTGGGGGTTTTGGTACCTGTATGAAACATATCGTAATTCTCCTTACTTCCCCTACCCCTCGTCTCCCCTCATCCTCAGTCTCCTGGACCCCTTCCCACTGGCGAGAGATCTAAGCCCTTGTTTCCTTCTATCTGTTCTTCATTTTGCTCTCTGTTTATATCATGCCTTACTCAAAGGAGAGACACTTTGCGGTGTTTAAGCTCACGTGTCTGATTTATTTCACTTCACATTATGGTCTCAAGGTGCATCCATTTTCCTACAAATGACTCAAATTTATCCTTTATGGCAGAGTAGTGCTCCATTGTGTGTAAATATCACATTTTCTTTATCCATTCATATGTTGGTGAGCATACAGTCTGCTTCTAGGATTTAGCTATTGCAAATCATGCTGCATGGCGATGCATGTATCACTGTAATATGACAATTTTAATTCTTTCAGGAAGAACCCTAGAATGAGAATAGCTGGGTCAAGTGGAATTTCTGATTTTTGTTGTTTGAGAAATCCCCATCCTCATTTTCATGGTAGTTGTATTAGTCTACATTCCTACCAAAGGTGCAAGAGTGCTCCTTTTTCACTGCAGGCTCACCAGCATGTGTAATTCTTCGACTTCTTAAAGATTGCTATTCTTTCTGGTCCAAGATGGAATCTTAGCATTGTTTTCATTTGCATTTCTGTAATGGTCAGAGATGCTGAACACTTTTTCATATATTTGTTGGTCTTTTGTACTTCTCCTGAGAAGTGTCTCTTCATTTCACTTGGCTATTTCTTGGTTTGGGTCTTTTAGTTTGGGTGATTTAATTTTTTGAGTTCTTTATGTACTCTAGCTATTTTTACAGCCTCTTTATAAAACTAAACTAGCGTTTTACAGTCTATGAGGGGACATACCGTTAGGTGAAGTGTTTCCCAAATTCACTCAATGAGGGAACCCCTTTCGGTACATTCAGACCAAGGCTCACCCCCAGCAACCTAACAGGCACCCATTTAGAAAGAGCCGCGGCAGACAAAGGGTGGTTCCCTAAGCAGACTGTATTCTCTGGACCGAGCTGCAGGAGGAGGCTTCTCTCCCATGAAGTGTCTGCGTGTGTATGTGTGTGCGGGTGTCTCCCCCTCCCTCCCTCTGTCACTTGCCCCAGTACTCTGGTTTTCTAGACGAAAACCCTACCCAAGCTCAAGCCCCTAGGTAGGACCCTCAAACCCAAGTGACTGGAAAATGAAAAGGACCAGGAGGTGGGGAGGTGGATGACGCCATTTGTGTTCTCACAGTGACTCCCACCAGAGGTGACAGCATCCTGTGGAAGTCAACACAATGACATCAGAGCTAGGAGCTGCTAAAGTGTGACTAAGCTCAGGCAGTGTTAGCATTTCATGAGCTCCATAACATCCGGAGGCCCCATTTCCCAGGCAAGGACAGTGAGCCAGCTGAGACATTCACCTTTCTCAGGTCAACCCAGAGGGCAAGAGGGGCAGCTGGAATCACACACGGGCAGACTGACCCTGTTCCGCCCATGCAAGGCCTCTTAGGGACACAACTATAATTACATCCTAATTACCACATGCAAGTACCTGCACACTCAAAGGCATGACCCTAGTCTCCACACACTCTTAAGAAAAACTAAATTCAGGTTTATACATGAAAGCAAATACACATATCCGTATACATGACAACGTACACGGTGTGATGAAAATACACAGTCATGTTTAAAATTTTTAAACATTGAGTAGACTAAATAATTAGTCTTGTTCAATATGCTCTCCTTTAATTGGGTCAGAAACACTTATCTCATCGTCCTTGCCACTTACCAAGGCAGTTCTGGAAGTCCTCTTCCGCGAGGGTTTCCATAAGCTGTGATCCAAAGTGCTGTGAATGCTGCCGCCGAGAGTCATCCAATGGAAAGACAGACTTGTAAAAACACGATGGCGTGTTCTCATCCACCTTAGTCACCAGATCTGGCACCCTGTGACTTCTGCCTCTTTCCAAAGTCAAAATAACCATGAAAGAGAAACATTATTCATTGACTCAGGACATCAGGGCAGCCACAAAAGCACAATTGAAGACACTCACAAAAGAGGACACCCAGAGCTGCGTCAGAAAGTGGCCAGAACAGTGGGATAAGTGTATTCCAATTAAGGGGAAGTGTTTTGAGGGTGCTTGGTTCAAAGTGTCTTGCGTTATAATAAAACTATTTTGATCCTACAGCATATAATGAGTTTGGAAATCTCCAGAATGACAAGAGTTCCATGTAACTGCCAGCGGACAGCTCACGTCATCCTCGTGGTGATCCCAGAGTAAAACACTGATTCTTGGCCCCACCTTGTGGAAGGGGAAACTGAGATCGAGGATTGGCAGTGATCTGTCCAATGTCTCACATTCACTGAAGGTGGCACAGTATGGATTAGTGCAGTTCTTATTGTCCCCTGAGGCCCGAGTCCCCATGTGGGCCACCTCTAGCCACTTTATACTTCTGTGCTCCAAGCGACCCAAAGGCCTACCCAGGTCCTGAGAAATTCTAGGTAACGGGAGGATGGCAGAAGAAGGTGTCATGGAGAGAGAGCTCATGGGGTGAAAGTTGTGGTTTGTGTTTAAGCCTCAGCTATCACACACACACACACACACACACACACACACACACACACACAGCCCTAGGGTTGCACTGCCCAAGGTGTTACTGCAGACCTTGCCATCATCCCATACCCGAGACACCTTCCTCTCCCCATTGGTGGTGACCAGCTGTACTCGCTAAACACTTGGAAGCAGAGGCCTGGCTGTGGGAAGGCAGAGAGGAGTCTGGAGGAAGAGGCAGGAGATAAGCACACAGTGAGGAGGTGGGAGAACCAGGAGGTGGGAGCATGCCAGGGCCTGGGGGTCAGGTCCTGTAAGCCCTCCTGCTTCTGCTGCAGGTACCCTGAGCGCTGCTCCCTTTCTCTCTCCTGCCTCAACTGTGGAGTGGCCCTCTTCCATGAGCAGCACAGAGGACAGGAGGGAGGCAGATGCCCTCTGCCCAGGAGTTCTGCGGGCTGCCCCTGCACACATGCACAAGCCTGCAGGAGATGCACATTCCCCTGATGGAGAAGCAGTGCTTCCCTGTGGCACTGGGGCTCCGCCACTGTATGGCTTCAACAAGTTGCCCGCCCTCTCTGGGCTTAGAAATTCCACCTGGCCCCAGAAAATGCAGGACGAAGGAGCTCTACCTTCCCAGCTGTGTGACCTGAGGAGGAGGAAGGATTTTCAATCAAGATCGCCACCTGGGTTCAGGTCCTTGCCCTCCCCGCTTACCAGCTATCCCCTCGGGTGTGTCACTGGCTTCTCAGTTCCCTGATTTCAATCGCTTTTCGGCCTTTTGGCTAAGATCAAGTGTAGTGTCAGTTCCCCGGTTTCTTCCCCTGCAGAATGGGCACAGTGGTGCCAGGTGGATAGTTGGGAAAGCAAGTGAGAACAAGTTAGACCGTGGGAAGGAACTGGCAGATAAGAAAGGAAATTTTGCATCATGGTTGGGATTCCAACAAAGATAATCTAAAGAAAGCCCTGGCTGAGGGTTCACATGGCATCTGCAGGCGCCCGGGTGTAAAAACCCGAATGCCTGACAGCTATGACACCGGCCTGTCAACAGAGCCCCCAGACTGCTGTGTGCAGTACAGAGGGATCTCAGGTAACACTGTTCCACGGAGCAAAACAAGGTGTGAAGCGGTCCAGACAGAATGCTTCCTCCAGGGTGAGAAATGAGGGAGATGTAGCTATGTAGCTGCTCGGATTTGCAAACAGAGCACTAGACTAGATGAATACACAAAAACCGGGAGGGTAAGGGAGTTTACTCATGGGGGCAGGCGGGTCAGGGAGGAAGAAACAGGGCTGGAAATGAATGTACCTTTTCATTTTGTAATCACTTTTGAGTCGTATTCAAAAGTAAAACTCAACAAAGTACAGGCTGCCTTGCAGTAGACAGGCGGCTGGGACAAATGGTGTAAATCAGCCAGCCTCTCTAATCCAGATGGACAGGCAGACAGACAGATAAACAGCTCAGGGACCAAGGTCTCCGAGGGGCTGAGGAATGGGCCAGCAGGCAGGGGCAGCCAGCACTGCACTGCTGCCACCCAGCCCAGCAGGCAGCCTGCGCCCTCTCCCTCAGACCAGGGCTGGCCGAGCAGGAGCGCTCCACCACTCCCTCCTGCTTCCCGGAATGAATGCTTTCTCTAAGCTCATTGCAAAACATCCTGGCTGGAGCTGCAAATGGGAATCCAGAAGCACCTCCTGGAGAGAAGGAACAGGCTCCTGAGGACATTCTGGCCTGGTGTGAGGCCTGCAGAGGGAGGGGCAGGGAAGGCCAAGCTGCTTGCTGTCCAGGGCCAAGCCCAGGCTCCCTGGCATGGCCACTTTTGGGTGAGGCAGCTGTGCAATACAGGCAGTGATGGATGTCAGGGATCCGCCCCAGCCCACACCTCACTCTGGGTGGCTTTGGGGACCAGTGCAGGGGTTGGCTTTTTTGTTGTTGTGTGTTTGTTTGTTTGTTTTTGGTACCAGGCATCCAACTTGGGACTTTACATTTGTGAAGCAAGCAGTGGAACCACTGAGTTAAATCCCCAGCCCTATACTGCTTTCTGAATGAACATATAATTCTTTTGGGGTGGGGTACCATGGATTGAACTCGGGACCTTGTGCTTGCGAGTCAGGCAGTGGAACCTCTGAGCTAAATCCCTGGCCCCCAAAACTTGTTAAGAGAGGAGAAAGGAAGCCCCCATGACCAGGTCTCCCCATCCCCCAGCCCACCTCCCTAAGAGTACAGGATTCTGTTTAAAGCACTAGCAGAGCACTGGCCTGAGTCTACCACCACGATGGGTCACCCAGGCAGTCCCTTCTCTCCCTGGGCCTCAGGTCCTCTATCTCTATTAGATAGGAATTTCCGGGGTATAGATTTCTATTTTGAAGCATCATCTGGCTTAGAACCTGGCATGTAGCAAAAGCTTGTGCTGAGTCTGCCGATGGAAGAGGGGCACCTCATCCCCTGAGCACTTCCTGGGACCCATGACTTCCCTCAAGGGTCTGGTTCTGTGTCCTTCCAAACTCCTGTAGTCACACGACCCTGACTCCTGCCCTTGTCCTCTGTCCAGTCTCTCAGGGATCTCATGCCCCACAGCACATAGACTGTAGTAAGGACTTTCAGATCTCAGTCTTACTGGCCTCCACATCTGTGTGTTCACTGTCTATGGGGTGTCTATGGGACGGACACTCACCAGCTGCATCCAAAACAGGAACTCTGGCGTGCTGTGCCTTTCTCTTGCTCTCTCTGTCTCTCTCTCTCTCTCCTCTCTCTCTCTCCCTCTCTCTCTCTCTCTCGCCCTTGCTCCTCCCCTCTCCAGTCTGTCATCCAATACCTTTATATGGGTCCTTTCTATTCATCTCATCTCTGTTATCCTAGCCAGAACTCACCATCACCACCACCACCACCACTACCATCATCCCTACTCCTGCAACACCGCCATCACCATCATCATCATCCCGTCCCCACCGCCACTCTCATTGTTACCACCTTGACCACCATCTTATCATCACCACTTCATCCTCACCACCATCCTCACCACCACTACCACCATCATCACCATCTTAGCATCAGTACAGGCATCATCACCATTGATTCTGTCATCATCCTTGCCCCTTCCCAGGTCACCAGTCTTCTATATGAGACCTTACTAACTAATCCTCTCCCCACAACAGACGTGGTTAAGGTCTAGATGTAAAACGTGTCCCAAAAGTCTCGTGTGTGTCGAAGGTGATGATGGTGCTACACTATACTCACCAGGGGATTCAGCCATTGATGAGTTCACAGCTGAAAGTCCAGTTAGGAAGCAGGGTCTGGTTGGAGGTGGTCACTGGGAGCCTGAGCTGGAAGGGTGCATTCTTGTCCCTGGCTCTTCCTCCCTTCTCTTCCTGCTTCTCACCTCCGTATGAGCAGCTATCCTCCACCACGCCCTTTCACCACGCCACTTCTGCCTTGAAGCAGCCCACGTTGGACCGAACTCACTGGAAACGGAGCCAAACCTCTCCTTTAAGTTGTGAGTGTCAGACATGTTGACCCAGCAATGGGAAAGTGACGAAGACAGTTTCTGAATCACAGGTATGATCCCGATCATCATGGATTGTTTGTTCCCCAGAATAAAGTTCAAATGACTTCCCTAGCCTTTAGTCATTCTCTGCCTCCCACTGTGACCTACCCAACAGCACAGAGCTCGGTCCCACCATACACTTCCGTGAGCACACCACATCTTTCCATCTTTGACTCAGTTCACACTCTTCCTTCTGTCTGAAGTCCCCTTCCCCTCTCTGCTCCCTGAATCCTGTTAATCCCTGCAGGTCCAAATCCATGCTGGTGCCTCTAGGAAGAAAGCATCATTCTCCCACTGAGCCTCTCCCAACTCCATCCCAGGAGCCAGTCCTGTCTACACCTCCTGAAATCCAGGGCTTACAATAACTCACCTACTACATGCTAAGCCCGGGGTCTGGCACAGGAAGAAGGCTAAAGGAAGTTCAGCAGCAGTAGATGGGAAAGGAAGTTGGCAAGAACAGGAAGTTCTTCCCTAACTGTATCAATGTGAGGTCCAACATCCTTTATTAGGGCACAGCCCACATCCAAGGCACCCAGCTCCACAAGATGGAAAGGCCCTGAGGCCACTCCATGAAGATAGGACAAAACCCTTCCCTGCCCCTTCCAGGCACACCAGCTGACTGGGGCAGGAGGCAGCCAGGCAATTCAGATATTCAGGACCTCTCACACACCCAATCCCTGCACACCGTTCAGCTCATCTTGCTGTCTCCAGTTTTGAGCTGAAGACCAGCTCATTTCACACGGAGACCTCCCTTCCACTCAGAATTTGCTCCTCAGAAAAAGCACCCCTTCTTGTTGAAGCAGACCTGGGGAATGGGCCACTGCTCTCAACGTTCTCATGTGAGAAAACCAGCATTACTGCACTGGCTACATTCTTGCAGCATGGCCTTGGGTGGGAGATGTGGAGTAGGGAGCAGGGTGCCCCTGTTAGAGAATGGTGAACCAGATGTGCCCTTTCCCCAGAAACCAAAAGGGTGGATCAGTTCCTGTCCTCAAGTGGTTCAACTCCTCTGGGACCAACTGTCCCAGAGATGCTGCTGGCCACCACATCTGGGGACCCGAGAGCCTGGGCAGGGTCAGTTGAGAAAGTGTGACACGATTCTCCAGACTGGATCTGTCACCCTTGGCAAGGGCAGTTCCAGCTGGGGAGGAGGGGACCGTAACTTAGCCCACAGCCGTTCTCCTTTCCTGGCCTTTGCACAGAACAACAGGGTGATGTGCCTCCCTGTGTTGGTCTTCGTCAAGCACAGGCTTCTGTTTTAGAAATAAAGAACTTGGGGCTCCAGATAACAGCCACTTAACTGTCCTGGGGCTCTCAAGGTCACCAAGAGTGACAACACACAGGCCTATCGCTCTCGGGTTCACCTCTGAGCAGGGCCCACAGTGCCTGGCACACCTGTCTCTGCACTGCGAGCCAAGGACCTCTGGGTCAGGGCTGGGCATGTCCACGCAGCACCAAATCAAGGGACCATGGCCCACCTGGGTCAGAGAGTGCCCAGCAGGAGAGCTGGACCAGTCCCATCCGGCGCCCCGACCCTGTCACCCTCTGCCCTCAGCCTCACTCACCCCACGTCACACACCCACTCCGATACCCTCACTGTCACCACCTCTTGATGTCCCTAGTTCTCCCGCCCCTCTCCAAATCTCTGTCTGTTCTCCCCACGGTCTTCCCATTTCCCTCTCCTGCCTCTACTTCCTGCCCCTCCTCTGCCCCAGCCCGCCCAGGCCATCCCCATGTGGTCCCCAAGCTTGAGGCACACAGTCTGGAGAATGAGCCCCCCGCCCCAGCCACCTGCCTATGTTTTGGTTCACATTCCGGTGTTTGTTTACCTCTCCAGGTGTCGCCTGTACAGTGGAGAGCTCACTTTCACATTTATTACCTCATTTGCTCTTGACAAAGACTCTGTGAAGATCACAGAGGGGGAAAGACAAGAAGAGTTATCTCTCCTCCCTGTGAGCAGGGGAAGAGACTATACAAGGTCGTAAAGCTGTCTTCCTCGACAGGAGCAACCCCAAATACTGACATGGGCCTCTGTGCCCTCAGCCAGGTCTGCAGTCATACCCTGAGAGGATGCAATGCACTCCAGCACCCCAGGTTTGTTCTGACCCATTTTCTTCTGGTTCAGCTAGCCGAGATCCCTACTGTACCAGGCAACCAAGGCCTGCCGGTTCCTGGAAGAGCCATCTCCAGGAACGTCTCCTGGCCTTGCAGAGTGGCAGGAGCATCAGGTCCCGGGTGAGGATGGCAGCCTCGGGGCTGTGCTAAGCAGGGCTCCGACTCCCACCACACAGAGACGCTGTGTCCTTTGTCCCAGGCCTGGAGTGAGGCCAGCTACAGAGCAGCCAAAAGGGATTTGCACTCCGAGGTCAGTGGGGAGGTGATGCTTTGGAACACAGAGCTGATAGCTGCTCAATGACTGCTCTGCGGTTCCACCAGCACTCCCAGCTCTTCAGGTTCACCTGAGCTCCACATCTCTGTCTGCCACCGTCTCTGATCCACTCTCCCTCCATGGGAAGCCAGTGGTACCACCCCCCCCCAGCCCCTGGAGAGCAAGCTGAGGCATCCGGGACTCCTCAAAACCCCTTACCCGCAACCAGGCTCTGGACCAGGTTTCAGGAATGCCGCCTCCCACGGGCTGCCTCCCCTGGGGCTCCTGCCTTCCATCCCGCCTTACTCACCACCCAAGGGTAGCAGAAGACCGACAGCTTGGGCTCTGTGGAAGGTAGCGCTTAAATTCAGCCACTTTTGTAAGTATGGGACTTTGGCAAATTACTTGCTTCCGGAGCATCTTAACATCGCTGTGCTTCCTCTCCCCACTCTGTCTCATGCCTACCAAGTGGCCCTCTAATTACAACTTGACTTCCTGTTAGAATCCCCACCCGGAAGATAAGATGCTGAGTGGGGTCATGAGGCCACTCAACGTGACAGTTGTAGCTCTCCTTGCGAAGTCATTATGTGTTATTCCTGTTTACCAGAAAGAAAACACAATAGGATAAAATGTCCAAATGAGAGGGAGAAATCGGAGGCCATCAACATAACACCAATGGCAACAACTAACATGAAGGCAGCAGAAAGCAGGATATTCGAGGCTCTCAAAGCCCTGGGAAGTGACTGAGCTGCAGGCTTGGCTTAAAGTTTGCCACCTGCAGACCCACACGTAGACAGAGTTAAACTGAATTACACGCTGAGCGCCTCTTGTCCGAAGTGCCTAAGCCCAGAAGCATCTCAGTTTTTTCAGATTTTGGACTATTTGCACATAAGTAATAAATACCTGGAGGTAATTTTACAGTATCTTTCATGCCCATGAGTTCTGACCATGACCTGTTACATGAGGTCAGTTATAGAACTTTCCCTTGTTAATGTCATGTCTACTACAATTTTAGATTTTGCAGCACCTCCAACTTTGGATTTTCAGAATAGGCATGGATGTTCAACCTCTACTAAACGGGCAGTAAGCTTCCTGTCCCTGGAGGTATACAAGAGTCTGCCCACCTTGTTAGCAATGTTGCAGACAGTGCCTTTTTTGAGTTCCTCTCCTCCTTTCCACTGCTAACACATTCACTCCATCACAAAGCCCTAAGTGACTGTTAATTGTTTCCCTCTCCGTCCCTACCACCTGAGCCAAGTGACTGTCCCCTCTTGCCTGCACGGGGACAGCAGCTCCAAGATGTTTCCCTGCATCTCCTCTGCTCCTCATTTGCTACACAGAAGCCAGACTGAGTTCCAGAAGCAGGAAGGAGCTCAAACCCTCTCTGGACTTCCAGTGCCCTGGCGGTAGGTCTGACTGCCATGGTGTGGCCCCAGGCCCTTCTTACCTCTCCAGCACCTCCTACCCAAGTGGACACCATGCAGGCCAGGCAGAAGAGCTGGCAGCCTGCTTCTCCTCCCCACCTCTGGCCCTGCAGACTCCCTGTCTTCACAAGTACACTCTCCATTTCTCTATCAGGTACACCTGGCTGCCACACCCGTCCATCATGTTCCAGCTTCCACCTGGCCCTTGGAGCCCTCCTCGGAACCAGAACCTGTACAGGGCCAGCCTGGTCACAGTCCTGGGGAAGCCTGCATCTCCTTCCTCCCATATCACATGCACAGCGAGGGCCTTTCAAGACCGGGAGGTCAGGGACTGTGCAGTGTGGCCTCAGGATGCCAACTTTGTGCCCGGGAAAGGCTGCAGAGCAGGGCAGGCTCCTGGCATAGGTCCCACCTGGCTGGCTGTTCTAGAGCCTGGTCTGACCACCAGGAAGGAGAGCTAGGAAGCCACCTAAATAAATTTCTGCATGGCCCGTTGGCTCAGGGAGCACCACTCCATCACACCAGGGCCTCGCCAAAGCCACAGCTCGCTGGGGGGCTCAGGCAGTGCTCTGTGCCTGCTGGCATAATAGCCCCACACACCTGGCTGCCCCAAGGCACCAAGGCCTCCTTGCCCTGCATGGAGCCCATTGCAATGAGGCTTCTCAGGCACCAGGTCTGGCTCATATTATTTCAGCATCTTCAGTGTCTTCCCCAGCTGGTTCCCCTCACTCTCCTTGTACCCATCTGGGACAGCTATGCAGGCCTGAGAGGCAGAAGAGGATGGGACAGAGAGGAGCCCCAAAGCCGCAGCTGCCACCTGGGCTCCAGGCCATGGGCCTCATAACAGGAGCAACAAAAGGAAAGCCAGAGTGGTCACCCAGTCCCCTCAGACCCTGTGCATTCCCTGCTTTCCACTAATTATGGCTTGTGTGTGCCAGCACCAGGTCTGTGCCTGTTCTACACAGAAATGGATTCGCCCCTTACAGTGCCGCGGGCAGGAGCTGCTACTATTGCCATTATTTGACAGATGGGAAATGGGGGCACAGAGAGATTTAGCAACTTCCCCAGAGTCCAGAGCTTTATGTGTGCAGCCAGAACTCAAACATGGGCAGGCGGGCTGCGCTCAGGCTGTGCCACTTCCAGAACATTCCCTGGCCCTGCAGTCAGGCCTGAAGGCCCCATCCAGTGTCGAATCCTTCAGCCTGGACCATCATCGCCTGTGAACCCCAGCAGGAATGGCTTTGTCCACGGTCCCACCACTCATTGGCTCTTCCTAGGTGCTGTGGGCGAAAGGAGATATTTCAGAGAGGTGCTTAAAAACATGGTGAGCATCAGCAGATGCCTGTGGTGGTCATTCCAGGGCCCTCTGGGATCTTTTCAGACGGTCGGATTGATCAAAAGTTGATGAGGGAATTGAAGAGCGAGAAGAAGGCAGCAAACTGGTCCTGGCCCAGCTCTGCCTTGCACCAGCTCAAGGCCTTGGACTGCTCACACCACCCTCCTGAGCGCAGTTTGTTGCTTTATAAACTGGGATGGGACAACCAACCTTGTGGTTAAAAAAAAAAAAAAGATAGATAAAGAGAAAAGGAGGAAGGGATTTTTTAAAAAGAGAGAGAGAATCCAAACATTATGTACATGTTAACTAAAAGTGTAGTGAATGTTTAAATTTGTTTAATGTGTTATAGTAAAAGATGCATTGCCATGAATCCCCTTCATGTCAAACACACTCATCCCATCGTTCCGGTCACTTTCTGAAGCCGCTCTGGATGTCCTCTTTTGTGAGTGTCTTCAGTTGTGCTGCTCTATCTGCCCTGATGTCCTGAACTGACTCCAAACATTCGACGACTGGCATAGTCGTTCTGACCCTGGGGAAAGAGGAGGCAGACATCGCCAGGTCCACTGAACACGATGGATGAGCACACGAGCCTTTCCACCCGATGTCACTGGGCGGCAGCACTCGCTGTGTCTCTGACCACACCTTACAAAGACACTCGCGAGAGAGGACTCTCAGAACTGCCTCAGAAAGTGGCCGCAACAATGGGATAAGGGTGTTCAAAGCAAGGGGGAGGGTATCGTGAAGGGGATTAATGGCAATGTGTGTTTTACTGTGTTAATGTAAGCATTTGCAGTGTATTTTGGTCACATCACATAAAAACACTTGGCCCTGGCCCAGCACACAGTGGGCCTTCACAATGGAGCTCTCCTCTGGATTCTAAAGCAAAGCCAAGATGGAGCTGGGTGGGAGCTGGGTGGCTTCAAAACAGAGGAGGAGCAGGGTGCAAAGTGGGGAGACAGAAAAACATAGGAGCCTTGGAAGAGGAGGCTAGGCCCTCAAGGGACAAAGGCCAGCATGATTGTGAGCCTGCTGGTTCCCTCCTGGCTGTGAGCCACCTTCGAAGTCCTCTGAGGGCCCATTCAGCAGAGGTTTTATCTCATGACAGCTGAGGGAAGGGCTCCGGCTACATTATCCTCCAGCTCACTCTCGATTCACAAAGAAAACACAATTTCTCTGGATTGTAAATCAGGGGCTGGTGACCCAGGGAAAGGGAAGCCTGAATCACAATTCCCAAGGAACACTTTACAAAGCCACTGAGAGAAGCTAGTTTTCTGAGCAGAGGATGGTGGTGCACAGGAGGAGGAGGAGGTGGTGTGCAGAGCTGACAGCGATTGCTGTGAATATAAAATGAAGACCCCACATGGGGAAACCAAGATCACAAGAGAGGGACTTTGGGTACACGGTGGCAGAACAGAGGCTTACTTGGAGTCTCCAAGTCCAGAGCTAGTCCTGATCACTTGGGCCAGGTGAAGGGAAACTCAAAGGGAGGTAGAGGGAGTTCCTGGTGCCCCTTCTGGGACCTGGGAGCTAAAGGACCCACTAGGAGAGGCAACCTGAGCAGTCGAGGCCTCAGGTTTGCTGGGTAATCGGAGGGCTGTACCCAGCTATGGAGAAATGAAGTGTGGTCAGGCTGCGTGCTGTGTCTCTGCTTCCACCCCTGCCACAGATGGGAGTGAGGCTCAGATAAAGGACCCACTAGGAGAGGCAACCTGAGCAGTCGAGGCCTCAGGTTTGCTGGGTAATCGGAGGCTGTACCCAGCTATGAAGAAATGAAGTGTGGCCAGGCTGCGTGCTGTGTCTCTGCTTCCACCCCTGCCACAGATGGGAGTGAGGCTCAGGCCTCGCCCTTCCCAGTCCCCTTTCTTCCTTCTGGGAGTATTCATTGGTATAACTCACACCTGAGTGCACCTCATGCCAGTCCCAGGAGGCTCTTAGCCCAACTTGTAAAGGACAACAGATTCACATCAATGCTTTGGAGAGACTAGAACATTCTACCAAGGGCTCAGACAGGTTGGGGTGTATGGGTCTGGCTTCTACCAACATCTGACAGAGCCCTTTCTCCTGGTGGTCAGAAGCCCACACACGTCAGGTGTAATAGCACATGCCTATAATTCCAGTCTTTGAGAGGCTGAAGCAGGAGGGTCACAAGTTTGAACCTAGCCTGGGTAATTCAGCAACTTAACAAGACCCTGCCTCAAAAAAAGAAGAGGGGGGCTGGGGGTGTAGCTCAATGTAAAGGTACTGGGCTCTATCCCCAGTACAGAAGGAGGAAGGAGGAAGAGGAGGAGGAGGAGAAAGAGGATGACAAAGATAACTTAACAAGACCCTGCCTCAAAAAAAGAAGAGGGGGGCTGGGGGTGTAGCTCAATGTAAAGGCACTGGGCTCTATCCCCAGTACAGAAGGAGGAGGAGGAAGAGGAGGAGGAGGAGAAAGAGGATGACAAAGGGGATGAGGAGGGACAGGAAAGAGGAGAAAGGGGAGGAAGAGGAAAGTGGAGGACTACGCATACATAAATGTGAAAGTTCCAAGAAGCTAGGACAGAGCAGTAGAACAGGCACTGACCCCCCAGGGTTTCCACAGTGTGTGCCTAGATGGCTGTGATCTATCCCTTCCCCCTCTATAAAGTCTGTCTTTGCCTTTCACCTTCTTAGAGCATGGGTCCTTTAATATCTCAGAGGATTATAGCACATCACTGCTCCTGCCTGTGCCTCAGTTTCTCTTCTATGAAATGGGAACAGCAACCCACCCACCACCCACCCCAACCACCAGGGCTGTTCTGGTCCCAACCTGCTATGGTTCACTGGGAGGTCACGGCACTGGTAGCCTGGGCCTGCTTTGAGGCCTCTTTCTTTCCCAATACTCTTCTTCAACATTCCCTGCAAGACACGAGCAGAAAGATGTGAGTCACACAAGGTAAGGCTGGAAAGCTACAGAGGCCTCCTCAAGCCACCAGATCTGGTAGCTGAGAAGCCATAGCTTCCACCCTGACCCCTGTTGTTCCTGGTGCCAATGAGGCTGAAGACCAGAACCATGAGTACAGAGAGGATGCAGGACAGGGACAATTTAGGCAGAGTAGCACCACGGTGAATTCACTAGGCACAGAAGAGTTTGCACCACTGCCACTCTAGGTTACCTGTGCCCAGCAGTCAGTGTCAGCCATACCCTTCACCCTTAGCTCCACCAGTCCACCCATCCTTCTCCTGCCATGGGATCCCCCCACGAGCAGTTCTTGGTCTCCATCTTTGGAGCAGCACTATAACCTGCCCGGCTAGCAACTTGGCCCTCACTCCTAGTTCCGCCCTACTGTGGTACCCTCCCAGCTGAGCCATTGCCAGTTGATTCCACTCAAACCCTAAATTCTCTTTCTCTTTCTTTCTCTGCACCTACCTAAACCCTCACTCAGCCTCATCACATGGCGCTCTCCCACAGATGGGGAATTCTCTGGGACATGGTGGTTTCTTTCACAGGACCTCATCCTCAAGCCCAGAACATGGGGACCCAGCAGGTGCTTACAAAAGATTTCCTGACCAGAAAGGATCAGGAAGTCTTGGGTGGTAGAGACTCTTGAGGGGTGTCTATAAGCTCAAGTACATGTTAACCCTGTGGACCCAGAGGGAAAGTGTGTTGAAAGCATACCCCAGATGCACCCCTAGATGGAGGGACCCCCTGGCAGAATGACAAAGTGAGGAGGCAGGATAGAAAAGGCCTTCCAGGCTGGACGCCAGTGAGCCTTGAATGCCACACTAAGGCACACATTGGAGGGAGCTTGACTTTATTTACTTTCCTCCCATTTGTCTTTTAGATGGAAAGTACTCTGACAGCATTTGAGGAAGACAAATTGGGAGACAGACCGGCATTTGGCTCTGAAAGCCTTGCCCAGCCTCTCATGAGATCACATTTCCCTTCTTTGGGCCAAACTCTTTAAAGCACTTTGGCATCGGGTGAAAGATTGTCAGAGCCAAAGAACTGGAGAGGGCACCTTGGCTGGTCGCCAAGGTCATGCTGGGGCGTGCTCCTCTCCTGCCCTGATGCCCCATCCTGGTATCCCCTTTGGAACAAGGACCCGAGGCAGAAATGGCCAGGGAGACATAAGGGACAAGATGGAGATATGATACAAGGTATCAGCCAACCACAGGTGTCTGCTGGGGTCCTTGAGAGGTGTCCCTGCAAAGCAGGCTTCATGGCTAGGATGCTGC
>NW_022900932.1:13088544-13182911 GCF_012274545.1 Fukomys damarensis | reverse complement strand
GCTGTGAATATAAAATGAAGACCCCACATGGGGAAACCAAGATCACAAGAGAGGGACTTTGGGTACACGGTGGCAGAACAGAGGCTTACTTGGAGTCTCCAAGTCCAGAGCTAGTCCTGATCACTTGGGCCAGGTGAAGGGAAACTCAAAGGGAGGTAGAGGGAGTTCCTGGTGCCCCTTCTGGGACCTGGGAGCTAAAGGACCCACTAGGAGAGGCAACCTGAGCAGTCGAGGCCTCAGGTTTGCTGGGTAATCGGAGGCTGTACCCAGCTATGAAGAAATGAAGTGTGGCCAGGCTGCGTGCTGTGTCTCTGCTTCCACCCCTGCCACAGATGGGAGTGAGGCTCAGGCCTCGCCCTTCCCAGTCCCCTTTCTTCCTTCTGGGAGTATTCATTGGTATAACTCACACCTGAGTGCACCTCATGCCAGTCCCAGGAGGCTCTTAGCCCAACTTGTAAAGGACAACAGATTCACATCAATGCTTTGGAGAGACTAGAACATTCTACCAAGGGCTCAGACAGGTTGGGGTGTATGGGTCTGGCTTCTACCAACATCTGACAGAGCCCTTTCTCCTGGTGGTCAGAAGCCCACACACGTCAGGTGTAATAGCACATGCCTATAATTCCAGTCTTTGAGAGGCTGAAGCAGGAGGGTCACAAGTTTGAACCTAGCCTGGGTAATTCAGCAACTTAACAAGACCCTGCCTCAAAAAAAGAAGAGGGGGGCTGGGGGTGTAGCTCAATGTAAAGGCACTGGGCTCTATCCCCAGTACAGAAGGAGGAGGAGGAAGAGGAGGAGGAGGAGAAAGAGGATGACAAAGAGGATGAGGAGGGACAGGAAAGAGGAGAAAGGGGAGGAAGAGGAAAGTGGAGGACTACGCATACATAAATGTGAAAGTTCCAAGAAGCTAGGACAGAGCAGTAGAACAGGCACTGACCCCCCAGGGTTTCCACAGTGTGTGCCTAGATGGCTGTGATCTATCCCTTCCCCCTCTATAAAGTCTGTCTTTGCCTTTCACTTTCTTAGAGCATGGGTCCTTTAATATCTCAGAGGATTATAGCACATCACTGCTCCTTCCTGTGCCTCAGTTTCTCTTCTATGAAATGGGAACAGCAACCCACCCACCACCCACCCCAACCACCAGGGCTGTTCTGGTCCCAACCTGCTATGGTTCACTGGGAGGTCACGGCACTGGTAGCCTGGGCCTGCTTTGAGGCCTCTTTCTTTCCCAATACTCTTCTTCAACATTCCCTGCAAGACACGAGCAGAAAGATGTGAGTCACACAAGGTAAGGCTGGAAAGCTACAGAGGCCTCCTCAAGCCACCAGATCTGGTAGCTGAGAAGCCATAGCTTCCACCCTGACCCCTGTTGTTCCTGGTGCCAATGAGGCTGAAGACCAGAACCATGAGTACAGAGAGGATGCAGGACAGGGACAATTTAGGCAGAGTAGCACCACGGTGAATTCACTAGGCACAGAAGAGTTTGCACCACTGCCACTCTAGGTTACCTGTGCCCAGCAGTCAGTGTCAGCCATACCCTTCACCCTTAGCTCCACCAGTCCACCCATCCTTCTCCTGCCATGGGATCCCCCCACGAGCAGTTCTTGGTCTCCATCTTTGGAGCAGCACTATAACCTGCCCGGCTAGCAACTTGGCCCTCACTCCTAGTTCCGCCCTACTGTGGTACCCTCCCAGCTGAGCCATTGCCAGTTGATTCCACTCAAACCCTAAATTCTCTTTCTCTTTCTTTCTCTGCACCTACCTAAACCCTCACTCAGCCTCATCACATGGCGCTCTCCCACAGATGGGGAATTCTCTGGGACATGGTGGTTTCTTTCACAGGACCTCATCCTCAAGCCCAGAACATGGGGACCCAGCAGGTGCTTACAAAAGATTTCCTGACCAGAAAGGATCAGGAAGTCTTGGGTGGTAGAGACTCTTGAGGGGTGTCTATAAGCTCAAGTACATGTTAACCCAGTGGACCCAGAGGGAAAGTGTGTTGAAAGCATACCCCAGATGCACCCCTAGATGGAGGGACCCCCTGGCAGAATGACAAAGTGAGGAGGCAGGATAGAAAAGGCCTTCCAGGCTGGACGCCAGTGAGCCTTGAATGCCACACTGAGGCACACATTGGAGGGAGCTTGACTTTATTTACTTTCCTCCCATTTGTCTTTTAGATGGAAAGTACTCTGACAGCATTTGAGGAAGACAAATTGGGAGACAGACCAGCATTTGGCTCTGAAAGCCTTGCCCAGCCTCTCATGAGATCACATTTCCCTTCTTTGGGCCAAACTCTTTAAAGCACTTTGGCATCGGGTGAAAGATTGTCAGAGCCAAAGAACTGGAGAGGGCACCTTGGCTGGTCGCCAAGGTCATGCTGGGGCGTGCTCCTCTCCTGCCCTGATGCCCCATCCTGGTATCCCCTTTGGAACAAGGACCCGAGGCAGAAATGGCCAGGGAGACATAAGGGACAAGATGGAGATATGATACAAGGTATCAGCCAACCACAGGTGTCTGCTGGGGTCCTTGAGAGGTGTCCCTGCAAAGCAGGCTTCATGGCTAGGATGCTGCAGAACCTGCCTCCTCCTAGATCCCAAGAGGCCATGGATTCTCCATTCAGCCACTTGGAATGAGAGCACCTGGAGGCTGTGACAAGTGCCCTCAGCATCACACCTCCCTTCCTCCCTTTTCCACTGCCCTTCTTAGACTGGGCTGCAGCCCAAACCCAGAAGGGCCTCCCAAGGGTCTGGAGCCCACGGGGACTGCACACCACAGTCTTCATCCTGGAATCATTTGAACTGTCCATCACTGTATCCGCATCCTCTCCTTGAGGCACAATGTGGGTGCCATCCCTTCCGAGGAGTCTCCCTGAGCCCCCGTCAGCCTCTGCTAGGTGCCCCTCTTTGTGCACCTTCCCTCCTCTGCCCTCACTCACCTCCCTCAAAGCCCTAGCTTTGGAAACAACCAGATGGGACAGCTGCCTGTGCCTCCCTAGACTGCACCTCCTCCAAGTGTTCCTGATTCGGTGGGCACCATAACACTGGCACCTGGCAGGTGCCCGATCACACCCACGAAGGCCCAGGGAAGTAGGATGGGGAAGGTGGGAGGAAGAGGACCAGGCTGGTGAGGAGGAAATGGTGTCAGCCTCGGCTGGGATGGAGGGGGCAGTGAAAATGAAGGTCGGGTTCTGGTGTCTTCAGTCTTGTGCATGCCTCAGAACACCTGGAGGGGTGCCAAACCCAGAGAACAGACCCAGCCCAGGGCTTCTGGTTCTGCAGGCCTGCCCCCCCCAGGGACTGGCATTGTAACAGGTGACAGGAGATGCTAATGCTGCTGGTCTCGGGATTGTGCTTTGAAAACCTGACCGACCGGGGTGGTGCAGCTGAGTGCACTGAAAAGGAGTCCAAAAGGAGGAGGTGGCAGGCTGGGGCCAGGCTGTGCAGGGCATTGAATGGAAACTCAGAGGCTGCACCGCCACTCAAAGGTTCAGTGGGCAAGAGGAAGGAGGAAGAGCTCTGAACCCACAGGTTGGAAGGAAGAGATATCCACAGCCCTGAGTGTGACTCCCCAACCCCACCCCACCGACTGCATGGCATTGGCGGCTACCCCAGGGGGCCACACTCCCTCCTGTGTGAGGGCGAAGAATCGAGGCCTGCCCACCTCCTGAGAGCAGGTGTGCCTGGCTGGGAGACGGCCATGCGAGGGCTTTGAGCACTGGAAGGCCCCCAGCAGATGTGAGAGTGATTATTATAATCTCCCCTCCCCCAGATGGCATGGTCCCTGTTGCCCCCTCCTCCGCCTGCCAGGCCCCTCTCAGCCGTCCCTGGGGACAGGACAAGAAGGGCCCAGCCGACTGGGCACTGGCCGCCTCCTGGGGGTGGGGGGCTAGCCCTGCCTCCTGCATCCCAGGCCTTTCTTCAGGTGCAAGGACCCAAGTGGCTGTCAGCAGGCGGCTCCTCTGCAGGGCACCTCGGGCGGTGGGAGGCGGTGGCGGGGGTGGCGCAGCACAGCCAGGGAACAAAGGCCGGCGGGGAGCTGGCAGGGCTCCATCAGGGTTCAATGCACAATGGCCCCGGGGGCTGGCGGCTTCGCTCCTGGCCGACATTTGCATAATGTCTGGGGCAGGAACAGGTGCCCGGTCAATAGGCGATTGTGAGGCTGCTCTGTCAAAAGAGAAGGGCCTGCATTGAAGGCCAGGCTTGCTATTGCAATGCAAATAGCATTCAAAGCCGACCAGCCTGGCCTGGGCTCCCGGGAGTCCCAGCTTCATGAAAGCCACTGAGCCAGCCCGGCTGCTGCCGCTGCTGGTGCCCGCTTTGTCTGAGGCCAAAGGGTGGCATCAGCAGTGGGGGCTGGGAGCCCGAGGCAGGAAGCAAGGCAGCCCATCTAGGAGGGCTTCCCGGAATAGGAATGGATGTAGCTGAACTTGGGGTGAGCAGCTTGTTTGAAGAGCCCAGTGCATGTGCCACAGTGCCATCTGCAAGGACCACTTATGCCCAGCCACCCAAGATTCAGGGTCATCTGTCATGGCTTTACTGAGCTTGGTTACAGATTGTCACCACTATGGCTCCTTTGTGTGGGTTACCTCATTCAATCCTCAAAGCAGCCCTGTGAGATAGTGTTCTTACTTTCATTTAACCACTGGAGAAACTGAGGCACACAGAGTTTGCACAACTTAGTTTAGAAGTAAACCCAGGGCCTCTCACATGTAAGGCAACCTTGCTGCCACTGAGCTAGACCCGCAGTCCCAAAGTCATACGCTTGATCTCTGTGCCAGGGCTGCCAAGGGGATCCCTCAAAGCTTCAAGGGGAAACCCAAGCAGAAAGTCCTAGCTGGACCAGACCCCATGTCCTCCTCCCTGGCTGGCTTTCACCTCTAACTGAAGAAGTGTCACGCAGGGAAGGGCCTCGGGCTGACTCAAGGATGGACACGCGGAAGATGGCAGAGGTAAAGACACTGAGACTGTATTTCTCCCAACATCAAAGGTAAGGAAACACTCACTCTGCCTCATAGAAATATCCCCAGTTATGGGCACCCTTACTTGGCACCTGGCAAGTGATTTCTGATCTCTGGGTCTCAGTTTTCTCGCCTGTAGAATAGAAGGTTCTACTGAGTCGCAGCCCGGGATGTGGGGAGATCACAATAATGTGACACGAAGTGGGTCCCTGATCCTGTCATCTCAGAAATCCCTGGCCCCACCCAGTTTCGTGTTGCGACAGAAGAAGAACCACAAACATTTGTGCAACGGTGAGTGTAATAAGTCACTCACTTGCATTCCACTGGCTCTGCAAGGTTTGTTCCTTTTTAGAAAAATTTTTTCATGAAATTTTCTGGGGACTCCCCCATGAAATCTACCACAACCTGCTATGTTCTAGATGTCCCCCCGCCATTGCCGCTGCGCTAAAGGAAACTCCCTATTGCACAGGGCAGGCTTGAGGGACTCTCCAAGCTTCCTTGTGGGGCCTGGTTGTGCTCAACTGCCGTTGCCCAGCCTGGGCTCTAACTTGTGATCCTCCTGCCTCAGCCTCACAGAGTGCTGAGATTATAGCCCTGGGTACCTGTTCTCCCAGGAAATCAACAGTGGCTGCCTGGAGGTACTGTTGAGAAGGATGCAGGCACAGCAGGGAAGACCCTCACTGCCCCCATCCGGTCCCCTTTGTGATGAGGTTTGACCTATGGCTTCAGGAGGAAACCAAATGCAGAGGGGACCAACGGAGTCCCCAAAATCCACGACGACAATGTCAAACCAGAAATACTGATTATTTTCTTTTAAACAGAATATGCCTGAGTGTTTTTAAATGTACCATTTTTACAATTAGAAGAAGAATAGCTCCATGGTAAGACACTTGCGTAGCAGGTGTGAGAAGGAGGCCCTGGTTTTGATCCCCAGCACCACAAATTAATTAATCAATTAGAATTAGAAAAACAATAAGGCCTTTTCAGGGCAAAAGTTTAAATGCTGGGAGAGGACCTTCCTGTTACCACAGGAAAGGCCTAATAGGTTGGCGGGGTAGATTCCCGGAGTTGAAGGCAGCATTAGTGGAGGGGACAGCGGCTGTCAGCAGTGTGGTTGCCTGCACTTGCAGAGTGCTTTCCAGTGTCCAAACTGTGCCTCACCCACTTTCCAGTTGGTCCTTAAACGATGCTACGGCAGGAGGAAAAACAAGCTCTCCTGACCCTCATTTTGCATGGGGAAAATGGAAGTTCAGATATTTCATGTGATTCACCCAAGGTCACGGAGTTAGTGGCACAGCGGAGCTGTGACTCCTGGTGATGGGCTCTGGGCAAAGTCAGGAATGAGCCTAGGGCGAGCCAGAGCCCTCTTCCCACAGGGCTACATCCCCAGGCTTTTTATGATGACACAGGATTATGCTAAATAATCCAGGCTGGAGTCAAACTTGCAGTCCTCCTGCCTCAGCCTCTCAGAGTGCTGGGAGGACAAGCAAGTGCCACCATACCCAGTGTGAGTCACTGCACTTGAGGAAGCAACTCAGGCCCCATCAGCATCCTGCACGGGGCTGCTGGTGCTGCGAGTGTGGACTTTCCCCAGTGGAGGACAGGGTGGCCTTGGGGTCCCGGGCCCAGTGCCGCAACAGCTCCTGGCACACAATGCGCCCTTCTCCTGCTGTCCCAGCTGCAGTTCTTCACTGAAATACGGATGCTCAACCTGCACAGCTGGGTGCAGCAGCTGCCATTGCCTTGCACTGGTTACAGCAGACACCCAGGGGGACCCCATATCTGAAGGTCCAGCATTTGATCCCAGTGAAAACACTAGCACTGAAACAAGGAGAGCCCAGATTTCTTCTTATTAAATGACTGGGAAAGAAATCACAAGTGGTTGATGGGTTTGTTTCCTGAGTGACCCAACACACCTACGCAGCGGGAAGCAGTAAGAACAAGGGACAGTGGGAAGATCCGGAATCTGTGAGGCCTAATTCCACCTTGGGCAAACCAGGTGGCCTTAGCTGAACTGCTACCCACTGGAGCCTCTGTTGTCACAGTTACAAAATGGGAGTCTCAGAAAAATGCATGTGAAGAAATGACAGGAAAATGCAAACCAAATGACCAGGAAATTTAGAAGGCTCGGTGTAACTGAAACCAAATGTCTCCCCCAACCCCGTCCGGAGGAAGACTCCTTCTAACTCTTCCAGTTACTGCCTCTGGTCTGCCTGTGACCTTTGGGATGTTCTTGAAGGAAGCAGGTCACTGGGGAGTTTGCTGCTTTCCTTGCAGTGGCTTGGATTGGGGGTTTATGGGGCTGTGGCCGTGGACTTGCAGTTGAAGGGATGAGGTGCTCACCCCTGAAATCCCAATCCTCGGGCTATGAGCATCTATGAGCCCCAAGAGCCATGCCACGAGACTTCACACATCAAAGGGCTGTTTCTGGAGCTCAGGCTCTGGATCTGATGCCCAAGACACAAAGGTATGGGCCAATTACCTAACTTTCCTGAGCCCGCGTCCCTATATGGTATAGTTAGTTCTACCTCTCAGAATTACAGACAACAAAATGAGCCTGTGGTAAGAAAGACAGGGACAGAGAATCAGCATGTCCACTTTGCCCAGAGCCCTCCCCACGCAGCCTCCTAAAAGATGCTCTATGTACGTACAGGGACAGAGAATCAGCATGTCCACTTTGCCCAGAGCCCTCCCCACGCAGCCTCCTAAAAGACGCTCTGACTATGTACTGCTCATACAATTCTTAAAACCTGCAAAAGTGCACATCGCACTGAAACTCAGTCTTTAAGAAGATGCCCAGTCTCTTTGCCTCCATCCCTTGTGTTTCTCGCCAGCCATCTCTTCCCAAGATCTCCCCAAACTATGTTCCAGCAGTCCCCCATCCTAGGGCCCCCAAATTGTGCCACCCAGCTCAGGCCACTGGTCCCTGCAGATGCCGGCCCCTTCCTCCACCCCTCACCTGCTCGGTTCCCAGCTCTTGACTCTCTCCTTTGAGTCTCTCTTTTGAAAGGTGGATGATACTTATTTTTTTGAATAGGTAATAATTCACACAATTCAAAATCCAAAAGGCACAAAGTGGTGAAGAGAGCAAAGTGCCCCTCCTGCCCACACCACAGCCTCCTGGCTCCCAGCTGCTGTGCCCGAGAACAGCCCTGGTCACAGGTCTTTGTCCTTCCAGGGGGAAAGATATGGAAACAAGCTACCCATATTGCGTATGAATATCTACATGTACGTATATATTCATTTTCTTTGCTTTTATACAAACAGTATTATAGTCTGCATTCCATTCCATTTTACTGCTTACCTTTTTTACTAAAAAGTATATCTGGGAGCTCAGGTACTGCCTGAGCTTGTTTTGTTTTGTTGCAAAGACTGTATAACATTCAATTGCATAAACCCACCATAAATTATTTAGCCTATCTTTTATATGATGGTCATGTAAGCTATTTCCAGTCTTTGATGGCACAGAAAATGCTTTCCTGAGTAATCCCGGGCACCAAGAATCTTTCACACATAGAGGGGATATACATTTCTAGAGAGAGACTTGCTGGGGAGAGGCTGTGTGTACACATATGCTAAAACATTGGATACAGTCAAATTGACCTGTGGAGTGTTTGTACCTCGGCACACGCTCCAGCAATGCATGTGCCCCCGCCACATAATCTAGGGTGGACACGGAACTTGTCCACAGACACTTCTTCCCCTGTGAGTGGGAGCGAGTTTTCCTTAGGGTATAGTTGCTTTTGGAGAGTTTGTATTCCCTTCTGTGAGCCGTTTGTTCATATCCTTTGGCCAGATTCCTATTAGGTTGTTTATCTATCTTAATGATTTGTAGGAGCTCTTTATTTACCAGCAAAATCAATCTTTTGCTATGACTCGAATTGCAAATATTCATGGTCCTTTGTGGGAAGGCTCCTTAAAGACTATGGTGCATTAGAGGAATTAGGTACCTCTCCTCCGTGCGAAGTGACAGCTGAATGAATTGATGGACAGCTGAATGAACGAACGCAGTTTGTCCTGCTAAGCTTCTTAGCCAAGTAGCCAAGTCAGAAGACCTGGCCTTGCCTGAGCCCATTCATAGAACTGAGACCCCAGGTGAGCAGCTGCCCACCCGAATGCAGCTACCTAGGGATCAGGGGTTCCTGTTGCCTCTGCTTCCCTCTCCCCTGAATGGTCCCCTCTTCCTTAGACCTTAGCACCAGCCAGAGCTCCCCACAGGGCTCAGGAGCAGGTCTACTCCTCCCACTACAGAATACCTCTCTCTCTCTGTCCTCTGCCTGTCAGAGACAGAGAATTTATTGCCTCATTCACTTTGAACAAAACCTGTTTCTGGAAACTTTTATGATAGAAGAGTAAGAAAAGGAGTAGAGTGAGGGAGGAAGTGTCGATGGGAGGGATGTGGCCTGGAATATAAAATCTCACAGAGAAAATCACTTTGGCAAGAGGCCAAATGCGGGACCTAGGCATCTCTAGTTTCTCCGGCAACCTTGCTTCCAGTGGGTGGGGAGTGCTTGAGCTGGTCTTCCTCTTACAGAGAACAAGGTGCTAGGCCTGTCCCTGCTCCTCAAGCCCTCAGCAGTCTACATAGCACAGTGCTGCCGTCACCCTGGGCTCTGCTCTGCTCAGCCTCAGCTGCACGTCCCCGACCCCACCTCCTCCTGGAGCTGCCCATCCATAGCACTGAGGGGCTGACCCGCTGTGCCAGGCCAAGGACCAGGCCCAGAGGGCCCCTGGGCTCCAGGGCCCCAGAGGGAAAGAGGCATTTGAGGAGAGCATCAAGTGTATTTCCTGCAAGACCAGTACCTGCGGGCTCAGGGTCATCGGGTCCCATTACTGAGGAGATGACGGCAGAAAAGACAGCCAGCCTGCCCACAGCCACAGCCCCACTCAGACATAGGCATCTGCCCCTCAGCTCAGATCCTGCACCCCACAGCCCACGGCTCAGCAGAAGACTTGAAGTTCTGGGAGAGACTCCCCAAAGAAGGAAGGGAGGGAGCTGAAGGCAAGAGCCCTCAAGGCAGCAGGAAAGTGGGCCCAATGTGGCTGGAGGACAAGGGGTACTAGACAGCATTGGAGGAAGAGGCGCATAGGGGTGAGGGAGACACAGACAGGTGCCGGCATGGGCTGTGGGGCAGGCCGGGCTGACGCCAGGAAGCATGGGCAGGTGTGGAGACCAAGCATGGGGGACAGATGTGGACAGATAAACAGGTGTGAGCAGGTGAGGGCAGAGTGAGCATATAGCCCTGGACAGTTGTGGCAGGTAGGGACAGGTGAGGGAAGACTGAGCATAAACAAGCGTGGATACGAATGAACAGGTGTGGACAGGTATGACAGGTGAGGCCAGATGAGGGCAGGTGGGCATAGGTGGGTGTGGGCTGAGAATAGACAGGTATAGACAAGCATGGACAGGTGTGGGGAGGCCAAGCACAGGCAGGTATGGACAGGCATGAGCAGGTATGGGCAGATGTGGGCACGCTGAGCAGTCTTGGACAGGTATGGCAGGTATGGGCAGGTGTGGGGAGGTGAGGAGAGGGGAGGGAAGGTGAGAGCAGTCTGAGCATAGACAAGCACGGACAATTAAGGGCAAGTGTAGGCAGGTGAGGACAGGTAGAACATGGACATGTATAGACAGGTGTGGACAGGTGAGCCCAACGAAGGGCAGGCTGAACACAGACAGACATGGACAGGAGTAGGCAGGTGCGGGCAAGTATAAGCAGGTAAGGACAGGTGAGAGCAGGCTGAGCATAGACAGGAGTGGACAGGTGTGAGCAGGTGTGGCCCAGCTGGGCACAGGGCAGTGCCCCATCCTCCAAGTTCACCTCCTCTCACCCTCCTCCCAAAGTCCCCACTTTCTGGACTCCCTTCACCCCGTTTAGCGTTTCTTCCTTCCCTCACTCACTCGGCGAACCTGCGCAGGGCCTTGTTGCCTGCCAGGCTCTGCACCAGCCCTGGGGAGAGGCCCGTTAATAAGGTGCATGAATAAATCACGGCGTCTTCTGGAGAGAAGAGCAGTTCTGAGTGCTGTAATAAAGTGCTGTGTGCGCACAGAGAAGGGAGCAATTAAAACTGTCGGGGAGAGGGCAGCGTGCAGGCCGGGAGGGCATCTCTGAGCCCTGTTACTCTGACTGGGCCAGCAGGGTCACAGACAGCAGCCACGTGGAGCGGACGGCAGGCTGTGCTCCTGACACCAGGTCTGACTGAGGAACAAGGTGGAGTCAACCAAACCTGCAGGGCCTTGAGTGCCCAGAAAGGAGCTGGGGCTCCTCAAACCTGGGACTTCTTGATGCGAAAAGAGTAGCATGGTGTGGCCAGGAGAGTGGTAGAGAGACCCTGCTCACCCTGGGCTTCTAACCACGCCCTTCAAGCTTTATTTCTCTTCACAGCACTTGTCACCATCTGTGGACTTCTCCTATTAGATCGCATTGCAAGAGCTAACAACTTTTGTGTGTAGACATGATGGGATTGTACAGTTCATCACGTAATTTATTACTCATCCTTCCACCCTCCATTCCCTACCCATATTATAATCTGAGATCTGTGAAGAGGAGCATTTTAGGCTGTTTTATTCATTGCTAGATCCTCAGCCTGGCACAGATACCAGCTCAACATGTATTTGCAGAATGAATGAGTGAGTGATGAGTGAGAGGGTGGGTGGGTGGGTGGGTGGGAGGCTTGATAATGAATGGATGATGGATGGATGGTGGATGATGGATGGGCGGTTGGATGATGGATGGATGGAGGTTGGTTGGTTGGACGATGGGTGAATTGACGGATGGATGATTGGATGATGGCTGGATGGATAGATGGATGGATGGATACACTAAGGAGTGGACAGTGAGGAACTGGGGAGAAGGTGTTGCTGGTTGGCCTCCTCTCCTAGACAAGGACACTCCCAGAGAGCCAGAATTTTTGAATTTTATTTTTTCTTAGGGGTGTTTGCAGTACGTAGTGATTACATTCCTTGTGAGGAGTTGGTACATGAACATAACACATCTCAGTTCCATGCATCTCCTTCCCCTCCCCTGCTCTGCATCTCTTGGACCCCTTCCCATTTGCAAAAGATCTAGCTCCCCATTTCCTATTATCTATTTTTAATTTTGCTCTTTATTTATACCTTGGGTTTCTCATGCGAGAGAAGCCATGTGATATTTAAGCCTATGTGTCTGAATTATTTCACTTGACATTACAGTCTCAAGGTTCCCCTATTTTCCTACAAATACACAAATATACGCCCTTCTTTCTAGTAGGACATGCCCCTTCCGAGGGAGATGAGCCACAAAAGGGTCAGGACTCTTACATCCCTCTGGCGAGCTCCTGCCCACTCACTGCTGTCTGAGGCGCCCCAGGAGCCCAAAGCCTGCAGGCTCTCGGCCTCAGTTTCCCAGCCTGCAGAAGGATCTAGCATCTAAGAAGGTGGCACTTCTGCCTCCCATCCTCTGCAGGTCCCTGTCACTGTGACCGCCTATGACTATGTTTTGATGCAACCACGTGGAAAAAAAAACAAACAAACCCTAGAGTTTCGGCTTGTTCTTCATAGTCACCAGGTAAGGTAGGGATGAGCATGGCTGTCCCTGGGGGTAGGGGATGGAAAAGAGGTGAAAATAGAAGGAAGATGTAAAAAGACGAGGAAGTGAGGACCTGGGATTCAGCTCAGTGGTTCCACTACTTGCCTTGCAAGTGCAAGGACCCATGTTCGATCCCCAGTACCAAAAAGAAAAAAAAAAAAAAAGGAAAGAAGGAAGGATCAGTACGGGTGTGAGAAAGGGTACCTGTTCTGCACATTACCTGGAAATGACGTGGAAATTGGACACAGCTAAATCAAAGTGCTCTGCACCTTCAGAGACAGGGACCGCAGACAGAAGGACAAGAGGACTCTCCCTAACCCTAAAGGTGTGTTCTACTCATGTTGGCCCCGTTTCAGATTAAAGATTTGAGGCTCAGAGAGTGGAAGAAATCTGTTCAGAATGATGCACTCTGCAAGGTCCAAGTACAAGTCCTGAACTCTGGATCCAGGGCATTTGAACCCAGCCTGGACACACCTTTGGATGTCCTGGGGCAGGGATGGCTGTGACCTGGGGGAAGAGCTGAAAGTTGTCCAGTCAGTGGAGACAGAGAATGACAAGATCCAGGAAGAGTGCGTGCAGAAGGCGGACCCTTGATATATGCACACAGATGCATGGGGGAAGAGCTGAAAGTTGTCCAGTCAGTGGAGACAGAGAATGACAAGATCCAGGAAGAGTGCAGAAGGCGGCCCCTTGATATATGCACACAGATGCGCCCAGACCACCTGCTCCAGCTGTCCACACCTTTTGACAGTGTCCAGCTCCCATTGGATCAGGAAAGCATGCACTTGTGATCACAGAGGATGCTGGCCACTGAAAATCCTTGGAACCACAGGCCCAGCTGCTGCCCATGTTCAAGTACTGCCCTCTTCCTGTCTGTCAGATGGGTTTATTTGAAGCAACCCTCGCCCAATGGATCCCAGGTGCAGCCGCCCCCCCATCACCCCCCAGCGGGAGGTGGGCAGAGGTGGGATACGTGTAAGGTCACCTGGGGATGGGAAAAATCATTCACATCACTCCCAAATAGACAATCTCTGCTTTGCAGCAATTGCCACCCTCTTGGCCCTAAATCAATTTCTGCTGTATGAAGCAAATCAGTCTTCTCTCTCCCAAGTTTTGGTTTTTACGAGATCCATAATAAATCGGGATATGTTCAGGGAAAAGCCACCAAAAGTTGCCAGAATTGAGATATGACTCCAAGAGGGCTCTGCTGGGACTGAACTGAGGCTGGCGGTGACCAAAGTGCTCAGGTGGCTCAGCCCTCCTGAGTCAGCTTCGAGTGGACGGATGCATGAGCTCCACAGTAAACCGAGACCATCCCTGACCTCCTGGACCTGTCACCCTGCAAGGAGCACACTCAGCTGCCTTGCTCTGTGGAAACAGGAAGGACCACAACTCCACATGGTGCTGGTGGCAACCATTATAGCCCAGGGGACGTGACCCTCTGCAGGAGCAGCCCAAGATGAAGAGATGCTGAACCTTCTTGCTCTTCTATAATTGGGCTCCCCTAGGCTCCACCGCTGGGGCTCCTCAAGCCAGGCACTACTCACATTTGGGGCTCAAGGATTTTTCTTTGGAGGGCTGTCCTTTGTATGCCAGGACATCCAGAAGTATCCCTGGGCTCTAGTACCAGCAGCAATAGAATTCACCACTCATGGCAGTCCAAAGTGTCTTGAGGCTTTGCCAAATGTGCCCTGCAATTTTGCCCCTGTGCTGAGTCTTGGACATCTGAGGACAACTGCCTCCCTCCAGCCCCTGGCTCATGGCTGAGCTCCCTACTCCTCCCCTAGGGCCCACCTGCCTGCTTGATGTTGCTCCTTGGGTGGCTCCTCAAATGCAGCCATCCCTGTACCTGGAGAAACAGTTACATACAGACCCAGCGATGCCATCTCTGGCCACACAGGGGCTCCTTCCGTGACCTCCCAACACAGCGTCTTTGGTGGGGGATCTCACCTTGGTCGCTTCCCCGCCGGGTAACCCGAAGCAACACCCATGCAGGAGTCACAGCCGAGGAGTGGCAGTCATAACAGCCATCTCCCAAGACTGAGGCACAAACTGATGAGACAGAGAAAAGGGCATCTGTGGGCTCATTTGTCTGTCAGACCATGAGTTCAACAGACACCTGTATAAAAGCCGTTGAATAAGTTGCATAAAGGCGTTAAATAATAGCTTTATGATGTAAGCAAAAGAAACGCTGCATTTCGATACAAGAGATGCCACTGGCTGACAGGTGGGTGCTTAGTAAAATATTGAATGAATGGCAGCCTATATGTCTATCAACAGATGAATAGTTACAGAAACTGTGATGAGAGGATCTGTCCAGGGTGAGTGGAGGAGTACGTGGTGAGAAACAAGGGGCCCCAAACAAGGGATACACAACGGAGCGCTACTCTGCCAGAAAGAAGGATAAACTTGAGCTGTTGGTAGGAGAACAGATGCACCTTGAGAGCATGATGTTAAGTGAAATAAAGCAGACACACGAGCTTAAATGTCACTTGCGTTCTCTTATGTGAGAAGCCCAAAATATAAATAAATAGCAAAATAAAAGACAGATAACAGGAACTAGGGAGAGAGATATTTTGCAAATGGGAAACAGACCAGAAATAGAGAGATTAGGGAGGGAAGTGAGGGGAGAGGGATGAAAAAAGGATAAAGATGTGTTATGTACATGCACCAACTACCGTGAGGAATGTCACCCGCATGTACTGCAAACGTGGACGAATAAAGATTAAAATGGAAATGGAAAGGCTGAGGGAATGGGTGACAAGAGGCTGCCCCTGGTTCCAGGAACTGACGGCAATTCTCCAGGCGTGCGACCCACCCTGTCCTCCTTGGCGTCCCTGCTATGTCTTCCCCGGGGCAGGCTTGCGCACGGCAGGTGCTCTGCAAAGTTCTGTCCCTCTGTCTGAGAAGCAGTAGAGAGAGGAGGGACTGTATTTGGGAGCTCAGTGAGAATGACGTCAAAAGGCCCAAACTCCAGGAGGTCACAGCCCTCTGCCCCACAGGGGAGTGAAGCCAGCAGAGCCTCAGGACATGGGGACACCACTCTCCAGGGACAGTTTTAATCCACACATCCTGCCAACTCCAAGGATCAAAGAGAGTGGAACAGAATCCAGCCCCGTACAAAAGCCCGCTCTGAGGATATGCCCAGCTCCTTCAATGCAATGAAAATCGTGGAAGAGATGACTTTGCCAAAAGCAGGTATCAGGGGCTGAGATGGGGGCCTACTGAAGACAACCCAAGCCCCAAGAAGGCACAGCCTGGCAGAGGCATTTGCAATCAGAGCATTTTCTGGTTGTGTGCTTGATGCAATGAGGTTAACCCCTGCTGGCCTCTCCCTTGCTGAGTAACTAGAGATGCGCCCCTTCCTTGCTATGGGCTGTGGGTTTTCTTAACATGAGGGCTGGGCCTAGATGACTTTAAAATCATTTCCAGCGATAATGTCCTATAGTTCAAATCACAGACCTGAGTTTTAATTTCAGGCGGTGTTGTGTGTGTGTGTGCATGTGCTTGGGTGTGCACAGGTGTGCACATTTGTGTGTGTTTGCAGTGTCCTTCAACTTGATTGATGCTTCGTACTCCGTGCTGACAGTTCATACAGACCGTAGAGACTTCACTGCTAGCATCTACTGCCTTCAAAACAAATCAGCGCTGCAGAACAAGCATGCCATCTCTAACACACCTAAGTGCGCCTGGTGAGCTTTTGAGCCCCTAAGGTATGCGAAACAGGTGCACATCATTCTGTGACAAACATTGTATGCGGCTCTCTTTACAAAATCCATGTGTCTCCTTTACTCAGAAAAGCTGGTGTGCCATTCTAATGAGGCTAGGAGACTCACTCTTTTTTTTTCCCCTGAATAATTATCTTCTGATGGCTGCACGGGCAGCTCATGAAAACATCGCATTATTTTGATCCAGCAAAAAGTAGAGTTCAATCCACTCCAGTATAGCCACTAGAATTAACCAGCGGGTCCTTCCAGGAAGATGATCTCTTTGATTCTATGAAAATAACAGAATAATTTGAAAATCTGTTGTTCTCATCATAGCTTGTCTTTAGATTTGCTGGTCCTTTATTGCTATTTGGGGCTTTATTAAACATGTATTTTAAATGCTATATCCTGTGTTCCTCTGAATGCTCCAAATATTCTCCTATCTCTAGAATTCCCCTGAGATGAGTATGTGTTCTATTCACTTCCATGGAAACTGACCTAAAAGCTAAGTAAACAAAATGCTATCATTCCCTTTCTGAGAAATTCCCAGTGACTCTTAGCAGGTTCATGTCTAAACCCCTTAACGTGGCCTTCAGAGCATTCTGAACTCTCCAATTTGCCCTTTCTTTGTCGGTGATCTCACCGGCACCCTAGTTGCAGCCTGTTCTTGCCTCACCTGTGAGCTCAGGGAGCTGCTCCATGAGCTACCCAGTACCCATGCTCTTTCACTTACACCCCAAGCCTCTGCTCAAGTGTCTTCCATGGGCATAGGTTTTTCACTCCCCTTTATTTGCCTAGGAAATTCCTGCAGCTCCTGAAGACTGGGCTCCACCACTTATTGTCCCTCAAGGGAGCTTCCTAAATGCCCTCATTCACCTGCTTAGCAAATATTCCTGGTGGTGCCAGTCTCGGTGCTCGTGATCCAGAAAGCTACACTGAGATGTTGGATACCAGAACACGTAACCAAGGAAGCAAAACAAAAGTACCCCACGTAGCCAGGTGGTGTTGCAGTGTTCACCGAACAGCCCACTTCATGGTCATTGGCGTCACTGGAGTGACCAGAGGCTCCAAGGACAGATAAGTAATGCACCAGGGACACTAGGAAGCCATGGGCCCTCCCAGGAGCTAGCAAAAGCAACACAGGCGGGATCTCTGCAGGGCCACCAGGAATGCCACCCCAACTTGGGCAACTGGTCTGGCTGCTGGACCTGCCAAGGTGCAGAGCAGGGCAGGCCCTGAGCAGAGGCTGAGCCATGGAGGCCAGGAGGCAGGGAGAGCAAGGCCGAAGGAAGCTGCTGAGCCCCACACTGGGGAGACGGAGCAAACTCCCATGGGAGAGGGACTGTCTGCAATATCTGCAGTAGCTGGCACATGGAGGATGACCTTGAGCCACTGTGAGCTGAGACTCCTGGCCTGGTTCACCATGAGAACACAGCCAGCTCTGGGGCAGCTGCATGTGGACACCACTCAGCTTGTCCCAGGTTGTTGGGACAGTGGCACCTGGCTTCCATGGTCTCCCTTGGCTTCCCTTTAAAAGAGAAGATTACTGAGGCTGGTTTTCAATGGCAGTGGTGAGAAGGGGCATGGTAAGAAGATGATATAGGGCTCCCAAAGAAACAAACTACGAGGTGGCACTTTTCGTTGAGCAAAGATGGAAAAGAACCATGAGCTAAGCTCCTGCTCCCTCACCAGGAAGCCCAGGAAGCTGTGTGTCCCACTCCTCTGCCCCCTACACACACACATACACACACACACACACACACACACACACACACACACATACCAGCTGCTAGGAGAGGTCCACAGCACAGTGTGCACACCCATCAGGCAAGGGGTGGATCCGAGGACCTTGGCAAGAGTCCACGCTGAACAGGAGGAAGGAAACCAGCCCAGCTGTTCAAGGGTAGAATGAAGAGTCTCCTCTGTCTCTCTGAGCCCGGGTCCCCTCTTCTGTAAAATCTCCCACTTTGGGATGATGTTGATAGTGTACTTGGGAAGTGGTGGGAACTCCCTAAGTGATTTCATGATTAATTATCCCTCACGGGGAAGGAAAGGTATGGGATGAAATCAAACTGAGAGAAAAGTAGCAAATAATCGAACACCTAGCCACGCACTTTCATTTTTGTAGCATTTTCCTTTCCAAAACTTGCCCACATCAATGATTTCTTCTGCTGAGTCCAGGCCATCTGTAGCCAGTACTGCAACCCCTAGAGCTGGGTTTAGTCACTTGCCTGGAGTCACAGAGCAGATCAGAGATGGGCCAAACAAGAGCCAGCTACCCTGCCTTCCAGCCCAGCACCCACCCAGGGTGTGACCTGGACTTTCCTGATAAAGAGCACAAGGACAGCACAGTGACATGGTGCTTGCAGGGTGTCTTCTCTCAGGCCACCCCTCTGAGGGTAGAAGAACTGGGTGGGAGAGGTTGGGAGGCTGGTGAGCAGGTGCCTTGTGGGGACAGGGTGCAGAACTAAATTTGGCCGGAGATACTAGGTCCCTGTGGGCAGTTACTCCAGGGAGTCTCTGGAGCCAGCCGGGGGTCTGGGGTAGGATTTGGAGGGGGCAGCCATCCATTCAGAGTGAGTCTGGTATAAGGTGAAGAGGGGTGGTATGGGTCAGCTGGGCAAATTGGGGCTCAAAGCCAGTTTCTGGGTTCATCCAGGACCTAGAGTGGCAAAGGGAAAAATGAGGCAAATTTTCTATCATATAACTTGAGCCAAATCAGTTCACCCAAGCCCTGTAGGTTCTGAGCCAAAGCTGCTCAATGAGTGCTAAACTTGCCATCCCTGCAGGGTTGGCCCCAGAACTCAGCCCCTAGAAAGGACCTCGGCTGAAACTAGTCAGGACTTCAGAAAGCCAACCCATTGGAGAAGCTACAGCTTGTGTTCCCCAGGCTTAGGCCAAGAGCCACTAGCTTTCCGGGCAGGGATAGGACAGGCTCAAATCCCAAATGGCATTGGTCTCTTTCAATATTATACTCAGATTTCTCAAGCTGTAACCACGGGGACCCTGGGTGAGCTGCCCACTCTGCCAAATCTTTGCAACTTCTGATGAATCCAAAAGCGTCGATTAAAAAAGATAGAAACAATGACATTGGTCTCAAAACTGACTAATCAGCACTTAAAGTCATCAACCTGGATATCTTTTGACAATTCTATTCTGGACCGAAGTGAGGTCCTACACCCAGTAAGGATCATTCTGATGAGAAACTGTCCCAGATTCTCCTCTTCCTCCTCCTACCTAGGCCATGCTATGCACAAGACTCCTATTCCTCTCCTCCTAATGGGCCCCTACCTTCATGATTGCTCTCTTCTCCTTTCTGCTCCATCCCCAACTCAGCCATCAAAAGGGCAACTCTGTGTACCTCTGCTCTGCTTCCAACCCTTCAGTGGTCCCCAAGCCCCTTGAAGGCCAGCTTCTTAGCAAATTCTTCAAAGTCCAGCACCAGATGATCTCAAACCACCTGCCTGCTCATTTGATGTCCCCAAACAGGTCCTCACCATGGAGCCACGGACCCTTGCACCATCCCCAACAGCCTGCCTGACTGTCCTCAAAAACATTACTAATGTGTCCAGCCTTCTTCACCCACGCTGTTCCAACCATCTGGTAGACCCGTCCCTCATAGTTTCTGTCCATTAAAATGCACCTCTCCCTCCCACACTTAACTCAAATTCCTTTATGACTTTGCCCCAACCCAGCAGAAGCACGCCTTTCTCACAGTTCCCATCCCCCATAACACAGGGTATACAGTAACTGCCTGGCCCATCATGGGGTCTGTGGTTTTGTAGGAGGGAGCATCCTGGGGACATGGACAAGGTGTGGTCTATCTGTTGGCCCTCCTGGATGTCCTGGGGCACTGACGATGCTGGATGGACATTTCTGGAATGTTCTTGTTGTGGACAGAGCCTCATTCCTCCGTGAGGACAATCAACATTTGGGTCCCAGAACTGTGCGGTTGTTTTGAAAAGAAAGAGTGGAAATCACTGACCTTCCAAGCAAATCTGAGCTGAGGGTGTGTCTGAAACAAAACACAGAAAGGGAGGTGGGGTGGAGGAAGGACAGGAAGCCTTTCCAGCCTCAGGGTCCCACCCAGGAGCATCTCCCCTGGGTCCTGGTGGGAGGGAGTAACAGCCCTCACCGCTCCTGGTGTTTAGTGAGATGGACCTCTGGTCTCCTCTCTCGGCTGAGGGTGGGATGGCTTCCTCTGCCAAGGAAGTGCTGGGGTCCCTGGGGAAGGCAGAATCGGAGCATGGCTTCAGCTGGCCTGGCCCACAAAATGGTGCATGGCTGGGCAGCCATCCTGATCTAGGAGGTGGTGGAGGAAGAGGAGGAGCAGAAGGACAAAAAGGAGGGCGGAGGGTGGGCCTGGCCTGCTGAGCTCAGCAGGTACGGAGTCTGCTCTCTCCTGGGCTATGCTGCCCGCACAGCCTGAAGAGGGTCTGTTTGCAATTACAGCTTGTTTGGATTATTAGGTCAGAATATGCATCACCATGGGCTTATGATAAAAGGCCAAGGCAAGGGGCCTTTCTCATTCCAAATCAAGTCTCGGGCTCTTTGCGCACGTGTGGGTTTGTTTTTTTTGTTTTTTTTTTGCCTCTTCCTTGTTTAACCAATTTCTTCGCTTCTTGGCTCCAGGAGGGTGGTGCCTGCAAGAGGCAACCTTGAGGCTGTGAAAGTGGTGACACTGTTCTGTGGGGGTGGGAGGCCTTGGCAGAACCCCGGGACCCCACCCCATGAGGGGGCCACAAGAGGGGACCTTTTGACTCATTCACAAGGAAGTTGACTGCCAGAAACAGGGGTGATGAAAAGGGCGTGTTGGGGAGTCCTCAAAGCCCAGGCCTCGGAAGGACCTCAGTGCAGTAACTCTACAGAGTGATCCGGCACTTGGTCACTCCCATTCCTCCAGCGATGGAGAGCTCACTACCATTGGAAGCCACCTGCAGATTTGTTCTAGGAAGGAAAATGCACCCTTTCTCATAGGAGCAATAAATCTTTGGCTTCAAAGACTTCTCTAGGACAACTGAGTTGCTTTCTTAAACAGACTTGAGCGTTACACAGATCCAAGCTTCATTAGCATCCTGGGTAAATGCATACTTCCTGCGTGGTCTGATCACCAGAGCAAGCAGCATTCACCTCCCTCCTTCCAAACATCCCAACTCTTTCTTCACGGAGGCTGTGCTGTTCTCTGGTAATCCCAGTCTAAGGCCTCCTCCTACACCTGAAAAGGGAAATGCCCTCCCTCCCCTGAGCCTCATCATCTGTCCTTACCACCCAGGCTGCACCCTGAGTAGTGCACCGGGGTCCCCACTGCAGCCCTAAAGGACATCTGAAATCCTCAGGACAGACACGAAAGGGGATTGGAGGGAGAAAGGCAGAGAAGAGGGAGAGAAACCCACAGAGATAGAGGTGGAGAGAAAGCACAAGAGAGATCTTTAGTTGGAGAGAGATAGAGGCAGAGACAGAAAGAAATAAGGGAGGGAGGCCAAAGAGACCCAGGTCTCCTGCAGACTCCCGGAAGGCTCATGAGGGTCTCTCGCACCCACATCACATTGCAGCCACCAGGAAACAGACACATGTCATGGGCAGGATGATCGCTTTAGCAGAACAGAGGACAGATGGGGCCCCAGAGAGAAAGGGGTCCCGGAGTTAACCCCAGCTGATACCAGGAGAAAGGGCGGGGTCGGGACTGGGCTTTCTGGGGGCCTGCACCTGCTCAATCTGGAACAGTTATACAGCTGACAGCACCTCATGCAAAAGCGGGGTCTTAGGATTAAAAGGGGTGCTGTTTATGCAGTCACAGGCCATAGGTACAGTGAGATCCATCACAGGCGGTCAGGATGTGGCCTCCGGTTCCAAGTCCCCACCAGCCTCAGGGAAGCCCAGAGCCACTGCTAATATGGAGGCAGCTCTGAGGACATGCAGGGGTCTCCCTCCCAGTGGTACAGACCTTCCTTCTCAAGGACAGATGCCCTGGGCATATCCTGGGTGACCACTGTTGCCTTTCCCTGGGCAGGCCTGTGGGTGTCCAGGCTGCACACAGACATCTGCCTGCCCCACAATGGGGCCAAGGTACTGTGTTGAGCACCAGCCTGGCCTGGCTCAGTCTACCACCCGTCACAGGCTGCCACCAGTCTGCCACCCTCCTCCAGTGGACCAGGTGCTGCTATTAGTCTTCAGCTGAAGATCAATGACCAGCCCTGTGTGCTTTTCCCTTTCAGCCTGGACCCAGGTTCAGGGCCCAGTTTTGCTGCCCCAGCTCTTTGCCCTGGCCAAGGCCAGCTCTGGTCCACCCTGTGCCTGTTCCCACCCTCTCTGGTCTTGGTTCCATCATGAGCTGAAGGCAGATAAATGTGCCCCAACCAAACCCCTGCCTCTCCTAGAGCTCTACCCTCTTCCGGATTCCCAAGGGGACTCCTGTTGGTCCATAGCTCACGCTGTGCCACAGCGATGTCCAGCACATCCTCCTCCACATCCGTAGGAGAACAGTCACCCTGCCTTCATTGCTGCCCCCCCTTCCCCCGCAGTGCCCTACACGGGGTTGGCTGTCATCCACCCCGATGAAGCAATGACTCTCTCCGCTCCAGCGGGGGCCCAGTTGGGACACTGGGCTGCATTCTCTTCCAGTTGTTCGCAAAGATTGGATTGATTTAGTAGGAACACTTCCTAACGCGTGAACAATTATTATTGTTTGAAATTACCAAAAAGAAAATGCTGCCGTCTCCCCCCTCCAAAGCTGCTTCCAGAGAGGCTTCGCTGTAAATTCCCAGCGCCTGCCCGGGAGGAGCTAGACAAACAGCCGAAGGATCCGTGAGGAGAGCTGCTGCCAAGAACATTTCCCAGCCATATTTTTCCCTGAGGGAAAGGGAGGAAGCTAAAGTGCAGGGAGGGATTTTCTTTTCTTTTTGAAAGAGAATCTTAAAACTCTTTCCTGCCACTCCTTCTAGCTGTGCAAGAGATGCCTGAAGTTGGGCATGTTCAGCTGCCTGCGCTTTGAGAGGGAACACAAATTTAAGTGAGGTAGCTGAAGGGCGTGGGTGCGGGGTGCAGGCCATGCCACCCAGTCCCCGACACCTTCCTCATAAGACCCCAGCATGATCACCTGCTCGCTGTTTCCAGCTACAAGACAGGTGGACGTAGGGGCCCGGTGAGTACAGCCCCAAGCCATCTACTTTGCTAGCCTGGCCAGCCCTGTCCCTGCTGTGTGCCTCAGTTTCTCCATCTGCCCCATGAGTCATGGCTGTGAGGCTCTCTGGAAGGATAAGAGCCCCTCTTTTCGTGAGACCAGGTCTTCGAGTCTTGCCGCCACATTTTGGCACTCACGGGGAGGGACAGGGCAAGACCTGCGGACTCAGTTCCGTTGTCATTTATTTATCCCAGTTCCAGGACCTGAGCCAGACACGGGTGCCCCAAGGACAGTCAGGCCTGGTCCCATGTGCGAGGAGCCAGGGACAGACGCAGAACATGCTGGCCATTCGCAGGGTACAGGTGACAATGCTGGTGTGGAGATCCCAGGTGTGTAGCCATCTGACCCCCAGTTTTAAGGATGGCCCCCGGGGTCCCAGCTGAAGAAGGAGCAGCAGGGACCACAGGGACAAGGGGCTGGGACTTTCTTCTACAGGGCCGAGGGAACTGCCGGAAGGTTTTAGATAGAGGTGTCCAGCTGAGGGATGCTGCACAGTCAGTCACCCTCACTATCCACGCGTATAAAATAGGGCAACAAAAAGAGTGTGGGTCTCTTAGGGTGAAAGGTGAAAAGATCCTGAAGTCAAAGGGGCACCGCTGTGCTATGAGACATACTGATGGAAACACAGTCATCGAATCCAGACATGTTCCTCAGTACCCCACCTGCGAGGGTCACTGAGCATACATTGTGCACAAACACACACGTGCACATGCGCGTACGCACCCCTTTCTCGCCTCCAACCTCAGCAGGCCCCTCCTGGTAATGCATTCCCTGCAAACACACCCAGCTCAGGAACAGGGAGTCTTTCGGGGCTGTCTCCACTCCAGGCCCCACCATGCCCTCCTCCCTGGAGGCTGGGCCTGGGAGTCGCCTGTGCACACGTTTGGCTAGGCAGGTCAGTGACATCTGTGGCTTCCTCCCCGAGTGTCCTCAGGAACAAGGGACCAGAGCTGAGAGGCTGCGAAGGGGAGCAGGGAAGAGAAGGATGCTCCGGAACAGCCTGTGCAGGAAGTGGGACAGGAGACAGGAAGGATTCCCTGAGTCAAGGAAAGGGCTCAGAACCACGGGTTGCCGAGCCATCCTGCAAGTGAAGGGAAAGGCTATGTCCTGTCCTCTAGGCCCAGGAGCAAGCCCACCCTGGTCAGCTGTGTCAGGCCCACCTTCTTCCATGGCCCAAAGAGTCTTAGTCAGAGACCAGAGCGTGCAGTTCAATGTCCCTGAGTGCTGGGACGCGACAGCAAGTGTTGACGGGGCAGGGCAGAGCAGGCAATGATGAAAATGGTGATGATTCTCAGTAGCACAGCCTGTCCGGTGGGGCCCCTGGCCTGGTCCTTTTTCCTCAGCCCAGCTGCAGGTCTGGCTTCCCCATCTTCCCCTTTCTGTGGATCAACAGCCCAGACCCACCTTCCTCCTTTGCTTCTGCAGAGTAGGCTGGGGCCAGAGAGTGGGAGCCCTCCTGGGAGCCCTTTACCAGGGTGTTTCATTTCCCCAAATCTCCCCCAGAAACCACAAGAACATATATCTGTATTTTGCAGGTGAGGATCCTGCTGTCTGGCAAGGGTCTAGGAAAGGCTGGCAGGTGCAGGTGTAGGACATGGTAGGGTCAGCTCTCTTCTCCTGAATCAGCTCAACATTGATTCCCTGGATGCTGACCACCACTCGGAGTAAGGGCCCCTCGATCCCTCACCCCATCACCACCCAGTCGAAGGCATCTGGGTGCCTGGGACACTCCGAAGGTAACAGCAGGACCCTGGGCCTTTGGGCTGCACCATTCCAGCTGGCTTCTGCGGGCCAAGCATTCCAGGAGCTGTAAGCCATGGGCACAGTGAGCTTGGGGAGTTTAACATTGTTTATAAAACCTTTTTCATACACAGTTAAGGATCCTGATGAGGACCTGAAAAAGCAGCCACTCATGGCATGGCCCAGCTTTAAGGAGCATGTTGTTATTACACACCACTCCGCAAGTTAATGAGGAAAGTCGTGGCCCATTAGTCAGTAGGGTCCACACCCACCTGGCAGGGAGGCCTTTGTCCTGTGGCCGACTGGGCTGGCTCCCCACTCCACCTGCCACTCTCATGCTGCCAGTCCGCCAGTTACTGCCCCTGAGGGTCTCACCTTGGGGCTGGCACAGCCCCAGGTCATTGAACCCAGGGTCTTCATGAGGCAAAGCCAGTTCCCCTCCCAGAAGAGCTGGGGAGAGGAGATCTATGTCTGGGGCTGTTATAAGAGAAACAGATGCCTGGGCCCCAGCCCTGAGCCTGAATTCGTAACTGGAGTCACAGAGCTGAGCTGTGAGCCTCAGATGCCTGCACGACAGTCCTGTCTCTGCCCCTGACCGAGTGACATAGGCAGATCTCTTCAGTTTTGCTCAGTGTCCCCCATCTAGAAATAAGCACATCATTCTGAGCTCTCAGTAGTTTGTGTGTACATTACCTCGTGTGAGCAGAGTGCAGGTTGTCATGACGTGGGGAGCCCTGCCTCTGCTGTTAGGATGATGATACTGTGGCATTTAGAGCAGGAAATCACCAAGGCCTGAGTGCAAAACACGGGTGACAGAAAGGCAGGGGACAGTTGCACGACACTGTGGATATGCACAATGCTACTACTGAATCGTACATTAATGTGGTTGATTTTATTTTACATGAATTCAGTCTCAATACAAAAAGACAAAAAGAGTCTCATTCCTCTTCATCTCACAGATGACATCTAACTGGCCTCGGAGCCTTAGCCCAAGCTGTTCCCTCTGCCTGTACAGCTCCTCTCCACACATATTTCAAGGTTCATCTTGGAAATCATCTCCTCCAAGCCTCCTTTGCTGTCCTCAGCAGCGAGTTCCCTAATGTTCCATGTCCCCCCTGCCCAGGACTCAGTAACACTGCTGTTCAGTGTCCACTTGCTATATCCTCACTAACAATCCAGGAGCACATGTAGCTGCTCAATACTTACCAGGGGATGGGAGATTAACCCACAGCTGCTGGGGCCCTACCCCAGCCATGCAGTTGCTCAGCTGAGAGGGGACAGAAGCCAGGCCTGTGAACCCCACCAAGAAATCACCTCTACCCCCTTTGCCCCATGGCCAGCTCTTCTGAGTGGTCATGAAGCACAGCCCCATCACTGAGCCTCTCCTTCCCAGTCATTCTCTGATCTGGTCACAGCCACTGTTCCAGGGCCTCTGCCTCATCCTTGTTTCTCCAGGACATCACTGTCTAGGGTGTCAAGGGTTTATCACAAACAGCAAAGGGCCAACCCGGGGAGCCCTCTCCGAGAACCTCTTCACAAGGTCCTAGCCATGTGGATCTTTGGCTTCCAATACACCTGCCAAAACTGACTCACATGCAGGGCCTCAGCTTCCCTAGGTCTAAGAAAAACAGATGAGAGATTAACCCCACTGTTGTTGGGTGAAGTGGCTAAGGGCAGGCTCACTCTTCTACCTCCTGGGTTGGTATCTCAACTCCACCCTACCCCAAGTAGGTGATCCAAGCAGGTGCCTCATCAAGAAATGCCTTGCTTCCTCTTTGTAAAATGGGTATGATTTTGGTACCTACTTTCCAGGTAGAACTACAAAGCACAACTTAGCCTGGGGCACTGTAAGTACTTAGGAACATAAGCTCTGATTTCAGAAGTCCTTTTCCTCTTCTCCAAGGCTCTGATCCTTCCTGTGTCCTTCCCTTACAGAGTGAGGGATAGTAGCTCAGGAGGCCGGGTTTGGGCCCTAGCCCTGTTATCTTTTGGCCACATGACCTTGGATACATCATGAAAACAGAAAAAGGCATTTACAGAGGAGCAAATAGATCTGCAGCAGGCTGAAGCTTCCTTCATCACCAGCAGCTCAAAAGTGGCCTGCAGGAGGTGAAAACCTAGAGCAGGAGCAGAGCCCTGGCCCTGCCACTGTGGTTGAAGACCCGTCACTGCACCCTACTGAGCCTCTGTCTCCCCACTAGTGCTAACCATCCAGAGGTGCACAGCGAACATGAGAGATAGGCAGGCAGGACTAGGTGCCTGCCAGCTCGCAAGTGCCATCCTCACTCCTGGAACAAAAGCTCAGAGTGAGGCAGCCACAACCACTCCTGCAACCCCACAAGACTTCCCTGATTGACAGCTCCACTTGGCTTTGACAACAGCCTTTCAAAAATTCACAGGACCAAAGCAGGACTCTTCCTTTCCAACCACCCAATCTGCTCCTCCCTTAGCAGCCATGTCTCTTGCCACCCACCCACAGGCTCACCCAGCCATCCTGCTCCTTATCCTCAGCAGCTCTCTTCCTTCCCCCTCCATTCCTCCTTTCAACAAGGCCTAGTAACTCTGCCTTGGCGGCACAGGTCACAGCTGCCTCCTGTCTATCTCTGCAGCCAGCAAGCAACTAGGGCCAAGCCCCAGCCATCTGCACTGAACTGTGCCAGAGTCTCCTACTTCCCCTCTGAACTCAACTCTTGGGCTTCTACTTTCAAGTAATTTGAAGAGTAATTGGATCCCATCCACAGTATGCTTAAAGCCCTCTGCAGTCTTCTCATCCCAGTTAGAATCAGGCATAAGCCCCTTGCCTGTCCTGTGCAATCTGACAGCTAGCTCAGGTCCACCGCTCTGCCTCTGGCCCCAACAGAAGCAAACTTGTGCAGGCAAAGTTCTCCCTGCCTTCTTTTTCCAGTGCTGCTTTGCACATGCTAGATAAATGTTCCACCACTTAGCTACAGACCCAGCCCAAGTTCTCCTGTCTGCTCTTTCCCTGCTCTATCATTCAGTGTCCCTCCTGCTGTGGTTTGGATGTGGTCTGTCCCCCAAAATTTCATGTGTTGGAAGCTTGGTCCTTGGTGTGGTGATGTAAAAGGTTGGTGGGCCTTTAAGAGGTGGAGCCTAGTGGGAGGTGGTTTGGTAATTGTGGGCGTGTCCTCAGAAAGGATCAGGGAAGTTCTTATGGAACCCTATTAGTTTCTGCAGGAGTGGGTTCTGTTCAAAATCTTTTGCTGGCTTCTTGTCTTATGTGATCACTCCCACAGGTGCCACTACATGATGCCATCTGCCATCAGGTGACACAGCCACAGCGACCCTCACCAGAGGTGGCACCACCATGTTTGGACATTCAGCCTCCAAAACTGTGAGCTAAATGAACCTCTTTTCTTCATGTTCTTCAGCCTTCAGTGTTTTGTTACAATGGAAAACTGACTAATACATGTCCTCTGAGAGGCCATCTAACCACTCCAGGAAGTAGCTTATCCATGATTCAGTGCCTCGTCAGACTCCATAAGTGCTCTGCAGGGAGATTGCTCACCATCTGACATTTTACTTACTTATTTGTTTCCTTTTTTTTGTGGCTTCCCACGATACTGAAAGCAAGAACCATCTCCCTGTGACTCTCAGCTGTGTCCATGAGCAAGTACAGAATCCAGCACACACTCAGTGGCTAGGAAATATTTGCCGACTGAACAAATGAAGGAAGGAATGGGTGAATGAGATACAGCTTCCAAAGGCCTGCACTGAAACAAAGGTTTACCTGGAGAGGGGACCAGAGGTCTTGAATGCAGAAATCACCTTGATAGCAGAAGGCAAGGCCACAGGAGCAGTAGCTTCACACTTCCAGGTGTCCATTGTGCTGTCCTCCTACCGTGAATGTCCTACTCCTTCTTCGTCTAGCTGAACAACTTCTGCCTTTCTTTTAATGCTTCAGCCCACTGCCCACCAATAGTCTACCTTGACCCTCCCTCTTCCCTCATCACATCAAATTCCTCCTCATCCTTTGTGTTTCAGAGTCCCCACTTCTAGCCCAGCTCTTAATGTACACTGTCTTATAATCTGCCACTCTTCAGGAGCTAGGACTGAATCTCATCACTCCTGGGTTCCCATCTCAGAGCACAGGGCTTGGCACAGTGTGGGCCTCAGCAAAGGTTTGGTCATCATCGCTGGAGTCAACCCATGAAGACCAGGTCAGGCTTAGAAACCAGGCTAGGCTCAGAATCCAGGCCAGCCTTTTTGATACAGAAGAACTCTGCTGCCCGGGATCTTGAGGAGCACATAACCAACAAGTGGTTGTGCTTCAATGAACACAGATATGAAAAGTACAGCAGAATCATAACAATAATCAAAAACAAATCAAAGGATAAAGTCACAGATATGGTGAAAGCTTACAACCTAAAAAAACACACTTCATATTGTTATGAACTTGAAAAATAAATATATGCATGAAAGTGAAAGCATCTTGGGAGAGAGAAGAAGAGGGACAGAATTGGGGAGTTGCATTTGGAGCCATAAATATGTCTATAGAGTTTTCTTTTTAATCTGAAGTACATATGGTATAATATTAGGAGAAACTAATGCTCACTGGGTAGCCCATGGTTGTTTTAGTATGCCAGTAGACTGTATGGATTTGAAATGTTCCAAGGTATGTTATAGTTAAAACAAAAGAATTACAGAGAAAGCACCCAATCTGTTGAATGAGGAGGGCCTGGTTGGTGAATGGATGAAGGATGAATTGATGGCCGTAAATGGAAGGACATGCATATGGGCAAGGGTTGTGGATGAATGAGAGAATGGATGGATGGGTGGATGGGTGGATGGGTGGGTGGATAGTTGGAGTGGTGGCTGGTGGGTAGATGGAAAAATGGATGGGAATATGGGTGGCTTTGTGACTGGATGAATGAAAGGATGGACAGATGAAAGGGTGTGAGCCGATGGATGGATAGGTAGATATGTGGATAGATGGAGGGATGGGTGGATAAATGAGTGGATGGGTAGACTAATGATTTGATGAATCAGATATACAAATGATAGTAATAGTGCTAGAGAGTCTCAAAGTTTACCCTATTCCCTCCACATTTGTTGAGTACTTTACCACATGTCAAGCCTAACGCTAGTCCCTGGTGTGGAGCATGCAGGATTCTGAAGAGTCCCTTCTTCCCAGGACTTCAAAGCTGGGGCCAGGATTCAGATCCAAAGCAGGGACAACACACCGTGCTGCAGGCATAGCTGTGTGGCCACTGTGTTCGAGGGCCACAGTGAAAGGAGGGACACATTCTCACAGGGACTTCTCCACAGGGGAAGCTCTTTGTCTTTCTGGGAAGAAAGAGAGCCTAGTATCCGTGGCAGTGGGATGACTGAATCAGGAAGGGTAAAACAGGACTTTGGAGGGTCTGGGTAAGGGCTACTAGCAGAAGAGACCAGATAACACAAGCGAGGGAAATAGAAGCCCACTGGAAAAGGCCTCAATTGCCATCCTGGGAGGTGACACTTCACTCTGAGGCCAGAGATACTCAAATCTGGCCTGCTGTCATTGTCACTATATTAGACTAGAAAGAGGTTAGGCTCAGATATCTGAATGGGTCAAAACATGTGTTCCCCATTAACAGGTGGGTTCCCCCATCCCAGCCCACTCTGGTTAATGGCACGGGTACCTGTGATAGCTCCTCAGTTGTGGCCTGATCTTGATGAGCAGGAAGACCTTCCAAGGGCCCTGAGCATGTCCCTTGCACATTGGGCACAGGTGCTGGACCTGGCAGGGGAGGAAGGGAAGCCCATGTGCAACTCTGCACCCTGGCCCTGATGGCAGCACATTTTATCTCACTAAACAACCTCCCCTCCCATCAAGAATCTACTGCTCAGCACAGTCTCCCTGCTAACAAGGAGAGCATTTTTCTAACTGCATTTCCCTTGAAATCCACTCAGGTTTGAGTTAACACCTGCCCAGTCTGCCAAAACCTAAGTCATTTTAAAATTAGTTCTGGAGGTTTTGAAAAAAAAAACACTGGGATGCAGCATTTTTCCCCACCAAGTTGTGTACTACAAACTCTTCCCAGGCATCCAGCTTGACTTTCCTTGGAGTCCGTGTGTAGCAGGTCCAGGGAAGGCCCACATCCTGGCCCAGCAGCCCTGTTCTCTCTCAGATCTGGGGAGCAGCCCTTGCAATGGTGTTGGATCAATAGAATCCTAAGTGCGTTTTGCCTGAAGCAGTCTCTCTGATACTAAAAAAGAAAAAAAAATATGTAGATGGGAGGGAAATGGGATCCATATGGTTTTGAATCATTAACACTTAAATCATCAAAATAGTGGGGTTTTTTTCCTGGAGAAATTTCATATCCAAGGTGCCTTTAGCAGTTCTTTAATAAACTATTTAAAATTCTGCTGTTCCCCCTAAAACATGCAAACACATGCCCACATATGCAGCACACATATGCACAACTATATGACTCTGGGACAGCAGCATTAGGAAACACAGCCTATTCACCACCCATCCCCAAGACAGAGGTGGGTGAAATTTCTCTTAAAGTACCTTCTCAGCACTAGGGATCCATGAGCTCTGCTGAGCTCAAGTGTTCGGGCTGAGAGCTATGGGATTTGAGCTCATCTGGACCAACCCTTTCATGAGACAGACAATAAATATGAAGCTCAAAGAAAGCCCCGATTCTTGAAGTCATAGTTAATGTTCCTGCTGCTGTTGCCTCATGGGACTAAATGGGAGGATGTGAGGTAGGGATGGAAGCAGGAGAGAGAGGCTGGCGACTGACCATGGAGGATAATCTACAGCTCCCATTGGTCTATTGGATCTTAAATCCAATGCCTTAACCACTCGGCCAGCTCAGTAGCTCCATTGGTCTAAATAATGAAACTCCTTGCAATCCAGTACTGTGGAAGAGGACAATATCTTTTCCATAAAACATACATCAGCTAGGCACAGTGATACGTACCTGGAATCCCAGTTATTTGGGAGGACAAAACAGGAGGATCACAAGTTCAAGGCCAGCCTGGGCAATTTAGCAAGACCCTATCTCAAAATTAAAAATAAAAAAGCTGGGACTGTAACTCAGTGGTAAATTATCCATGAGTTCAGGCCTCGGTGCTAAAAAAACGTAAAAATAAAATAAAAGCCATAAATCAGCTCCTAAGCCTTAAAGCAGTGGAAAGCATGACTTAGAAAGACAGATGATCCATTAAGAGATCAGGGAAGGAATTCTTGGGAGACATAATGACAGGGACTTGAAGACAGAAGGAGGAATAAAGCTAAAAAGTAATTTGGAGAAAAACTGAAAGGACTTGGGGCCAAATGAATGCAGCTACTGATGGAGAAAAAGCAGCAGGATTATATTTGTTTCCTATGGTCACCGTGAAAGACTGTCACAAGCACAGTAGTTGAAAGCACACACATGTGTTTTCTTACAGTTCTGGAGGTCGAGTCTAAAGTGAATCTTACAAGGCTAAAATCCAGTTGTTAGCAGGGCGAGTTTCTACCAGAGGAGAAACCATTCTTGCTCTCCAGCCTCTGATGGCAACCAGTTCTCTGCAAATCATGGCCACCTCACTCCAGCCTCTTGCTTTGAGAGTCCCAATTCTTTCTACTCTCTCTGACCTTCCTGCTGACCCTTGTGACTATAACAGATAATCAATTCATCTAGCCGTCTCAAAATCCTAAAATAATCATATCTGAAAAGTCTCTTTTGCCACCTAAGGTAACATTCACAGGCTCCAAAGATTTGGATGCCAGAATCTCAGAGGAAAGGAACATTATTCAACCTGCCAAAACAACGGGTCTCAAAAGACTGCTGACTTAGGCAACCAAGTGATGCTTCCAACCAAGAATGGAGAAGGCTGACTGGAGAGATGATCAGCTTCATGTAGGAAATAATGATTTTGACTAGGAGCTCAGGACACATCCTGGAAGGGAGTCCTGATAGGGCGTGGTCCGTGTAGATCCAGAACGGAGGAGGGGGTTCTGGTCTGAGCATGTGACTTTCAGGTCTTCAGCAGTGTAGACATAGGTGTGTCCGTGGGGAAAAAATCAGCCTTTCTTATTTCAAATGTCTTTCATAGGCTAGAAAGGACCAAAGTAAGGAAGAGAGGGAAGCACCCCTTTGGGACATGAGACAGAGGAAGAAGCATTGGCAGAAATCAAGGGACAATCAACAGTTGATCCAAGAAAGGGATCAGAAAGGGAACCAGGGGAAGTAACAACACCAGATGCAGGGCAGGAACTAAATGCAATAGGATGAATCTTGAACGCCACGCTGGTGACCTCAAAGCCATCTGAGCAGTGAGGAATAAGTGGCCAGGTGGAGAAAGGTTTGGAAGTGAAGTGTGCCTTCTTCTGGGAGAAGCAGGGTCACGCACAGGAGCTGCCTAAGAGAGATCCTCATTGCTGGGGTTGGGCTGGGGTGGGCATCGCACAGGGAAAATGGAAAGAGAGTGTTGGTCTCTCCTCCTTTCCCAGGCAGAGAGAAGGGAAAGAGGACACCAGCCCTGCAGTTTGAGGATGCAAAGAAGAAAAGTTCATGGAATGCTGTGCAGAAACAAGACATAAGGTGCTCAGATGAGAATGCACAGGGAAAGGATTTTTATGGTTTTTGTGGGGCTGGGGAAAGAATAAAAGCCCCTGTGGTTCCATGCAAAGCCCAGCTCTTCCCAACCTTCCGGACTCCCTCTCTGGTGGGCACAGGTCTCACCTCGGCACCTTCCAATGTGTGAGGCTGAGGAAGTGGGAGTCCCCAGGTGCAGCTCAGGAGCTGAGCAGGGCATGATCTCTGCCTTACCTTCTTTGTGCAACATGAGAAAATGACTCAGGTTGGAAAGCAGCAGCTGATTAGACACAAGGGGAGCAGGGAGGCAGGAGTTGGAAGCAGTCACATGTGAACTTGAACTCCAACATACGTCTCTACCTCTTCCTCTCACCCAGGAATCTCAACCTCAGCCTCCCTCTAATCCAGATCTCAGGGCTCTGTGTGACTTCCGTCAGCCCGCTCCCCTCTCTGGAGTTCTGATGTATGAGAGACTTGGACTCAATGGCCGGCCAAGGGCCCGTGCAGCCCTCCTGGCCTCTGAAACCCAGCCTCGGATGTGGAAGAGCTGTCTGAGTTGCCGCAGGGAGCCCCAGCCTCTTTGGAGCAGAGCCCAGGACTCCTGTCACTTCGTAAACATGATGCAGGCCTGTTTGGTGCCGCATAGCTGTGGTTTTCTGTTTTCTCCAGCAGTAGCTACAAGGCCATGGTAGCAACTGAGACATCCCAGCAGGGAGGGAGCGGGCGGTGGCACCGAGGAGGGCCGGGAAAAGAGTGCTTCTCTGTGCTGGCTGCTCTGCTTGGCACACAGAGTTTGCAAAAGGGAAAAAAAAAACATGTCTGCCTGTTAGATCTGTCCTCTGCCTTGTCTCCTAAGCCACCCCTAGGAAAGTGGGACTTTCTAATTCCTTTTGCATAAGAAAAGATCCACTTGCCAGGCAGCAAAAGCCGTCCCTCCTCTGCTGTGGGGCAGACAGAACTCAGGGCCTGGAGAACGATCTCAGCCTTGGGCAGGTCTTGGAGGGAGGAGGCAGTGCCTGGGGATCAGACAGGGAAGCCAGGCAGCCTCTTATGTGGGTGTACTGGAATGGGGCCTGGCACAGAGTAGGTCCAGATAATCCCAAGTTTAGTAAACCAAGCAGTCTTGATCTGGGGCCAACACAAGGTTATCTTTGGAGAGAGCCAAGGAGAGTGTCGTGGGTGTGATGGGCACCTGGAGCCACCTCCCCACATCCTACTGCTGAGAAATGGGTGCTAGTTGCTAACCATACACACATTGCCTCTTCTCCAGCAGAGGGAAGCAGTCTTGCCTGAAGATGCATGAGAATTTGCCACCCTTCCAGGGGGCAGCCCTCTGCCTGTGACTTGCTGATGCCAAGGTTTAGACCCCAGCCATCTTGCTTCAAGCTGGGTCAAATCTCCTGTGCAACATACACTCCTGAGCTCCCTCACCCAGGGAGAGGTGAGGCAAAGGCTGTACGTACTCCATGCAGTTATAGTGGTGTTTCGCCCCTTCGCCTCCCAGCCTGAGTCTCTCACTGCCTTCCTTGATTCTCCAGAGAGCCCCCCTCTGCTCTCCACTTGTACAAGAATCCATGCTTCACTTTCTGTTTCCTGTGAACCCAACCCGTGCAACCAGGAGAGCTTTCCAGATGAGCCCCAGTTCAGGAAGAGCCTTTGCTGTTTAAAACTAAGGGAGTTACCAAGTTGCTCACCCAGCAGCAGGAGAGAACAGAGGGCATCAGCAGCTGGTATTTTGGAGGGCCGGAGCTCATTAGAGCAGCTCTGCACACCCAGCAGGGCTGGCGTACTTGGACAGCGGAGAGAGCAGAGCAGGTCAGAGCACAGTTCAGCTCCTGGAAGCCTCTAAGAAAGCAAGACCCACCTCAGCTCATGTAGTGCTGACCACTTTGGCCTTGACAGCTGGGGAGCAGCACAGACAGAAGTGGGGACTGAGGAAAGGACAGGCCAGGACATCATAAGGCAGAGTTGGCAGAGGGTGCTGAGCTCCTCTTGGTTGTCGGCTTCACCACTGCCACAAAGCCTTTAACTAGGTGGCATTCAACACTAATGAACTAAAAAGAAAAACAACTACTAAAGCAAGAACCATTGTAATAGGAACTGTAAGATAAATAACACACTGAAGGCCAGTACAGGACCAACCTATCACCTGCAACTCTTTCATCTTGTCCTCCCACTGTTCCAGGTAGTATAATCTCCATAGCATTCATGCACATATGTGTAGCACATGGGGAATATGTTCCAAGACCGTCCACAGATGTCTAAAAGCAGAGATATCACTGAACCCAACATAGAGAGTCTGTTCTGCGACATGCAAACCTATAATAAAGTTTAATTTACAAAATAGATTTAGAGATTTATATAACTAACAATAAAAGGGAACAATTATACAATATGCTATAATAAAAATTATGTGACTGTGGTCTCTCTCTCTCTCTCTCTCTCTCTCTCGCTCTGTCTCTCTCTCTCTTTCTCTTTCAATACCATTTTGTACTTTCACCTCCTCATTTGAAGGAAGCACTTCATAGCTTGTCTTTGACATATCCAAACCACCAGCATCACTAGTCTTGTGCTTTGGGGCCAATATTAAGTAAAATAAGGGTTACCTGAGCACAAGCACTGCCATTATGACAGTCATCTGATTTAGCTACTAAGTGACTAATGGGCAGGTAGCAGATATAGCATAGATTTGCTAGACAAAGGGATGAGTCCTATCTATCCCAGGCAGGATGGAACAGGACAATGAGGTATTTCATCACATTATTCAGAGTGGAATGTGATTTAAAGCTTATGAATTTTGTTCTGGAATTTTCCACATAATATATATATGGACCACAGTCACCAATCATGGGCTACTGAAACCTCAGAGTGAAACTGTGAATAAGGGATTTGGTACACACAGAGCACACAGACCCACATGCTGTTGTTCCTGTGGGCTGTTGAGCAATGGATGCTACACTGCCTGGCTGAGGACAGTCAGGAGGATGCTTCCTTTAGATCAGCAGTCCCCAACTTTTCTGGTGCCAAGGACCGGTTTAATGGAAGAAAATTTTCTCACAGATTGGAAGGATGGCTCAAGTGCATTACATTTATGATGCATTTTATTTATACTATTATTATATTATAATATATAATGTAGAAATTATACCACTCACTATAATACAGAATCAATGAGAGCACTGAAATTGTTTGCCTGCAACTAGATGCTCATATTTGGTGACGATGGGAGACAATAACATCCAAAGAGTGTTGCCTATGTCTAGTCTATTTCACAGTCTCATTTTGGCTGTAGTCACTTAAAAAAAAAAAAAGTCGTTTCACAAAGATAGGATGCAAGAAATGGAAGCAGGCTCTTCAGTCATTTTGTGGCAATCTCAGAATATTCCACCTTGACTTTAATCCACAGTGTATGGCAATTTGAAATTGCCTCAAACATACATATAAGATCACCATCATCTTCAATATCAAGTGGTTGATCCAGCTTTGGTATGGACAAAGTACATTCACCTGGCTTATGCACAAATGGATTACAGATACATCCTTGTAATTGCTCAAATTCTTTTGAAAGCTGAGATAAAGGATCATTTACCTATCTCTACTAATGTATGAAATCTCTGCTAATGTTTAAAACATGTCAAAAATCCCAATGTTCACTCATCACCCCCATGGCACCAGTTTGGCTTTGAATGCAGCCATTTTATCTGCTGACTTGAACACAGTTGTTATTTTTCCCTGAAATAGCAGATTGAGTTCACTGAAATGGTTGACTATGTCACACAAGTTAGTAAATTTTTTGACCCATTCTGTCTGAAACTTACTCCCAGTGGTGACTGGTTTTTCTAAAAAGAAATCCCTGGAGCAACTTTCATAACTCAAAAAGTCTGGCTAGTAATCTACCTTTAGAAAGCCATCTCATAGCTGTGTATAAGAGAAAGCATGGGTCAGGAAATAGTTGCCTTGGGAACCAATCCTGCTCAGCTATTCAGGTCCCACCAAGTCGAGAGAAAAAAATTGCCAGGGCTAATGACTTGTGAGCTCCCATGAGGTCAACTTTGGGGATTTGGGCTTTGGGCTTTGAGGCTTTTACCTCTAAGTTTCCCACACTGTGCCCTTGAGCACTTCCCCCTCATTCTGAAGGTCTCCTGAGAGATGTACTGACCTTCATGAAATCTCCGGAATACTTGGTCTTAACCCAAAGCTCCCAGGCTCAAAGCAATGAATTTGCAGTCCACACAACAGGGGTCACATGGTCCTGGTCTCTGCTCCTCTACCATAGCTCTGCCCCCTCCTAAGGACAAATCCTCAGCCTCCTCCTCTGTGTATGAGTCATCATTATAGGTTATGCTGTGTAACAAATATATCCCAATCTCTCAGAGGCTTCCCACTTGCTATAGTTTGAATGTGTTCATGTGTTGGAAACTTACTCTTCAAAGGCATATATTCATAGTATTTAAAGATGGAGGCTTTAGGAGATAAATAGGATTAGATGAGATCATGAAATAAATGTTTACTCTTTATAATTTACCTGGTCCAAGTATTTTGTTACAGCAACAGAATGTATACTAAGACACTCAGTACAGCTTTATCCTCACTCACATGAAAGCCTGCGACATACAGGCAGCTCTCCTTCACCCTGTGGCTTTGGCTGACCTCCAACACCACTGTGGACTAGGAGAGAACTGCATCAAGAGGTACACATTCCTTAACTGCCTGACCACAGGGGCACATCCGAGTTTTGTGGGCAAAAACTTGTGCAATCTGAGAGGCCCTTTCTATGAAAAGTTTTATAAAATTCTAAATGTAAAATGCCCACAGTTGCTCCCACACCAAAATTACAAAAACAAAAAAATCCATGGCTTCCTGAACCAGAGGAATCCCTGAACTTTGGAGCCCCTGCTCCAAATGGGCGAATGGCCCTGCTGCCCCTGGAAGAGACACATCTTATTGCTCACAGCCCATTGGCCAGAACCAGTCACATGAGGCCAGTCTCAGCCCAGGAGGGGAATGTATGAGAGAGTCCATGGCACTGGTCAGTGCCACCCACCTATACCAGCACAGGCTGGGCTCACAGCAGCTATGCCATAGAGGGTTCCAGAGTGGAGTTGGGAACTATGCGCAAATGCAGGGTTCAGAATGACCCGTGCTTTTGTCAAAGCACCTCCAAGGATGGCATGAGGGAGGGTGGGGTTGGGAGTTCTACCCAGTCAGAAGTCAGGAGGCTTTGGCCCCAGGCCCAGAGCTGTCCTTTCTCAACAAAGAGTGCCTGACTCATTCAGTCCTCCTGAGCCTCCTGGCCCCTTTCCCCATGCATGTGAACTAAGCCTGGTCTCCCAAGGAGAAGAGATGAGCTTGTGATCCTGAGAATGCTTTGCCCCTAGCCCAGCCCTGTGCAGAAGCGAGCCACGTTGTACTATTTTTTAGCAGATTAGCTGTCATTCTTCCTTTTAGTCACCCCAAATCCAGGGCTCCCATGTCCCAAATGCTCTGACCATAGGCCCTTGGAGCTGCCTCAGGTATGAGGACAATGGTTAAGCCTCTCATTTCCCTTCTTGAGGCTGTCCTGCCTTGCCCTATCCACATCTCCAGTCCAGGGAGACAGGCCAGGACAAGCAGAGCACACTGAGCTACCACATGAGTTTCCCAAATTGTCCAGAAAGATTCTAGCATGCAGAGCTGAGCTTATCTATCTGTGGTGCTACGACACTCAGCTCCCCAAAGAGGCCCCCAGCAATGTCAGATAGCAGACAGTCAGAAGGTCACGGTTCAGCTGCAGGCAGCATCCCCCAACTCCATACCACCCCACTACAGCAGGTGCTAAACCTTTAACCCCCCACGCTCTCACTGTAGAATGTCATAGCACATCAACATAAACACATCAGGATGCAACTACAGCCCACTTTGGATATCATTTACATATAACTTCATAGGCACCAAGGTGAGTTCAATTTAACAAGTTGACATGCTGTTACGTTATGCACATAGTCAATTAAACATCAATTAATTTTGATTCTGCAGTCACTTTTGAAGGATGATCATTTTTTCCCAGCTATCAAATATTCTTGCAAAGACTGTCACCCATAGGTTCTGAGCTGGAGGTGCCAGCAAGCTAGAGGTAAACCAGCCCTGGACACCTCCCTCTCTACTGGGAATGGCCATGTGCTTCTGGCCTTTCAGATGGCCCCACTGCTAGATGGCCCACCCACCTGTCATCCCCAGCTTCCACAGTGGGGACCTCATCTCTTCTTTGCTCCAAATGAGAGAGAATCCAGTGAGGATTTGGTGACTGTGGGGGCTGATAGGTCCTGTGGTCAGAGCAAAGAAAAAAGAAGAAAAGACACAGATTGTAAGGGGGCTGGTCAAGAGCACAACAAGAATCCTGTCTCAGACAATGTCACGGAGCTGGCGTGGCACGTTCTCTGCCCCATTGTGCCTCAGCTTTCCCGTCCGTAAGTGAGCAGGTGAGACTGGTGGACAGGAACAGGCTATAATAATAGCTCCCTTCCTCTCCAGATCTAAAGAGCTTCAAGTTCACCACGTGAGATTTATTCTGGGATGTTGTGCTGCAGGAGGATCAGGGTCAACACAAGTGAGTGGGGCACCTTTGCCCAAGAAATTGCATTTTTCTTGAAGGGGCTGTTGGTGAGTATGTGGCTTGCAGACTCAGCCCGGGGTGTCTGTTTGCACATGTGTGTGTGAGAACCCTAGAGACACGTGTGGACCATCCATGTGTGCTGTGTGTTAGGGCTTGGATCTCAAATGTCTCCAAAGCCCACCTGCTGGAGTCTTGGTTGCCAGCTGATGGGCTTTGGAAGGTGACGGTGCCACAAAGACTCTAACTTCCTCAGCACAGCAACCCAGTGACAGATGCATAATTTAACAGCATTATTGAGAGGAGATAGAAATTTAAGAGGTGGAGCCTAGTTGAAGGGAGTGAATCATAGGGGTGTGGCTTTGAAAAGTATATTTCGTCCCCAACCCAGTCCTCTCTCTCTCTCTCTCTCTCTCTCTCTCTCTCCTCCCCATCCCCTGCCTCTCTCCTGGCTGCCAAGAGGTAAGCAGTTCATTCCTCTACCACATGCTCCCCACCATGACTTTTTGGCCTTAACAGAAACAACCAAGCAAACTGAGCATAGACTGAACCTCCAAATCTGACCCAAAATAAACATTGATTTTCTCAGGTATTTTTCCAGAGTGACAGAAAGCCAACACAGTGCTTCTGTGTTATCTAAATGTATGTGCATGCACTTGTGTGGGTGTGTGTGTACCAGCAAGGACCCAGTGAGAAGAGATGGTATCCATGGGTCCTAGCTGCTGTTACCTGTCTGGTTCCTGGTTTCCCAGAAGCCTTTATGCCTGTCCTGGAAGCTATTCCTGTTGATCTGTCTTTTGTTTCTGCTGAAGGGCACCATTGTCCTTGAGAACAAGGCCAGGTACTGGGTAGGTGTGACTCTGCTATTACCCTAGGCACCAACCATGGGTGAGTTGCACTCTATAAAGTGCTTTCTTCTTCCACCTTCTCTTGATTCCCCAGATAACACCTGTGGGGTCAGTGTTGTCATGTCCCAGAGGCTCAGTGACAGGTCTCCCTGCTCTTCTTCCTGGCTGCCCACAAATGGGCAGGTGGAGTGGGCCCTTAAGGATGTAGCTCTTCTCTCGAACACATCTTTCTCTGACTTCTTCCCTGACTGGTCTGCATCTAAGGTCAGGTAGCAACCAAGGTCAGCATGGAGGATCAGGCAGGCAGGGTGGACAGCAGCCCCAGCCCTGACAGCTGATGTGGGAGGCACCAAGCCAGGGCATTGGGTAAGGCAGGCTGCGGAACACACAAACGTGTTGAGTCTCGCCTCTGCCCGCTGCTCCTGGGAGCCTCTCTGGTGGAGAGAGTTTCGAATGGCCTGTTGCCAGTGCCCCTGGGGTCACTGTGTGGTCCCTGAGACCTTTCCTGAGCTGGGGTGTCACTGGTTAGCTGAGTCTATTACCAACCACTGTGTGCCTAAAGCGCAGACGACTTGCCAGGCCCACTCATCACTCTGTGCCTTCCTTCCAGCAAGCGTAGAGGTGGCTGCTTGGATGACGATTTCATGGGTAAGAAATAGAAGCCCGTGGAGATAGTGAGCTCTAGCATACACAGTGAGTGGAACCAGCCACAGAAATCCCGAGCTCTGACTCCAACCAGATCCCAGTTGAGCCCAGAATAAGGTGCTAATCGGGCACCTGGTGCCAAGAACTTTGCCAGGTACCACTCAGGTAAGACCTCTTTGTAACTCACAGCTACACAGTGAGGTCAACAGCATTGCTGTTCTTTGAAGAAAAGGAAATAGATCCCAGGTCACAAAATGAGAAAGTGGCAGATTTGAATCCAAACCCAGTTCTTCCTGCCTCAATGGTCTTCTAAAAGCACACAAGTGAAAGGGCTTTGCCTTTGCTTCCCACTGCTTCCTGGTGCCTCAGGAACTATAGAGTGGCATCAAAACCTGGCATTCAAGGCCCCCTGCAATCTCTCAATATGACTTTCCAGTTAACTCTCCAGCAGGGTCCCTTCTCCTCCAGCCCCACAGCCATAGAACCGCACCACCCCCCAACATGCTCTGTTTACAGAGCTTTGCCCTCTCAAAGCCTCCTTCAGCTGCCAGAAATGCCCTCTGGCCTCTCTTCTCCCTGTCGAGTGCCCATGCCACATGGTGAAATCAGAGAAAGTGGCCTAAAAGATGGGTCACTTGAGGTGGAGTCAGTAAATCTAAATCCTCTGGATTTATGAAACCATTTTTAAATTTGCTATAAGTGATGTGTCTGAGAAGACACAATGTTTACAGGAGTATCTGGTCACCAGACCTAGAACATTTACAAGGCAGGGCTGGTGAACTGTTTGTCTCTGTGTACTAGCAATGGGCACAGGGGCTGGCCCACAGCAAGTACTCACTAAGCTTATAATGGGGACAGATGGATGGATGGATGGATGGATGGATGGATGGATGCTTAGATGGATGCTTGGATAAGAGGAGGGTGACTGGATGAATGAATAGATAGGTAGATGGATAGGTACATGGATGGATGGATGGATGGATGGATTTTATTCATGGATGGATGCTTAGAGAGACGCTTGTATAGAGAGAACAGTGACTGCATAATGTAGTAGATGAATGGATGAGTGGATGAATGATGGATGGATATATGATGAGTGAATGGGTGAATGGCTTGATTGGAAGATGAATACATTAATGGAGGGACGAAGTAAGAAGCACAAAACTACTCAGCACTGACAGCGTACTGAGGCCCTCTCTATTCTCCACACTCAGTCTCACCACACTCAGCCAAAACCTTGCGGAGGAGACCTGCTTCTATGCCTTACAACCTTTCTTTCCTGGTCAGGAGACCTCTTGCCGGCCCCTCTGGGGGAAAGAATAGAAAGTATCTCAGGGAGACATGAGGACCCCCACCCAGTGGCTGAGCTCACTTCCTGGAGCCCAGGGCTGCACTCTAGGAAGAGGGAGGGCTGCTCAAGCCCTTGCGATGAGCTAAGCAGGGAGGAGCTCACAGCTCCATCTTTCCATTAGCTAAGAGCTCTTCCAAGCCTGGCCTCTCCCAGCTCCAAATTCCACTGCCCAGGATAATTGGAGCCTGGGCCTGAGCCCAATGTTTCTTCAACCCCCAAACCAAAACCACACTAGCTTGAATAAGAGAGGCCTTGGGATCCACATCAGTGAGGGGCAGGAGCAGTAAGAAAAATCACCAACCTCTGGAGACAGCTGGAGGCAGAGCAGGTCTGAGAGGAGACCATGGGTATGAGTGCTTCTTCAGGAAGACGAGGGGCCTTCTGGAGAAGAAGTGATGGCACTAGCTTCTCACTGGGTACCTCCTGCACCACTCAGTCTCCAGACCCACCCACTGGGCAGTGTCACAACTGCAAGAGAGGCTCTGCCAAGTAAACAGCTGCAGACCACACTCCAAGGCTCCCCAAACCCCAGTGCTGCCCACAATGGCCAAAGCCACATTCCATCCATCCCTCAGCTTGGGCCCCTGAGGAAGGGAAGTGCACATTAAGTCAGCTTCCGGGCAGCCCTGAAGACAGGCTAAGGAGCCCAGAGCTGGGAGGAAGCACCCTGCAAGGTCTCACAGGAGATCAGGACTTACACCATGACCCAGCAAAGTGCTTTACCCAGCCAGCGGCCTTCCTTCCAGCACCAAGCAGCACCTTTAGTGACAGCTGGCCCAGCTGTGGGCCTGGAAATGAGGCAAAAGGGCTCCTATTCCCTGTGCCATCGTGCCTGCCTTCCCCTGATCTGGAAGGCATCAGAGAGAGCCACTGTAGTCAGAGCTTGGAGCCCCGGTTCCTTGCCTTGCCACTGGTTTCTACAAAATGGGAAAGATCTCTGGTCCAATCCTTGTCTGCACATCCTAGAAGTCTTCACACTGTATAAAGGTTACCCACTGAGGCCCATACCTGCCATCCCTGAGACCCACAGGAGAAAAATCTGTCACTGGCCCAGTCTGAGTCACCAGCAAATAGGCCAGCATGGTGTTTCTAAGTCTATGCATTTGCTTGCCTTCAGGCGGAATGTGCAGCTTATGGTGAGACTTGCTATTCCTACTTAAAGCAATACCTGAAACTGCCCCCTTCTCATACTGAAGTTACCTACATGGCCCCTGGAATCAATCAGCACGGGTTAGGTTTTGCTGCAGGAACAATCACCCTCCAGTCTCAGTGATTTAATAAAGCACTTGTCCCTTTCTGGCCGCAGTCCATATCAGTCAAAGTCCTATCTTCTGACCCTCACTCCTGCTTGTGAACAATGCTGCCTAGGTCCCAAGGGCTGTGGCCTGAGTTTGGAGCAGCTGTGCCACCCATGTCCCGCAGAGATGCACCTCACTATGACAACAGAAGCACTAAGCCATTGAGGTTGGAGAGAAGTCGGCTGAGCCCCGACCTCACTGTGCAACCTGGAACAAATTGCTTATCTTCCAAGACTCCTCAGGAAACCTGGGGAAAGACTGCGGGAGATTTCTAGTGCCATCTCTTCAAGGTCACCAGCATTCCTGGGTCAGCCAGCAGCAAGGTGGTCTGAGCTAAGCTGGCCATCTGTGGGACCCAGCAAGAGGCAACGGGGCAGCTGGACAGGAGTGGTGGGCAGAGCATGAGGACCCAGGGGGTTACAGTAGCAGTCAGGCCCCTCCACAGGCAAAGGGCAAGGAATAGAGCAAGTGGTTTGTAAAACAAATCGCTACAGAGTCCCTCCCGTGTGCCAGGCCTCCTGTGTATCCTCTGGCAGCAACCCTTTGATACCACAAGGAGGCAGCTGTGGCAACGTCCAGTCCACTGGTGAAAGTGTGCAACTCCTATGTTCAAGGGAGTAGGCTAAGACTAGCCTACAGGGCTTCTAACTCCACACCACCACTTCTCCAGGGTCAGGAACAGGGCTCTGAGGCTAGGCAGGATCCAGGACGGGACAACCCTAACCCTGACTCTAGAGTGGGAGAACAAGCTTCTTGGAGCAGGTCAAGCCATATCCCTAAGTCCCACCCAGGCCTGGTGCTCCGTGAACTCCTCCTCCAGTGGCTAACTCAAGCCCTGAGGGTGGCGTAGTCTGGACTCATTCTCAAAAAGAGCTTCTCTCCTCCCAGAAATCCCCATTCTGGACCATAGCACACTTGGAGGCCCCTCTGTGTGGTGTGTGAATGTTGCCTGTGATGCAGAGTTCCGTCCCTCTGAATGCATCTCACTTCCAATCTCCGTTTGAAAAGGAACATAACCAGAAATGAGGCGGGATTGCATTTTATGGGCCAGTGGTTGAGATGGTGTCCGGCTCCTTCCCTCTCCAGCCTTCTCCCCCCACTGAGGCCTCCAGATCACCAAACGTATCTCGCACACTGGAAACCATCATCGGCTGAGGAGATACACTGTTAGAAAGTGCTGGACCCCAAGGCTGTCATGTATGACTCCTGTCTGCCTGGCCGCAGAATCACCTGACTGCTAGGGCTCACTTCCCCACCATGGGTTGCTACACATTTCCATTGTGATTTCCCCTGACATTGGGCTCAGCCTCTGACCTTGAAAGGCTCCCTCCACCCTCCAAGCCCCAGTGTCAAATGGAGAAATGATCTCTAAATGTGTCACCTTCCAACTGGCACTGCTGTCTTCTAGACGAGGGAGAAAGGTAAGGAAGGCCAGGGACCCCGGCTGAGGCAGGATGGAGAGCAGACCCCAAGCTTGCCCTGGTGCCCATTTCATCAGTGTCTGCTTTGTCTGGAGCTCACAGCAAGCAGGTGAGTTCATTTTCCATTAGGAACAATTATCTCTTCATTTGCATATGCTAAATGTGACATTTAAAGGAACAGTTCCTCCCCACCCCAAACAGGATGAAAGTCCAATGACAGGCAGGCAACCTGCAGTTTGGGGCAGAGGTGTAATTGGCTCTTATTAAGGGGAGATGCGAGGAGATAGAGGTTTTGAAATGCAAATGATAGCATTGCTCCTTCCAGTAGCTGAATGGGAATAACAAGGGCCAGACTGGGTGCTCTGCTCTGCTCCACATTTGGGAAGGATGGGCCTCCTGGCCCTGAAAAAAAGACAGACAGGAGGCTGACATCCTCCTGGGGGAACAGGACAAAGCAGCATATCAGTCCCAGCAGCCCCATCTCCTGCCTGGACCTGCCTGAAGATGCCCACTGCCTCTCCCTGCCTCACTGAGTCACCCACCTGAAGCAGGATCTAGCAGCATACTCCACCCTGGCTCAGAAACTCCCACCCACAGTTTGAATCCTGCTACCACCAAATCTCAGCCACAGCACTCAACTAGGAAGCCCTAAATATCCCACACCCCATTAGGCCTTTGCCATGCCCATTGCCAGAGACATCCCTCCCTTCCTACCCACCTGGCCAGCTCCCACTCTTATCACAAACCAGTTCAAAGTGTGCCTTCTAGTGAAATCTGCCCCCGCCAGCTGAGACTGAACTGTTGCTGGCTTCTTCAACCACAAGATGGGTGACCCCAGTGAGACTAGAAGCCCCTGGAAGCAGAAGTTCTGACTCAACTTTGTCTGCAAGCATCTGCTTGGAGCTGGCTCACCAAAGGAGTGAATAAGCTTTGGTGGATGGATGGATGGATGGATGGATGGATGGTTGGATAAGTGAATGGATGGATGGATGGATGGATAAGTGAGTGGGTGGATGGATGGATAAGTGGATGATGGGTGGATAAGTGGACGGATGGATATATGGATGGGTGGGTGGATAGATGAATGCCCTTGTGCCCTTGTGCCCTCTTCTTATAAGACTTCACCCTGCACTTGCCCTAACATTGACTTCTAGAAGCCCCCATTTTGTAGATGGGAAAAGGTGAGGCTGGTTAGGATAGAAACTCCACTTTCAACTCAGATAGAGCCTTGGGAGAAGCAATGCCTAGACCACTATTCCTGAGTCCACACTCAAGTTGATTGCCACAGCTTAGCACTGAAGACCTCCACAATGATAGAATTTTCTTCCTGGCTACTTCACTCATATTGTCACAGGTCCTGATGTGGTCCTGACCATCCAGACCTCTTCAAATCCAACCACAGAGTATGGGGCTGTCAGTGAGAATGTCATTCTCTCTCTTACCTAATAGCTCCAGGAGCTAATAAAGTGGAGTGGGAGGCCTGTCCCCATGTCAGCTCTATAGCTTGCTAACTATAGACCACTGGGCTTGACCCCAAGACAGTAATCACCTGTCCATTTCCCTAGACATTGAGAACTATACCCTGCTTTGGGAAACCCTAGGAGGGGGAAGAAAGGCCGAAAGCAGAAGGGACACGGGACCTGAGACAGGTGTGAAACAACTGACTTGCTCATTTTTTATTTTTTTATTTTTTTGGTACCGGGGATTGAACTCGGGTCCTTGTGCTTGCAAGGCAGGCCACCGAACCACTGAGCTAAATCCCCAGCCCCTGACTTGCTCATTTTTTATTTTTTTATTTTTTTGGTACCGGGGATTGAACTCGGGTCCTTGTGCTTGCAAGGCAGGCCACCGAACCACTGAGCTAAATCCCCAGCCCCTGACTTGCTCATTTTTTGGAATGGCTGAGATCAGAATGGGAAGGATCTGGGCCCCTCATTTGCATGCCCAACATTTATAGCAAACTTTCAACCCTGCCTCTCACTGACAGGCTTGCAGCTGCTACGCAAGCAGCACTCCCAGCCTCTTCTGGGATTTTAGTCTAGGAGGCTCCCTCCTGTGTACTGACCTCCAGTGCTGCAGCACAGGCCCTTGCTGTTCCTATAAACCTGATCATGATTTATTTCTTGGGTAGTGTGGGCTCCAAAAGTCCTATAAATCTATTTGGGACTTTTATCCTGGTAAGTACGGGCAGGGCAGTTGTTTGTAAAGAAAGAAAGAAGAAAAAGAAAAAACAGAGCTATTAACACCAAAGAGCTCCAGAGACAATAGCCAGTGACCAATACCCAGTAGAGTTAACCTTCAGTGTCCAGCACAAGCTGGCATCAGATGGTGACCGCAGGCTGCAGCAGTGTCCAGCAGCTGACTTGTGGACTGATAGCTTCAAGACTGCTGGAAGAGTTTCACTTCGCCAATTCGCAATTTCCATCCGAATTGAGCAGAAGAACTCTAGCCTGATTGGCAACAGACTCATTCTGACCCCCAACTCTGACCCTTCACACCCTAGTCCAGCCTGCCTGTGCCGAATCACACCTGCCCGCACGTGCACCCTGTCACCCACCTGCCACAGCAGGGCCTCAGCTGGCAGAAAGAGCCAGGCTTTGCTCCCATTTTGCACTTGTGACCTGTAAGGCTGTGGGTGAGTCCCTGAACCTCTCAGAGGCTTGGCTTCCTCCTCTGTAAGAGACACAAGACCTTTCTTTCCCCCACGGAAAGCCCCGAGTGGTGGAAGGTGCCCAGTCACACTCTGTTCCCTTGCACTTCCTCCCCTGGACTTGGAGATGAGATCACAAACAGGAAGAACCCCCACATGAGTGTGTGTAGGGCAGGGACCACTCCTGAGTCTCCGGCCCCTGCTTTTTCTCCAAGCCAGCCTCAGCACACAGAAGGAGGTCAGCAGAAACCAGTGGGGCTCTGCTCCCCAGGCACCTGCCAGGGTGCATTCCATACAAGCAAGTGGTAGGATACATCAAGAGGGCAGAACAGGCACCCACGAGAAAACCCTCAGCCTTCTGTTGACCAGCGAAGCCCTTTGCTGCTCAACAAGGCAGGAAATCACAGAACCAAAGGGGCCGCCCAGAGGTTCCACCTTAAAATCACCTGGGATAAAGATGATCTCTTGGCACTCCTAACTTGGTCTTGCCCCTGCCCAATTCAGTCAGGATACCTGAGGAAGGAGCTGGGCATCCATACATCTCAGGAGTCCCAGGTGATTCAGTGCAAGTGGAACTCTGAGAAACACCGGCTGCCAGTGATTGGACAGCTGGCCAAGACCTGACCACGTCCAGAGCACCTTCTTATCCACCATCCCTCCTCATCATCATCTGCTGGCTGTCGTGCTGTATTAATATACCCACATGTAGAAGGGGAAAGTGAGGTCTAGCCTAGGGTTTCACCATGTCCCCTGAGGCCATCATTGGTAAGGCTGGGACTAGAGATGAGTCTCCACCCTCAAAGCTAGGTTCTTCCAATATTGACAGAGCTACAGTGGGTCCTCGGGCATCATCATGAAGGAACAATGACACTGACTTTCAGGGGCTCCAGGTTCTGGGCACGTCCTATCCTCTTCTGGGAGGAGATGCTAGTCGGGGATGGGAACAGGAAGCCAGGGTGCCCGAGGAAGGCAAGGGGCCTTTGCAGGCCGGATGCTGGCCAGTGTATCAGGCCAGCTCACGGCTCGGCCCCCTGTTGGACTTCATGTGGTGGCCGATCTGAGGAGGTGGGGCCCAGGCATCGCCTCTGAATCTGAGTCTTTACTGACATATCCCTCTGATACCAGAGGCAGCAGCTTAAAAGGAACGTTTAATGGGGATTTCAGCTTCTTCCTCCCAATCTGTGTGGGAAACATGAGCATCCACGGAAATCCCAAGATACCACTCGCAGGGAAATCAGAGGTGCCCATGGAAGCTCTGGGGGCTGGCTTGACTCCCCATTCCCCCTCAGCCTCCACAGACTGGCAGTAGCTCCCTGTCTAGCCCCCTCCCAACCCCCAGCCCATCTATTTCAGAGGGCTGAGGACAAGTGGGGAGACCGACCAAGTTGTATAGTGTGGAAAACTGGTAGTAACAGTGATCCTTGTCTCTAAGGAGTTGTGAGCCTGGGATTAAATACAGTCCTTGTGGACTGTGAGACCTTGGGCATGTTATTTTACCTCTCTGGGCCTCAGGTAACCAGTCTTTAAAATGGGCACAATAATTCCTATTTACAGAGGTGGAGCTAGGATTAAACTCATTACATGAGTCAATCACATAAAGTAGAACAACATCTGGCCTCTCCCAAGGGCTGGACAATGTTCTTGGCTCCTGGCTTGGAATCTGGCACACACAGCAGTTCCTGGAGCCTTCCCCTCCCCCTCTAGGCATTTTCGGGATGTGGCTGGGCCATCAGGCAGTCAGCTGCCTTCCCCTGATGTCTAGGCCTGGCTCTAAGCCAGCTCCTTAAAAAATTGGAAATGGCGCCCACTTTCTCTTCTGCCTTTTCATAGGAAATCAGCAGAGCAGAAGCACTGACCTTGGACAACCTTGCCCTGTAATGTTTTCCTAAAGGCAAAACTCCGTAAATCACTGCAGGAGCTCTCAGCACCCACCCACCTGAACGTCTTCCTTCCTCCCCACTGCTACCCAACCCCACCTAAGCAGCTGGCCTCTTCCTCCTGGCTTCACTTTCTTTGGCAGAGGGAGCAGGGGAGACTGGACACCCCAGAAGAGTGAAGAATTGTGGAGGGTTTTTTTCCCCACAAACACAGCACTTGAAAAGCACCCAGCTGGGCACACTGGCCATCACTTCCTCCTGCCCTAATGCAGCCTGAGGGACCTGACTCCCAGCATTGACAGAGGAGGCACGGAGGCCCTGGGACTCCACAGGACACAGATGAGCCTGGAGACATAGAATAAAGCCAGTCGGAACCCAGGACCCATTCTCCCATGGAGCTACACCCTTCAAAAATTAGATCTAGGCTTCTGCAGAGGTGTGGCTTTGGGGAACAGAGCTGGGACCAGGAGGAGTCCCAGAAAAGCTGATTCTGGGCCAGAATAAGACCAATGGCCAATAGTCCATGAGAAATGCTGCCTTTGGAGAAATGAGCTCCCTGTCTCCGGGGCACTGCAAGCTGGCACCAAACAGGAAGCTTCTCATGCAGAGTGGTATTCAATAGCCACTGAAGAAAAGACTAACGTCCCTTCCCCCTAAATGGGAGTCTACAGCACTGGGACAGTTACTCCTTGAGTACCTTCCTGGCCAGGCTCTGGACAGAGGGCACAGGATGGGAAATGGCCCTAGGACGTACAGCTTGCACTCATCCTGGGGTAGAGGAGAGAGCTGCAAATGAAGGATGAGCTCTGGAGAAGGTAAAGCGGGGCAGCGGAAGAGAAGTGCACAGCAGTAGACCTTCAGCCCCGGTGGAAAGGGGCAGGGGAACAGACCTCAGGCAGTGGAACCCCAGACAGAGGCTGGAGTGGGGTCGGCTGGGGAGAGCGAGAAGACAAAGCAGGGTGGGGACACTGAAGCACGATGGGGCAAGGAGCCAAAGGTGGCCACGCTCAGGTCACACAAGCCCTACCTGCTGGGCCAGGATCTGATTCCTTCTGTGCATCTCTGGCAGGCGTGTGGAGAGGGAGCTGGGAACAGGATGATACAAGATGCCCAGCCAGGAGGCCAGCGGGTCATCTGTGGGACCAAGGAGGAGGACATGGCAGGAATGGCCACGATGGAGTTGGTGAGGCATGGAAGCTTTGGGGTCAACAGCTTAGGTTGTCAGCAGAGGATTAGGACAGACTGAGGACAATGATGGGGACATTTCCAGAGATGGGCTGGGAAGAAACCAAAAGTCAGATGTAAACCAAAATCACACTGGGAGGAGAAGCCACTGAAGACTGGGAACTTCCCACAGGAGAGAGAGACAGGAGGGCAAGGAGAGCCTGGGGTAGCCCTCTCGGAGTCCACAATTCTGACCAGGACTCCACGGGGCGGGGCTAAGGAGCTCTCCCAGGGGTCACAGCCCAGGCCATCAGCTGACTCTGGACAGAGATGATGAGAGAGCATTCAGGCAGCCCTGCCACTCTCTTCCTCCACCGCAGTGGGGGGCCCCATCCTCAGGACAGCCCCCCAACCTCACAGCCAAGCCAGCAGCTCTCAGCAAGCAGGAACATCTTGGAAACTGGAGACTGTGGGGGCTCAGGGGATGCTGGAACTGAGATGCCGGCTCGACCCCACTTCAGTGGGAACATAAAAAAGCCACTGTGTGCTTATCTGTTTGAGAATCAGTTTCCTTGTCCATCCAGTGGCCACGGTGACTTCCGATCTCGGAAGGAGAGTATGAAGAGAAAAGTCCCCAAACTCCCTTTCAGGTCTCAATCACAACATCTCAGAGGTTCCACCTGGCCCCAGGGCTTGGCTCTGCTTCCTGTAGGACATCCCACCCTGCAGTTTATCACCCTGTTGGAAGGGACTGTCATTGAGGTGACCCCTACTCCAATTGTCACGGTCGCCATCCCTGAGCCTAGGCCAGCACTGGGCACGATGTTGACGCTCAAGAACAATGCTGATTTGGAGGAGTGAACAAACGCACACACGCACGCATAGAGGAGAAGCTGCCTCCTTGGTCCAGCCCCCCTCTTCTGAGAAGTGTCCCTCAGTGTTGTCAACCTGTACCCACCAGGGCCAGGCTGTTGCTGAGGGAGAAATCCCGCTCTGTACCTGAGTGCTCCTGACCAGTTAGCAGCGTGTGCCTAATTCCCCATTGGAATTCCCCAGGATCGGCACTGAGGCCAGGTCCAAGTGGGGGACACTCCAATGACCCAGCGTGGTCCCCAGTCAGAGCTTGGGCTTTGAGGCAACATTGACTGGCAGAACAGAGGTCTGGGCATAGAGTCCAGTCTGCCTGTTGTGTGGACAGAAAGCATACAGCCAGGAGGGCAACTTCTCTGAGGCCACAAGGCCGGCCTTGCTGTGGGCAGAATTAGGACATGAAACCGGGGACCAACCTTCCTCATGGCAGCTTGGGGCCCTACAGGCTACCCAGGCAACAAACAGGCCTGACTCCTCCCACAGCCGGGTCCTGTGATGCCCTGCTGCCTTTCGGAAGCAGCTAGCGCCAAGCAAGCAGATGGCTGGCAGGCTCCCTCAGAGTCCTCAGCCCAGATGGCCCTCCTGGCACTAGGTGGGGCATCACAGCCACAGCAGCAGGAAGCCTGCTGCCCACCAAGGCTACCCGAGGCCCAGTGGAACAGGAGAAGGGCCAGCCACTGGGCTGCCCTGCCACTTCTCCTGGGGCCTGGGCATCACTCTGGCCAAGAGGCCCAGGGAGGGCAGGTGCAGGGGCCAGGCCAGTATTGAATGGTGTGGGTTCAGAGGGAGCACAGCCCAGAATGGGCGCCTCCTTTCAGGGACACCCTACCCCTTGCTTGTCAGTGGCCAAAGGAACTCAAGCCACCCAGCTGCTGCGAGCCCCAAATCACTTCAGGCTTTTGTGTGTCTGGTGGGCTTTCTGCGCCTTCAAGAAGAACAATAATCATCGCAAAGGTAATAATAGCAATTAATGTTCTGAAAGGATCTCCTGTGTGTGACACACTATTCCAAGAGCCTTACAGGTGCAAGCCCAGTGCCTGCAGCCATTCTGTGAGGTAAGCCTATTACAATCCCATTTTATAGATGAGAAAAATGGAGGCAATAACTTGCTCTTACTTCATAGTGACAAAACCAGGATTCAAAGCCAGGCCACCTGGCTCCAGACCCAGTATCTTAGCAGCACCCACAGCAGGCCCCTACTTCTGAGCTCCCCAATGCATAGTGCAAGAGGGCAGAGAAAGAGATCCACCTTGGATTCAAGGGGTGACTTGTCAGGTAACAGGATACCCATCACCATGGGACAGTGCCAATGAGGATGGGCCCAGATGGCCTGGGAAAAGGTGTGGGGGTCCCTGGAGATTCAAATGCTCACACGCACTAGCCCACATGACTACTCACACCCTTACATTCTGTGTGCACGAACACACAGACATGATTGTGTGTGCACGCACCTGGGCACACCACCTGTTCCAGAAAGAAGTAGGGTATCACAGAGACCCCACCACCAGCCTGGGGGCAACCAGACCTCAAGAAGGGTGCCTTCTCTTAAGGCCTTCCCCCTGGCCAAGCATGATGGTCCCTTCCCCTCTCTGAGCCTTGGTTTCCCTGGCCGTGAGAAGAAAGGGTTGCCTGAGGTCACCTCCAAGGTCTTGGGCTCCGTGCCGCCTGGCCAGTCACCTGCGACTCTGTCCCCAGAGCCTGGCGGGAACTGTGACTCAGCAGTGAGAAGCAACACAGGAGCAGCCCGCAGCCCCCTCCCCTGCCACCCTGCTGGCCCAACCGGCACACAAAGGGCATCTTGTTACCCAGCCTGCCAGCAGGAGGGCGGGAGGTGAGAGGCCAGGACAGCCTGTGTCAGCAAGAGGGGGCAGGGCCAGAGGAGGCCCAGCCAGGCTGCTGGCCACCTGGCCCAGGGCCCCACACCAGAGGGCAGGGCCCCCAGGCAGGCAGCCCTGGGTACACAGTGGCTGCAGGAGGAGGCTGGCCCTGCCTGGCCATCTGCACAGAACCCTGTTTATTAAACTCACTTTTTTATTTTGCAGTTACAATCTGAATGATTGTCTGCTCTGTGGACAGGAGTTGCCAACCTGGAATTTCCCACCAAAACCTGCAGCCCAGGGCTGCAACTTGAAGCCTGAACACCTCCAGGTTGTGCTATCTGTGGTGTGAGCTGTGAGCACCCGGAATGGGTCATGGCTGAGTCGGTTTCCCCTGCTGTAAAATGGGACACTGTGCTGAGGGGCTTTGCTGCAGTCCCACCTCCCTGTCACCTCCCAAGAAAGCCCCAGTGCAGGTCAGGGCATCCTGGTGTCACAGCTGCTCCTACTGGATCTTCCACTGTCCTGCTGTGGGGCCCAGGGCAAACCACTCACCCTCTCTGGCCTCAGTTTCCCTCCATTTGTAAGGTGGAGATGGGAGAACATAAGGAGGAACTCGAAAGAACATTCTTCCTGAAAGTTGCTCTCAGGACTCTTTTTCTGTGGGTCTTGCACTGGGAAAAGGCAGAGTCTCACTCGGCCATGAAAGCGAGAGGACCAGAGCATTGTGTGTGTGCATGTGTCCATGAAGGAGTGCAGATAGGTGCATGTGTGAGCAGACAGGCAGCTGTGTCTCCACGGAGTATGTCAGCAGGTTATTAGCTGAGCGGGGCAGGGCCAGGGAAAAGGCTCCCAAGCCTGCTATCCTCAGTGCTCAGTGACCTGGACACAGGCGGGGATCTGAGAGGTCTAGGCAGCCAGAGCCGCCAGAGTGCACGGCCTGGTACCACCACCTGTCTCCATCACCCACTTGAATCGTGACCCCCCCAGCCCAAACTTTCTTGTGGGGAGTGATCCATTATCTCTGGTTCCCCCAGATAAAGGCCTCTGCATTCCACCGGGAAAGCACATCCGACTGGCTCCTCAAACTGCAAAATGCTGCCAGTGCCAGTTAGGCCATTGGATTCTCCAAATACCACCCATCTCACTAAGTTCTTACTCGACACTAAGGCCAAGCAGGGTGAAACACAAGATGAAGAACCTGGATGGCTTGAGAAGGGGTTCGGAGCACCAGGCTCCAGTTTAGACTATGTGGATTCAGAAAACCAGATGTCATTGTGGGTGGGGAGACCATGACCCCAGGAACCCATAAACATCCATCCCTGTGTGCCTGGTCAATCCTGGGGGCCCTGCCTGCCACATGATTCCTTTAAGGCAATGATGAGCTGGGCACGCAGGGCCCCCCTTGCAGCAGAGTCTGAGGATGAGGTCTTCCCCAGGAGGGCAGCTTGGCATGGGCTGGGCACAGAGCTTGCTGGAAATGTAACCTAGCGCTGGGAACCTGAACTTGGGAGTGGTCATCTGGCTTCTAGGAGCCACATTTGATAAGAAAGGCTGCAGCTTATCGTGTCCTCGTGTGCACGAGGTACTTTAAACTTGTTATTTACTTAGCAAATGCTCATGGGTTGTTTTTGAAGTCCCAAGCCTGAGGCTGGTACAAGGATAGTATAGGGAAGAAAGTCTAAACCACTTGGGCCACTGTGGAACGCACAGTCTACCGGGGGAAGCAGAGATAGGAGCAACAGGAGGAGAGAGAAAATGCCACATGGACGAAACCCAGTAACCAGGAAGGGCTTCCTGGAGAAGGTGACTGAGCCCAGATCTTCGGGAGAATGAATAGGAGCCACCAGGGAAAAGGACAAGCAAAAAACATTCTAAGCAAAGAAAAGCTGAAGCACAAGAGAGCAGGGGTTGAGGCACATATATAATCTTCACAATGGCCTAAAAGATGGGACCATCTTTTGTAAGTGCTCCACTTTACAGGAAGGAGACTGAGGCCTTGAAACGCCAGGCCTCCTCAGGGGGCATACAGCAGACCTTACCTGAATGCCGTACATTTCTAGTCCCCAGCATGGCCCTAAACCCTGAAGCTGAGCCTGCAGGTGATGTAGGGAAGACGCCAGGTCTGTGACCCTACCGCCCACACTGGGGACGGGGGGCTCCTACAGGCAAAGACCAGGATGGAAATGTTTCCTTGCCCTGTACCCCACAACTCCACACCCCAGAAGTAGGGGCCCCAGTGCCAGGCCCAAGTGGCTTTGGAGTTGCTCACATAGTCCAAGGAGGGCCTTCCCCAGAGCCACATGTCCCCTATCTGCCCTCACAGCCTGCAGAAAGCATGGTAGCTTCAGCTTGCAGGTTCACTAATACGCATCCTGTGGATCCTGTGAGACAGCAGCAGGACAGCACAGGGGACACAGAGGGCCAGAGGCCTAAACCAGGCAGTGCCTCTTCCCTCAGAGGCCCTGGATTTAAACCTTAGGAACCAAGAGGACATGGGACAGTTCCCAGGGGAGCAGGGATAGAAATGCCAGCTTGGAGAAGGAGAGGCAAGGCCAAGAGGTGTGATTGGAGCATGGCCGTGGCATGTGGGGGATGGCAGCCTATGCTTGGCAGCCAGTGTGTTCTAAATTCTCTGGGACCACTAAGGCCCAGCTCCAGGGCTGCCCAAGGCCCAGGGGGCCCCAACCCAGCCTTGGGCAGAGCTCAGGTGGTATAACAAGAAGATATGGCTGCCCTGTGCCTGTAATCTCCACCCTGTAAATCCAGCCATGGAGACCCGGGCCAGCCAGACTTCAGGCAGCTCCAAGTGTCACAGAGATGACAGGTGTGCGGTGAGCAGGAAACCCTGACAGGGGGCATGGACAGCAGCACCGCTCACTCAGTCAGTCGGGGTCCCTCCTTCCAGTGCCAGGGCCTGGGACAAGGTGTGAACTTGCAGACCTCACGGCATGGGCCATCCTCACAGGGTCACAGCCAACAAAGGTACAGCCACACCAAGCCGTTCACAGAGCTGAGATCTGGGGCCATGGGACCCAGCCCCAGGGGAGGCAGGAGGAGGCCAACCTTTCTGCTGACTTTCTCCCTGCAGCTGGGACCTCCGGGCAGACTGGGCCCCAAGACCTCCACACAGCTCCTGGGAAACCCTGACCACACCAGAGGCTTTGACAACGGTCAGCGTCCCTGTGCCTGCCTTTAAGGACCACAGCTTGGGCAAAGTCACTGGTGCAATCTCCATAAAGGCTGTTTGGCCTGCAGAGTACCCTCCAAAGTGCCCCAGGCTGAGTCTGCTTGAGGTAGGGGACATTCTAGTCTTTCAAGAAGGATGATACTTCAGGCTGGGGGAAGGGGTGCTCAGGCAGGTCTCAGAGGTGCTGCCAGCCCTCAGGGGATCCCCAACCTGCCCTGAACCCCCTCCCCCTACACCCCTCCATTCCATCTAGCTGCTTCCCAGCCTGTGGTGCCCATCTCAGGGACACCCTGCCCACTGCCTGCTGACTTCCAGGCCTCTTCAGACTGGTCCGGCTCCTACCTCTGTACCTGAAATCCCAGCTAGGTCCACACCCCAAGCTTTGTTTATGCAGAAGTTCAAATGAGGCCCACATGGCATCTGAGCCCTTGCTAAACAAGAACAGCTAATGGGTTTCATCCCACGAGTCAGCTCCAGTTCTTCAGCACCAGCTACCCAGATGACCGCGCTGGAAAGGATTCTGATGTCATGCGTGAGCTCAACAAGGCGATGTCATGACTGACAGTGACAATGGGGGAAGGGTGTGCCCCCGGCTTGCCCTCATCAGGCAAGGTACTTTGGGCCCTATAACTTGAAAGGTGTCCCCTGTCCCATGCCCCATCTGTGCTCAGTCTGGGTATAGCCAAGCGGTGAGGAAGGAAAGTCCTGCTTTTTGGGCCCCACTGTGGAAGACCAGTGGGGAGGTGGGGACAGGAAAGCAGTGGACCGATCTCCTCCCCCTGAAAATGGTTGTAGGAGCAAATGGTCCTGCAGGCTCAGATCCAGAGACCAGGTAACTTGTGAGGGTGGCCCTTGAACACACCCACAGGGCTCTACGACGAGCACTGGCACACCAGGCACCATGAGGCCGCACCCCGGTGAGGAGCAGCCAGTGGCCAGAGGACATGGAGGAGACCGTGAGAGGGCCGCACAGGCCAAAGCAAAGACAGGGTTTGGTGAGCGCCGGATGGGGTCTTGAGGGGAAGAAGCCCACAGAGGTGGGGAACCTGAGAGGCTGCCAGAGCCAGAAGGGGAGCCCACTTTCCATCCTGACTTTCTGACTGCATCCCTCCTTTAGGTGGAGATTTGAGATCACTTGGTCCAGAATCCCATTTGCCCCCCAGCCCCTGTCCCAGAGGGTGAAGGCCTCAGAGAAGCTTCCCTGACCATCGGGATTTAAGGAGGCCCTGTGCACCCGTTATCCTCCATCTCAGCACCCTGATTGGTGCAGCAATCATAGCTCTTTCTCACATACACAAGCCCAGTTCCTTGTGTCTGCCTGTCCCCATGGTCTGTGACCCCATGAGGGTAGCTGAGGGCTCCTTTACAATCTGGAACTCTGTATTTCATCACAAATTGCAGTTGTTCAATTTGTAGATTCACTGTGACAGGCAGAGGTCACTAAGTCAAGCACCTGTAGGGTCACAGAGATAAAGTAGATGAGGGAGGTGCACGGTATAAAAATCCAGCCAACATCATGTTCCTCTTCGAGGTCTCATGGTGGCCCTTAGTTGTGTTTATTTGACAAATATCCAAATTGCATGCATGTGAACACAAAGGAATATCCCTCCCACCCCCAAGGAAATATACACTTCTCCGTTTTCATGGAACAAATGGACTCTCTGTCCCTTTCGATTTTTCTACTTTTTTTTGTTTTGTTGAAACAGGGTCTCACTATGTAGTTCAGGCTGGCCTTGAACTCACTATGTAGCCCAGGCTGGCCTCAAATTCATGGCGATCCTCCTGCCTTAGCCTCCCAAGAGCTGGGATCACAGGTGTGTACCACCATGCCCAGCTTGACTTTTCTACTTTTTCTAGAGTTGTGGGTGCAGAGAACTATTTCCCTATGCTACATACAAGCAACAGGCCCGAAGAGATGACCAATTAGCCCCAGTCTCAGGCAACCCAGTGGTTCCCAAAGTGGGTCCCTGGGCCAGTAGCACGGGCATCACCAGAAATTTATTAGAAATCCTCTGGCAAATTCTCCGAAACAGAAATTGCATGGCCCAGGCCAGCTCCGTTGATACACTCCTTCAGGTGATTCGTCTGGCCCTCAGGTTTGAGATTGGCAGTGTGATAGGGAGTGGTGGGGACTAGGGCAACCGCGGGCACACTGTCCTGCCCAAAAGGGCCCTGCTGCTCAACCCCAGCCCGGAGTCTCCTCATGGAAATGTTCACCAGGTGGCCAAATCCCCCAGTTATTCGAGGGAGGTCACAACCCCACACTTTGGTGTGAAATGCCTTCATTCCTGGGATTGACTGGGTTTTTAATCCCACAGAAACCCAAGGAAAAAAATGTCTATGGGTTGAAACCAGGCCAGGTAGAGCCAAAGCATGACCTGAGCAGGGACAGCCCAGAAACATGCCAGGGTCCCAGGTGTCCTTCGGGGACCAGCTCGGCTCTGAAGCCAGCCGGGCCTGGCTCCCCCGTTCCCTGTCTCAGTGACCCCACCAGCTGTGGGACTGCTGCATCCTCACTTTCCAATCCAGCTCCACAGGTCCCAGCCCTGCCCTGGGCCCGGGCACAAAGCAGATGAGCAGCGAATTCCTGGGCCTTGATAATCAGGGTCCAGGACAGGTCTGGGCATGGACAGAGTGGCCTTGTTGAAGCCCGATTTTGTGTTTGGGCTCAAAGACATCATGCGTGTAATCTATGCACCAACTCCAAGGAGTACGAATCGGGAGGTCAGAATAGATTTTTTTTTTAATTGAAACCAGTATCTTTACACAAATCTTCATCCCCAGCCTTTTTCATTTCTTATTTTGAGACAGGGTCTAGTCAAGTGACTTAGCTGCCCAGGCTGGCCTCAAACTTGTGGCCTTCTACCTTAACCTTCCAGAGTTGCAGGATTACAGGCCTGTGCCACAGCACCTGGCACCGTATGCACAAATTACAGAAGAGCAAGAAAAGATTCAGAGAGGTCGAGTGACTTGGCCTAGGTCACAGAGCTAGAGAATACAGGAGCTGGGCTGTGAAGCTGCATTCACCTGCCTCCTGACCTATGCTGACCCTTAACTTGCAACTGCCTGTCAGTGGGAAGGTGGGCAACAGTCTGCAACATGGCCAGGGTTGGTCTTTGGCAATCCCAGAGCCTCCTTGCTCATCAGGGCACAACTAAGGCTACAATTCTGGTGCCAACTCCCGCAATTCCAGCAAGTCAGCATTGGCAGTGAGCTGACAAGGAGGACAGAAACCCAGTGCCCTGCTATGGCCTCAGGGGACTCTATCCCTGCATGCCCATCTGCAACCAGGAAATGGGATATGGAAAGGGAGTCCAGCTTGGCAGGTTCTGGACCCAGCCAAGCAGTGGGGCCTAGAGCTACTGTCTGAGCCACAGACTGGCTTTAGTCTCCCCAACCTTCCTCCTGAAGGCCCAGCCACAAGCGCTGGCCCTGGGGTGACCCAGGTGAGGATGTGCGGTTGCTAGGGAAGCTGAAGGGAATGACCTCCTCCTGCCCCTGCCTCTGACCCAGTGTGGTTGCACCCGCCAGGACATTTGGGCTGGTTGGGCACAGGGGCTCAGAAAGGCTCCCACAGCCCAGCCTGCGTCTCTCCCTGCATGGGCTCAGTTCGGCCCCAGCCAGCATGAGTCAGCAGCCCCGGCAGCCTGTGTGTGGCCACAGCTGGCGGGACACTAGGGCCAGCCAGGCCAGGCCCTGGAGGTCTGCTGGGGCCCTGGGGCCTCACTAATGTGGAGAGATGGCCCCAAATAACCCAGGGGCTCACATAAGGGAGAAAGGAACGGACCAAGCAGAGAAGCAGTACACACAAGCAAGAGTCTCAAGCCTTAAAGAGGCAGAATCTCATGCAGAGTCAGGAAAAAGGTCGTACAGCACACACACACACACACACACACACACACACGCACACACACACACACACGCACACACACACACGCACAGGCACAGGCACACACCAGACACATCCATTCACACAGCACACAAGGCTACAGACACAAACCTGTGCTCCCAGAGGATGAACTCCACCCCGCAAAGCCCCTCACAGCAGACTTCTTAGTGACATCTCCTGTCTACCCCGCCTGGCTTTTGTCAGCCCCAAGGGAACCAGCTCACAACTCTGAGCTTTCTGTACACACAGAGACATCACGTCTCCCTTTCTCCCGCACTCTAGGGGGCAAGATGATTTTACAAGGGCTGTGGTCAAGGACAAGCCTGGGAATTGGGGCCCTGGGCACCCACCCACCATGGAGATGCAGAGCGAATGCAGGGCTCCCGGTGCAGCCTAGCCCGCCTGTCTTCTGGGCCCAGCCAGGGGGGTCACAGCGCCACCGCTGGCAGCCAGGAAGTCAGCTCCGAGTGACAGCTCCCCCCCACGCTGTTTGTTTATTCATGACTCATTCCTCTCCACAGACTGGATCTTCTTTCTTCGGGAGGAGGGAGGGAAGAGGCGGGCGGGCTCAGGGAGGGGATGGAGGGGGAGAGGCCCGTCCACAATAGACAATGAGGCGGGTGGAGCTGCGCCGGCCTGGCCGGGCACAGGCACCCCAGGGCGCCCAGCAGAGGGTCTGCACTCTGATCCTCGCTTCCCGCTTCGCCCGTCGCCACCTCCCTGCGACCGGGTCACCGGCTGGAGCAGCCGTAATTGGATCCTGAAGGCCTCCTCCCAGCTCCCCACCCCCAAACAGGGAGCCGGGTAAATGCTGGGTACCTTGGCAAAACAGTCAGATCCAAACCTATTATTGGGCTAATGGGCTTCCCTCAAGCGGCTGGGCAGCACCCGCAGGCCGGCCCCTCCCTGGCTGCCCCCAGTGCCCCCCCACTCGGGTCCCCTCCTCGTGCAGGAGGCGTCGGGCTCAGGTCCGGATAACTGGAGGAAGTGCGGTTCCGAGCGTTCAAGGGCCTCATTGTTCCGCCTCGAGGGGCGCATTGAAAATGCTCCAGGATTTGCTTCCTGTGAAAACAGCCCGGGAGGGAGGGGCGATGCACGGTGGAAAGACATTATCCTCCGGGAAGCTGCCCAGATTACACAGGGAGAAAAAGGTTGTTTTGATTGTTGCTGGCTCTTTCTTTCCGTCTTCCTTTTTCTTTCTCCCCACCCCCAACCCTCTTCTTTTTTCCCCTCCCCGGGCCAAAGATGAATCTTTCCGGCTGTTGAGCAAGTTGGAAATGTGGGGCCGTTTGCTGCATAAATAAGGCGGGTGAATGGCAGAGCCAGATATAAAGTCTGATTCAGAGAGATTCAAAAGAATGCAGGGGCGACGAGGTGGGCAAATCAAGAAACGCATTTCCCCAGCATGGTTGCCTGAGTCACGTCTTGCACCAGGAGCGGAGAACACATCACGCCACAGCATGTCACATGTCTGCAGCGATGGAACGGCCTGGGGGTGGGGGACATGTGGCTCCTTCCTCCCCGGCTGGATCAGAGTGTCCAGAACAACATCGGGCAGAGCGAGTCAGCCGGGGTGAGGCAAGGGTCAGCCCCACCGCAGCTCTGGTCCCCACGCCCACCAAACTGACCTCAGACAGTAATGACAGTCGGTGGCAGAGCACGCTTTATTTCCGCTACGTACTGGGGCCTTTCAAGGTGCCCTACATCACTGACCCCTCAGCACGACCCTGAATGGCAGGTGCTTTTATTACCCTCGTTTTCGGAGAAGGCAGCTGAGCCCAGAAAGGTTAAGGGATTGGCTGAAGTCACCACCCAGCAAGCTGACCCTGGATTCCATGATACAAGCCACTCAGGAAATGGATGTTACGACACCAACCTTGTCGGGGGCTTGAAGGGTACATTAAGAAGATGCAGGCACAGACAGGTGTGGGGGTGCATGCCTGTGATCCCTGCACTCGGGGAGGCTGAGGCAGGAGGGTGGAAAGTTAGAGGCCAGCCTGGGCAACTTAGTGACTTAAGACAAAATAGTGTCTCAAAATAAAGATAAAAAGGGGCTGGGGATATAGCTCAGTATGAAGGCCCTGGGTCCAATTTCCAGTACCCCCCCCCGCCCCTCACGCACACACACACACAGTGGGCAAAGTGTGCAGCACAGCACCAAGCACTGGCTTGGGTGAGTATGGCCATTTTTTTGTGATTCTAATAGGGCAAATACGGGCAGCTCCCTCCTAGCCCCCTCCTAGCCCACAGCACTGGTGCCGGATGAGGAGAGGCTGATGGAAAAGGCATCCTCAGTATGGCGCCAGCCCTGTACAGGTGCTCCAGGAATGTGGCTTCTTCTTCTTCCTATCACTTCTTCTCCAACCTGGAAGATTCTTTGGTATCAACCCTCTCCCAAATAGCACTCATCAGAGGCCTCCTGGCCCCACCTCAGCCCCAGTTCCTGGAGGGATTACAGTCAGAGTCTAGGCCAAACCTGGGGCCACCAGACCCCCATGCTGAATCCTAGCCCACCCCAGCCCTCCCCAGCCCCGGGGATCCCCCGCCATGGGCAGCTCCCTCTTCCACAGCCCGTGCTCTCTAACAGACTCTCAGGGGTACCTCTTGTCATGTTGCTGTGTTCAGTCCCCATGTGTCACCAGCCAGCGTCGACCTCCACAAGGAAAAGGGGTGTCACTTTGTCAGCCATACTCCAAACGCAGAGTCCAGGTCCCTCGGCACAGAGCCCCCCAAGAGCATCTGTGGGATGGAAGAAGGGCTCTGCTCCCTCTTGTTGACCTTGGAATCTAACCCCTGTCAGGGACAGGTGTCTCCACCCTCCAGGTTCCCGCCTCGGGGCCCCCTGCCCGGTGCTCCTCACCTGCTGTGGCTGGCTGCTCCAGGACTCTCTCCAGAATCCACTTCCTTTAAGAACGCCCCATCTCTCCTCAGCACCCCGCAGCCCCTCTTTCTCACTGGACACACTGCTCCTGTCCTCACGTTGCACTTCCTTAGTGGACCCCAGGTCCCCATGTTCCTTTCCGATCCCCAGGGGAGGGCAGCTTTCCACATCATGACTCCACCAACCCACAGAGCTGGGGGTTTCCTCCTTTGGGATTCATGGCACCAGACGCTACTGCCTTCTCCGCCTTTCAGCCCCTCGAGCCCCTCCTCACTGTCCCACCTGGACAGCCAGCCTCTGTCCACCGTGTCCCTTGCCCCGGTCCAAGGCCTACCTTCACCCAATGGCCTTCAGCCTCCATGTGGGGACCCAGCCCACATCTGGCCTCTGGGCTCCTTCGCCCATATTCCAGCCCAGCTCATGTCATGGGCTGCCCGGGGCCAGGTTCCTGCTCAGAACGACTTCCCTTCTCGCCTCTTACCCCAATGTCTTTTTCCCCTCCAGTTGCCTTCTCCCACACTTCAGTCATCTGAGTGACCCTCTCAGCAGCACCCTGATTCCCTACCCATTGTTCCCATCTCCTCTGCCCTTCACCCTTCACCACAGGCTCCTTTGACAAGCTGGACCCTCATCCTTGACCAGCCTCCCGCCCCCTTGTCCTTGCTGCCCTTCACCCTCCTCCCGTGGCCCCATCCACTCTTCCCACTCCATGCCTGCAGACACCTGACTCCATCAGGACCCTGAAGGCCTCAGGTGTGTCCTTCCTGCCTCCTCCAGACCCTGATTGCCCTTGTCCAGAGCCAGCGCGAGGAAGGCCTCTCTTCTGTCTCAAGGGACCTGAAATGGTATGCTAGATCTTCCACACGTCTCTCCTCCTTTTTTACCTCCCTTTCTACCTTCTCTCTCGAGAATGCCTGTTTCTACCAGAAATGGGGTTTCATCTCTTCCATTCACAGCTCTCACTGCCCTTGGGGGGCCGCTCAGTCCTTCTCCCTAGCACCCATCCATATCAACACGGCTGTTGCTCTTACAGTCACTTCCTCCCTCGAGTGCATGATGTCACTGTTTCTGACTGGCTCCCACCTCTTTGATCACCCCTAATCTCCTAGGGGACCCTCCCTTTCTCCACCCACCCCCTAAAGGTCGGGGTTCACAGAGTTCTAGCCCTCTTCCCCTGGCACTGACTGTTGCAGGGCTACCTCCCTGTCCTGAGGTCCTGCCCCTGCCTGGTACTTACCCTTTCCAAATCTGAAGGTCCAGTACAGCCCTTGCTCCTGACCACACCCTGGGTTTCTCCCTCTCTCTGGGATTCTGGGGCCATCTTAAGCCTCACCGGCTCCTGACACTCACCATGTCTCACCCAGTACTCAGCCTGGAGTCTCCACGGCCGTAGCCTGGACCAGCCAGCCTGGCCTCACCTTGTTGCGCATAATCAACCAGTCACCGGCCAGACAACTGCATCCTCCGCTGCAGCCCTATGGCGGTCCTAGGCTGGGCCCATCTTCCCTGGCCTGGGCAGTTGCAACAGCCTCCCTGCCTCCTCTTTGCTCATTCTGAGTCAGCTGCCCTGGCTGCCCGGGTCACTGGGAATCACAAATCCAAACAAGCTGCGCTCCTGCTTGGAAACCTGTAGGATGAAAAAACCCTGCCAGGAGCAGACCCCGTCCCCTGGGTGCTCCCAGGTCCTCATTCTCATCCGTCATGCTGGAGTTTATGGTCACAGCATAAAGCAGTCATCTGCACAGCTGCTTGTCCCGCTGGCTTTGTGAGCACTGTTTCTCGGGATCACCGCACTGGCTCCATTTTCAGCCTGCTTAATTCTCACTTGCCTTTAAGGGCATATCCTAGCTCCTCTCTTCCAGGAAGACTTCCGTGACTAGCCCTTCTTCCCTCCCGAAGTATATGCTTTGCTCTGGGGTACATTGATTTTTTTTTTTTTCCTGTGCTGTTTTGCTTTGCTGAGACAGGTCTGTCTATGTAGCCCAGGCAGGCCTCAAATTTGAGGCAATCCTCTTGCCTCAGCTCCACAAGTGCTCACCACCACAGCTGGCTTCCGGGACTGTTACGGTTGAAAAGACTCAGGAGCCAGCGAGGATGTTTGCCACACCGCCGGGGGGGCAGTGACGGGACGGTACTCTTCAGGCCCTGTTCCAAGCAGAAGCTACGGGTGGCTTCTCCCTCCAGACTGAAAACCTTGGCAAATACAGTGTGGCCTGTCTTGGCTTGGCCTGCCTTTCCAGTAGGTGGATGGCTGCATTGGAGGAGCACATCTCAGCTTTTGAAACCAGATGTGTACAGTTTTTGGCCAAATCTAAGCCAGTACTCCCACCCAGAACTACCTCCCAGAGTCTCCCGAGGGTCTTCACCAACTTCCATTCTTCCGGCTCCTCCTCCACTCCAGCAAGTCTCCTGGACTCCACTTAGTCACCTTGCACAGAAATAGTTCTACTGCTACCCCCACAGCAGGATCTTAACAATGTCATTGGCCCTGGGCCTCAGTTTCCCCCTTGTAAGAACAGAACCCTTGGGCTTCTGATCCCTCTGTGTAGAATTTCTGAAGGCTGTGAAAGAGGCTATGTCCCCTCCACTGGGCCCCTCCATAAACAGCCTCCACCCTGTTTTCTCTGTGCACCTCGAGCACTTCCCCTCTGACAACACATCTCTGGTTGTCAGAAATAAATAAAAGTTGCCCAAGCCTTGGACTTAGCACTACCCTCCTCCAAAGCCAGGGGGAGGGGCTGTTTTGGTTACAGCCACTAAACTGGTGTCTAATCCAGGAAGATCACAGAGAGTCAGGGCTTGGCCCCTCTGAGCTGGCTCGATCTACAGATATAGGTGGACCCTCTCTGTGGTGGCATTTGTGTGTTTCATGCCAACATCACAGAGCGACAGACGGGAGCTCAGTTCGTGCACGCTTGGAGGATGGGTGAGATTTCAGGTGCCCCATCAGCCCTGGGCTGCGGAACTGGCACAGGGGCGAGGGAACAGGTGGGAAGTGGGCCCCCACCTCTGCTCGCTCCCTAGAGCTTTGGCTGTGCCCTGAGGGGGCGGACTCAGGACATTCAGGCAAAGCTCCATGGAGCAGGCAGGGATTCAGCAGAGGGTGAGGGGCGCCAAGGCAGGCTTCTGCGTGTATCACTCTGCTAAAGCTTTCCTTAGACAAACTCCAGACCCCTCAGGCTGGCAATGCAAAGGCCTTTCCATGCTGCCCCTGGGTGACCCTCCCTCTGGCATCCCTGGGCTCTTGCCGCCTCCCACCCTCCGCGGGGCACCCTGTGCGGCAGCCTGGATGGCCAAGCAGGCCACACTTTCTTCCCCCACCCCCCCGGGGGCCTGAACTTCATCGCTCCCACCTTCATCTCATCTCTGTGGGACATTCCTGCTGCCCGCCCAGGCCCTCATGCCAGATCCCTTTCTATCTCCTTGCTATATCGAATGCATGAGCTGTCCTCCGATTCTACAGAGCAGCACTTGATAATTTGAAACCAATAAACAAGTAAACAAAGCTCCCTTCTTGCAGAGACAAAAGTAACCCCTGATAACTAGGAAATGTGCAGTCATCGGCTTTCCCATGGCTCTCTGGCTTGATCCCCAACCTCAAAGGCAGAAAAGTGGCAAGGAACAAGGGCCACCGCTCCTGGTGAGACACCTGAGGCTCAGACACCGCAGGTAACTTGGTCACTCAGTCACCAGGTACACGTTTAGCTCTGAAGTCCACATTCTAGTGGGTGGACACCCGGTTCCCACCACCTGCCTGTCTTTCTAACTTACACTCCCTCCTGCCAGCAAACTCACTGCTTGAGGACAGAGGCCTTGTCGGGTCACAGCGTGCTTCTAGTGTGGTATCCAGTGCACAGCAGGGTCCCTCCAGCCTGGGTGGGACTGCCCCATGGCACATAAAGAATGCAGCCTACTACGAGCTCCCTGAGCCATGGCCCTGTGCCCAGGCTCCTGCCCCACTGGCTGCCCTGTCTGCCTGCTATCTTGGGTAGCCCGGATCATGCTAGCTTCAGACACACTGACGCACCGTGCAGGCTGGGGTGCTATCTGCATGAGGGCAGAGCTCCCTGGGCTGCTGGGCCAAGCGCAGTAAGCATCCTCCCTCCTGTAGGGCATGGTGAGGTGGCAGCGACCAGGTCCCTACACAGAGCTGCAGCAGCTTGGGAGTTGGGGGAAGCCTGGAGCTCTGGTCTTGGTCTGGAAGACTCAAGTACCAGGACAGCTATTCCCCCGGGGTTCTGGCCAGGAGTCCTTCAAAGCGGCCCCAGAGCTGTCCCCAGGCTGATGTTCTCCCCACTTCCAGGCCATTCGAAACCTGGCTTCAGGACAGCCAGGGAAGGTGGAAATTCAGATAAACAATGAGTACACAATACATATGATTACACCCCGCACAACAGTCAGGAAATGCCTGACTTTAACTGGGTGACCCAACTTTTTCTTTGCTACCTCTGGCAGCCCTCACTCAGCTCCCTCTATCCCTTCCTCCCACCAACAGGTGACCCCCTGGCTGTGCTGCTTAAGGCCCTCTGACTCCCATTCTGTTCCAGTTGATTTGTTGCTATGTAATAAACTGCTTCAAAACATAGTGGCTTAACACAAAAACCATTGTTTATGGTGTGATGCTGCTGACCAGGGCTCTGCTGTGTGCATTTTCTAGGCGTGGTTCAGTCTCCCAGTGGTTGGGGGGCGGGGGGCGACCAGTGTGCAGGCTCCGTGCTGGCTGTACTCACATAGCTTATTTAGCATGACTGTCACCAGGTGTAGCCTCTGTGGGGTGGTGGCTTTGGGACACGGCAACACTCCCATGCAGTATGCACCAGGGGCCCCAGGTAAGCTGTGAGCCATCTCAGGACTCTGCCTCCAAGACCCCAGGGTCACTTCTGCCAGCAGGGCAGCTCAGGGAGGAACCTTCAGGAAGCAGAGCCATCTCTAATCCAGCATACGTGGCCTTCTCTGTGGCCACCATCCTGGCTCACACCCCTGCCTCTTCCCGCATGCTTCCCAGCCTCCTCTGAGATCTCCCTGCCTCCTGTTCCATCCCTGTCTATCCCTTTTCCCTACTGTGGTGTTCCTCATGCCTAGCCCAAAGCCTGCTACATAATAAGTGGTCAATAAATACGAGTGATTAAACTCCAGAATAACTGATCTATGGCGGCAATGTCCAAACTCCATAGCCGATGCCCACAGCTTTGGGAAATATGCCCCTCTCACTTTGGCGCTTGCCCACAGCCCTAGAATACTTTCCAACAGCCCCCAAAGGTGCTCCTTCCCTTAATGACCTCCCATTGGCTTCTCCCTTGGCACAGGCTGCCTTGACCTGTTGGCTGCCTTGTCCTGTTGGCTGCCTTGCGAACCCTTATAGAGCCTTCAAAGCCCTGCTCAAGCATTACCTCCATTCTGAAGCCTTCCCCCAGGCTGCCTCATGCCAGCTCCCAGGGCCTTTCCCTGTGGATTACTGTGTGTCTCCAGTATAAACTCCCCCTTCCCCAGGGCCCAGCTGCTCAAATACACAGCCCAGAAAAGCCTCCCTGTGACCAGCAGGCCAGGCATGTTCCCCAAAATTTACAAAGATCGTTTGGATGCCGCTCCCTTCTCTCAACTTGAGTTGCATCCTCTGAGGACACGTTTTGGCCCCACCTTTTATAGGAAACCTTTCCCGACCACCCACCACATCTCTGAAATGCACACTGTGGCCTGTCAGGCCTCGACTTGCTAGATGCACTCATTTGACACTTACTGTGTACATCCAGGCGGCACCCACCCTCCTTTCACCCACCACCTTCCCAGCTGATCAGCCTGCTCCTTCGTGGGTTCAGTCTGTGGGGAAGGCAGCAAATGAACCAGGAATGGCAGTGCAGAGGCTGAGGGTAACCCCAGGAGGGATCCCGCTTCCAGCTGGGCTTGGGAAAGGTGACAGGGAAGCAAGGTCTAAAATGACCTGAAAGTGTTTTCACTGCAGGGCCCAGTGTGAACAAAGTCCTGAGGTAAGAAACCAGTTCTGGAAATGAGGCAGAAACCAATTCAGGCTGCAAGCTACGGGAGGGAGAGGGCTCGGCAGGGAGGAAGTGGGCACAGATTGTGAAAGACCTTGCAGGTCCAACGGGAGCTGGGGCTCTGACCCAGAGGACAAAAGTGCCCATTCATATTAACCAGGGCTCACCTGCAGGCTTGGCAGCTCCGGGAGCTCAGCTTACTGTGTGGGAACCCCAGGTGGAAGGGCCAGTACTTCCCAAGGAGGCCGCACTGCACTCTGCATTTCCTAGCCTTAGTGCTAGGTCCCCCAGGTACCTGGGGACAGGCTGAGCACAGTGACAGGGATGGACAAACGGCATATAGGTGAGCCTGGGCTCCCTTCGCTGCGTCTAATCAGGTCTGTTTCCATGACTCCGAATTTCACTTACGTCAGTGTTGTGAGAGCAGCCTGGAGGAGGTGAAGGGCACGCCCCAAAATGAGGACCACGTAGCGGGTGTGCCCCGGAGGCTGGAGTTTGCTCTGCCCCAGAACCACTCCAATGCCCCAGTGAATGCCCTGGGGATCATGTCAAAAAGTAGATTCGGATTCTGTAGGTCTGCTGCAGGCCCAGAAGCCTGCATTTTGAGCTGACTCCCAGGTGTACCCCTTCTGTGGGTCCACAGATCACATCTGGAGTGGCGAGGGCTTAAGATACTGCAAAGGCAGCAAGAGAAAGAGACAGAAGTGGCCAGAACGGAACCAGGGAACAGCGAGAGCTGCCACGGAGACGAGGGGTTCCTGGTGCCAGACTCACTTTCTTCTTAAAGTGGGAAAGGGAGTGAATGGATACTAGATTGTTCAGGGGACAGCGAAAGCGCTATACAATTAGACTGGGGTGATGGCTGCGCAGCCTTGCAAATGTACGGTACACACTACTGAATTGTATGCTCTACATGGATGAACTTTCAGTAGTAATACTGCTGAAAAATAGTTTTAAAAATCAAGAGTGACCACTTCTTCACTGGGTGTTGTAAGGAAGAAATGGGCAGGTAGGATATCTACTCCCTGGAGGTTTCCATCAGTGTAATCCCTTCCCCTAAAAAGTTGGGGTTTCAAGCACTCAGACTCTCTGGAGCAGGATCCACATGTGTGCCCAAAGCTGAGGACCAGCAAGCCCAAGGAGTTCACTGTCAAGGGACTGATGGGTTTGAGAAGGAGGCTCCACGCTAAAGTCAGGGACACAGGCTTAGCCCTGGAAGGGCAGAGGAATGGCTCTCACCCCTGGCCATTCCGGGCCTCCTGCACCTGTGGATAGAGCCCTGACTCTCCACCTGCCTTCTCTCCTCTCCATCCTAGAGATTCAAGCCAGGTGCCTCTGGGGTGCTGAGGACCCTTTCAGGCCTCAAGCTAAGAAAGCCCTGTCCTCCCCAGCTTTCCATCCCAAGCACCAACACCACCTCCTCCAAGAAGCCTTCTCTGACCTCCCAAAGCCCTGACTTGCCACCCACTGCCCCCAGCCTAAACAAGGTAGACCTGAGGACTCATTGGGCAGCCGGCTGCAGAAGCCCCCCAGGTGCCTGCCCTGGGACTGAGCCCTCACTGTGGGGCATACACCAGGTAATCACTCGTTCACATGTGCATTCATTTACCTCTGGTGTATCCGTCAGCTTCCCCATTGCTGAGACACAATACCCAACACCCATGACTTACAGGAGGAGAGGGTCCATTTGCTCATGGTTTTAGTCCACAGTGAGCTGGCTCCAAGGCAGAGACAACATGGCAGAGGGGCGAGGCAAAGCAAAAATGCTTAGTCCATGGCAGCTGGGAAGCAGAGCAGAGGAACAGCACCAGAGAGGAAAGGGTGAAGACCCTGATATAGTCCCCAAGGCTATGTCTCTGTGACCCACAAGTCACACCCAGAAGTGTGCTTCACCAACCCTCAGGGTGAATCCCAAGGGCAATCAAGCTGACACTCTACAATGTGCCAGCCTCCCCGGCTTCAAGTCCTGACACAGGGCAGTGGAGCCCGCAGGACCTGCTGCCCTTGGATGGAGTTAGAGCTGGAGGCTGAAAGCCTGGGTCTCCTTCAGCCAGATGATTCCAGGAAACAGCTTCACCTCCCTGGGCCTCGGCTTTCCCCCAGCACAAAGAGAGAACAAATTGTGCCTGTGTCCCTCATAGCACTCCTGGGTGGTAAGAAGAGCCCCTTCCGGGAAGCCCCGCAGCCTTTGGAAATCCTCTGCCATATCTGAGACCCAGCAGCTGAAAAGCGCAGGAAAGGGCCTGAACTGGAAGCAAAGCAGCCTACTTCCTGCCCCTGCAGATCCTCAATTCCCCCTTTTCTCACCACAGGATGACAAGCCCTTCCTCATGGCACTGCTAGGAGGAGAGAGGTCTGCTAGCGACTTCTGAGACCAGCAAAGTCAGAGCTCTCAGCCCAGAAAAAGGAGGATGAGGGGATGCAGGGAGGGAGCTGCATGTGGATGGGATGGAGGGACAGTCATGGAGCTAGTATCTGAGAGCCCCTGAAGCCAGGCCAGGGCCAGGAGCAGCAGGGCATCACTCAGCGAGGTACTGAAAGCATTGGGTCTGATCCCAGCCTAGGTTCCACATTGTGGGCGCACTTAGCCTTCTCTCCCTGGCATCTCAGCTGTACATGAGGGTCACCATGACCCTCCTAGGTGGTGGGCCATTGAGTCTGTTGCCAGAGGTGACTTGCGAAGAAGGGGCCCAGTCTACTCACACCATGCAAGAGTCAAATACTGCTCTGCTCACGCCTTTACCAGCCACCTGCAGCACTGGGCACTGGGGGTACTGCCGGGGACGAGGCCGGGGTGGCCACTCCTCCCAGAGCTCATGGTCCAGCAAGATAGGCGGATGGACCTAAAACTCAGAAACTGCTAGGCAGTGACAGGTGTGACAGCATCAGGGACAAAACCAGCAGGAGGTGGGTGAGCTATTGAGGAAGGAGACAGGGTGTGTTTTGGGATGTGCTGGTGGCATCTCTGGCCAGGCATCCCTCAGAGCAAGAACTAGAGCATGCCAGGAGCCAGTCCTGCAAAGAGAGGAGGCTGGAGGTCCAGGCCCTGGGATCAGCTAGCAAGGGTCACATACCAGGAGGAAGCTATGCCAAAGGCACCGTCGGTCAGTCCTGCGCCTGGCTGCACCCATCCCCGCCACCCGACTCAGGCATCTGAGCCAGACAGCTGTAAATAAACACATCTGACCTTGGGCCTGTGACCCTAGGAGGGCAGGGCAGCACAGAAGTGCTGGGCAGTGCAGCATAGCCAGGGCAGAAGAGGGCTATGCCAAGAGAAGGGGTCAGGCAAGCAGGAAGCTCCCGCCCAGCTCTCTCCTGGTGTCCATGTCCCCTCACAGTGGCGCTGGGAAAGCCTCCATGTCTGCCCTCCAGGCCACCAAGGTCTATCTCCTCCCCTGCCCTAAGGAGGACACACAGAGACTCCACGTGTCCCTGCCAGAGCCCTCTCTTCTTGACACTGTGCAGCAGGCTCAGCCCTGCACCGCCTCCCACACTGTCCCCTTCCTCCGGCTGGTGATGTCCTCCTTGTGCCCTTCCTGGGCCCTCCTTCCTCTCCCCCAGTGGGGATGGAAATGCTGTCAAGGTGAAGGTCCTGGTTGTGAGGTGTAGGCGATCTCACAAGATGCTGCCATTTGAAGATCTCCGGTGCTGAATTTCTGAATTATTTAAAGCTGCATGTGAATATTTAGTCACTGCAAATAAAAGGTATCATGGTATAAATAAAATATGTAATTTTTAAAGTGAATTACAATACCACAGAGTACCATGATAATTATGACCCTTCCTCATCTTCCCTCCCCATTTCCTCCTCCATCGGGCACAATCAGACTCCAAAAGTGACAAATGACAAAGGGTCTGTGGCCACAGAGGCTCTGCAGGGGCAGCCATGAGAGACAGCTGCAGAGAATCAACTGACTTCCTTGCATAGACAGGGAAACTGAGGCTGCAAGGGGAGGAAGAGGCGGCCTAAGGCCACATACTGTGCATCCACGCAGGCCGTGGTGTCTGTGCACTGGTTTAAGCAGGTGACCGCGCCTGGCACAGGTGTGTACATTGTCCCTTCTTGCCTGCCCCACTGTCCCTCCCTCCTCCCTTCCCTCTTTCATCCTTTCCTTCCTTCTCCCTTCCCTGTGACTTCCCACCATAGCACTTTATCAGACCCAGAGGACAAATGCACTGGTTACCTGGTTCCATGAAAAAAATCACCCCCAGAACCCAGGGGTTCCAATCTACTTACTTTATTTGCTCACCAATCTGTGTTGAAGTCAAGGCATCCCTGGGAAAGCTCCTTTCTGCTCCACACAGCCCTGACCAAAACAGCTCAACTGGAGACTGCAGAGCTCCGCTTCCAAGACAGCTCACACTCATGGCCTGGCAAGTTGGGCAGCCAAGCGGTTGGTGGGTTTCCCAATAGTAGAGCACTTGCCTGACATGCATGAGTCCCTGGGTTCATTCCCCAGCAACAGGGAAGGGAAGGGAAGGGAGAGATTTGAATAAGCACTGCACCAAGGAGACACAAATGACTAATCACACCATGAAGAGAAGCTCGGCATCATTAGTCAGGAGGGAAAAGCAGATTAAAGCCACAATGAGACATTGGTACATACCTAGTATAAATGACTAATACAAAAGAAGGGTATTAATAAGTGTTGGAGAGGAAGTGGAGAAACTGAAACCTTTATCCACCATGGACATAGAAAATGCTTCAATCGCTTTGGAGAAGCCTGGCCGTTTCTTTAAAAGCATGTACTTACCATATAACCCCTGGGTATCTACCCAAAAGAAATGAAAACATACATCCCCACAGCAGTTTCTGCACAAATGTTCCTGGTTGTGTTATTTGAAACCACCAAAACTGCACTTCAAGAAGAAGTGCCGATAGATGAAACGAGGGGAATACTTCAAAAGCCTTTTGCTGAGTTAAAGAAGCTGGACGCAGAAGGTTATTGGCTGCATGACACTATTAATGCAAAATTTCCAGGACCTGTCATTTGGACCTTGCTTGTCTGATCAGCTCTAAATCTTTGAAAAACACTTCCCCCACTCGAGTGGGATACGGCACCTCCCATGACCTCCTCCAGAAACGTGGTGAGGCCAAAACAAACAAACAAACAAACAAAAGCCAGGGATTTAGCTCAGGGGTTCGGTGGCCTACCTTGCAAGTGCAAGGACCCGAGTTCAATCCCCAGTACCAAAAAAAATGGGGTGAGGAGCACTGAAGCGAACCTCACTCGCACCATCAAAATAATTGAAAATTCACATTCTAGATTTGGGCTGGCGCCCAGCAGGTGTATTCTGGAAAAGTGTCCCAGGTACAGGCAGCACACGAGTGAGGATGGAGGTGGAACCCTGGCCAAGATAAGGGTCTCGCGGTCTGGCTCCTGGGACGGCAGCATCCTAAAGGCACAGGTGATGCCTGACCCCAGAATCACAAAATGGAAACTGACACGGGAACCCTCAGCCTGTATTAACAGCTCACCAGGTGACCCTGGACCCTGTAAATGTCACAGAGTCCAGCTGACATTAAGAGCACACCCAGAACCGGATGTGACCAGCAGATTGAACCCAAGCAGCCAAGGGCCACCCCTCTGCTTCTTCCTTTTCTGTGGTAGCTCTGAGAGTGAAAAACACCAACAGGGTTGCTTCGGGGGTCATTTCAGTTCCCCGCAGGAAAAAAAAAAAAAGCTTTGGAAAAAGCTTGACGCTTTCCTTTCAGAAAGGTGACAGCCCGTTTGTCCCCGGTCTGACAAGCTGGTGGCAAAGCATCTCGGCAGGCCAGGTAGGCTTGCACTGGGCCCTACATCTGTCAGGCCCTGCTTCACTGTGCCCAAGACCTGGTCGCCAAGGCAGCGGGGGCGGCAGGGACATTGTCTCTGTCATCCCCCAGCAGACACAGCAGCACAAGTAATGATACCAGGCCTGACAGCCTCCAAGGAGCCTTTGTGCCTGGCAGCCAGGGCCAATGCCCATAATTGATATGGATTACGGGGCTGCTGCCCTCGGCTCGCTGACAATTAGCGCTCACGTTGGCGGCTGTCAGGAACTCCTGATACTTGAGGCGAGCAAAGCCTTGTCAGGTTGCCAGGCCACTGCTCGTTATGCCAGGGGCACAGGCTCCCACCCCAGCCTCTCTGATCTTTGCAGGGGGAGAGGGCAAGTGAGCTGCAGTGTCAGTCCTCTCTTTTCAAGAAAGCGAGCAGAGGCTGCTGATGATCACTTCCTTCTGTCTTTCCCCTCAGGAGTCCCTGTGCCCTGTACAGAGTGACCCCGGGAAGGGCTCCGGTGGGACATGCATGGAGCCAGAGAGGCAGGTGGGAGGGGCAGATAACCTGGGGGACTCTACCCTGGCCCTGCTGAGGCGGCAGGGGTGGGCAGAGATGGTCAGGCTTGAGTGGCCTTTGGAAAGTTCCTTATCAGAAAACTGAGTAGGTGGATGAGTTCCAAAGTTTCCAAACTATGGATCACATTTCCTTAGTGGGCCATAAAGCTAATTCTGAGACAGAGGTAGCATTTTAACATCCAAGGATAGAATAGTCAAAGCCCACACATCACCTATATTAAAGGTGAGTATGTTCCCTAAGCATTTTGGACCTAATGCATCTGTATAACCTGACTGGTACAGCAGAGTGCCATGTAGAAAGTTCTTGAGGTGGGTAAAGTTTCGAAGCTGACCCACTGGACGAGCCCCAGTTCCTAGAGAGGGGGCTGCACACCCCATCCATTCCAGGTGTGGCCCTTGGTCCTAGAAGACCCTGGAGGAGGACGGGAAGAGAAGGGAAGGCCCGGAAGTCTTCGGGGAGACTCTGCAGTCAAAGGTGAGCAGAGAGGTGAAGAGGCCACATCCTAACAGGCCAGGTAGGGCCTCGTTCATTTCCAGGGCTCTCTTACCTGAGCACCTGTATCCAGGGCCCCTGATGAGCCTCTGCTCCTTTTGCACACTGGGCCACCACGGAGGGTGAAAGAGCATCACTGGTTGCCCTGTGTCTCTGCTCTGCTGACTTCTCCCGCGCACCCCCAGACTGAGGGAGGGGTATCAGGACTGTCTGGCTCCCCACATATGAGGCAGGTGAAGCACGCTGCTGCTGCATAGACAACAAGCAGATGTGCTCAGAACTTCATAGCGCCCTCAGATCCGGCCTCCAAGGCAGAAATCCAACCCCATGCGGTGAGAACTGCTGGAGCCTCGAAGCCAGGAGCATGTTCGGGAATGACCGCTCAGCAGCCACTCGCCAGCTTCTTCACAGTGTGCACCGCGCTGTCTCACACACCGCCTTCCAGATTCTTCCCTGGAAGGTCATGGTCCTCAGCGCTGGGTTACAGTTGAGACAACAGAAGCCCAGAGAAGTACAGCGAGCTGCCCAAGGTCACACAGCTGCCAAGAGGATTCACTGGGAGGCCACCCAGGCTGTTTGAGCCCACTCCCTCTCTCCCTCTCCCCCTTTACCTGGTCTCCCATCTAGGTACATCTGACCATGTAGATCTTCTGGAAAATCCGGCTGAGCCACGCTGGGCAGGATCCAATAAAAGCTCTATATTTTTCTCTTTGGTATTAAATAATTTCCCCCCTCTGGTTTTTTTGAGACAGGGTCTCACTTCATCGTTCAGGCTGTCCTTGGACTCACTGTGTAGCTCAGGCAGGCCTCAAACTCAGGATGATCCTCCTGCCTCAGCCTCCTGAGTGCTGAGCATACAGGAATTCACACCACACCTGGCTAAATCATATTTTACTTAAAAGGCTAACGCCCCACAAATCACCTCGAAAGCAACTGCCCTGCCAGCCTTCCTCTCTCTGGGAAGACTGCGTGGCCACGCCCCCGCCCCATCCCTGCCCCTCTGAGGGAGGATGTATGGGCTCTCATGGCCATTACAGCGCATCTGTGCTAAAAGCCAGCCCCTCTTTGCAGACAGCCACTCCCCAGCTCACATTTATCAGTTTTATTTCTTTAATGATTCAAACTTGCGCTGTGATGTGCTACTCAGAACGGAGGATTTTATGGATTTAACAGTTTTATTAATTTAAGAGGTTTCCACTGAGTGCCAGAATGGCTCAGTGTGACAAAAAAGGTATCATAAATGAATTGATTTGTCACGTATCAGAATGCGATCCAGCAGCGATTTCATTATTGGAGTTATTTTCCTCCAATTATCTGCAAACTTAAAATGCTAAAGAGCAGCCCCTCCACCCCTACCCCTGGCAGCGGTGGGCCTGGATCATTTGAGCAGGAAATAAATGCAAATCGATGGCCCAAATTCACCGCCTGTGCAGAAGCTGCCTGCTGCCCTCCTCCCCTCTGCATCGCTGCTCCAGAAAACAGAGCCATGGGGCAGGGGTCCCTGGGAGAGCCTGTGGACAGAGCCACCCGCAGCAGTGTGCTGTGTCCAGGGGCCAGGTTCCTGACCTCAGTGCAGTGCCAGGGCCTGAGGATGGCCAGGGGAATGGCATCGGGGGCCCCAGACTCTCCTAGCAGCCCAGGCTTTTGTTTGGTTTTGAGTTTTGCTTTGTTGAGACAGGATCTTGCTACATAGTTCAGGCTGGCCTTGAATTCTCAGTGGCTCTCCCTCCTCAGCCTCTGAGTGCTGGGATTACAGGTTTGTGCCACCCCACTCCCATCCCAGGCTTTTGGAAGTGGGTGAGTGGGCTCGGGAATGACCACTGGGCACAGCCTAAGCGAGGAGCTTCCAGTCCGGGCCCCGCCCATGCCTCATTCTAGGCTTGGGCTATTCCAGACCCCACATGGGGCTGCACCTTCTCCCTTCTGGGGACACCCAGCCAGCCTGAGCCCCCTCTCCTTTGCCCTCAACCATCTACTCCCCCAGCTTCCTTCTACCTGGAGCTCAGGCCGGGTCCTTCCCACAGCCCTGGGTCCCCATCCAGCCTGCACTGTTCAAGGAGGCTGAGCCCTAAGTCCCAACACTACACCTCCCAGACCTCAGTGTCCTTGTCACCACAATAAGGGCATGTGTGAGCACTAACTAGGTTTCCACCCAGGGGACCAAGACTTCCCCTGAGTATGCAAGGACCCTCAGATGCTCACCCTTGCTGAATTCTTATTTGTTCATTCGGCAAACAACCACCAACGTGCAAGCACCTGTCGGGGGCCAGGCAGCAACCCTTCAGGGTGCTTCTCCTCCAGTCAGGCGACTCCACTATGCGCTCAAAACCCAAAGTGACCTGTGCCTCGCTGGGCCTGCACAGCTTGCACTCCTCTGGCCTTGGCCTCTCTTGTCAACATGGGACACTGGCACTTGCCATGAGGCCTAAACAATAGGGCTTAGGGTGATACAGTGGAGGATGAGAAGAGATCACCAAGCCAGAATTGTCATAGAAATTCTCCCCCTACTGCCCTGGCAAAGACCCCAGCCCTGATCCAATCCACTGAGGCTCCAGGGTAAGGAACAGCAGCTAGAATCACCACGCAGGGCACCCTTGCTGAGCGCCAGGCAAGCCCAAGTTTATAAGGCCAAATCCTACTGCCCAGGTCTGCGTGACCACAGAGTCCTTCCAAAGAGGCCGTCCTGATGGGTGTGGTGGCACACAGCTACAACACTCAGGAGGCTGAGGCAGGAGGGTCATAAGTTCAAGACAATCTGAACCACATAGCTAGACTCTGCCTCAAACAAAATAAAACAAAAACCAAAGTAGCTGTCCCTGTGTCCTTGCTTGCCACCCAGATAGGCCAGCTTGGGCCCCTGTAGTGACCATTGGCATCTGCCAGGTAAATGAGTCCAGAGACTGTGAGAGAGACAGAAAGTTTTGCAGCCAAAAAGAAGGGAGGACACCACACACACACACACACACACACACACACACACACACACTGGGGCACACAGCGGCTGAAGGTCAGAGCCAGCTCAAGCCCTCACTGGCTGACAGAGTCTCGTCATCTGTCCAGAGTGGAGCTCTGTCACGCCTGCTGAAGGCTTCTGAGCAGGGGAGGAGAAAGTCCCTGGTAAACTGTGAAGTGCTGTGCCTGCAAATGCCAGGGCAACTCTGGAGACCACATAGGCCTGGATGTCCAGAGGAACCGAGAGGGTCACCAGAGCGTGCCTCAGAAGGTCACTTGCCTGTCCTCCCACTGTAGGACCTTTCCAAGGTGGCCCACACCCCTGTGAAGTGGAAAGGAGTCTCACACTTGTCTGATGATCGAAAAGCTGTGATCCCCACAGTCCAGCACCAAGCCAGGAGGGATCAGAGATTGACATGCTGTGGGGAGGCTAAAAGGATGCAACATGGTCACCCCTGAAGCCTCAACACCTAGGCCGACAGCTGCAGGTGGGCAGTCTCCTAACAGGTAGAATTGCCCTGGCCAAGGGGAGCAGAGGACCCAGTGCTGGCCTGGGGACTCCAGTTTCCTGGGCGGCAGCTGAGGGTCATCGGCCCAAAGCCCAGGCAATAGGAGCTGAGCCACAGAGGAGAGAACAGGTTTGCTTAGCTTGGCCAACATTGCACACAGGAGAAGCCAGGTCTCCTGAACTCCAGCAAAGAAATCAACAGTCCTGAGGTCCTGAAGCTGAGGGACCACCCCACTCTTACAGCACCACTTCCTTTACAGGAGCCCCTCCAAAGAGGTCAGTTGCCAGGGTCCCAGAGACAGGCAGCTCACCACTCCACAGCCAGCCCGTCTTCCAGAAAGCTCTTTGCACACGTGTTTGTGCACAGGACACTGCCCCAATATGCACATACTGACAAATTGGTACAACTCTGCTATACCTCCTGCACACACATCCCGCCAGGCCCATAGGCACCCACACCAGACACCTGCAGACCTCTCTCTGCCTCTCACCTACTCTGGAATGTCCCACATACCGTCCAGCATTGGGCAGCTCATGACAGATGAGCTGACAGTGCCAAAACATGGGGAAATGAGCAGACCCCGGGCGAAAAGTGATGGTCCCTTCACCTCTAGTCCCTCATTACCTCCCTGACCTCAGAGGGCTAATGAAGGTGTCTAATTCTTGTGAGACCGAAATAGCCTCCTAATGTGCACTGGGGCCATCTCCTAAAATTAATGCCATGACAAGTCGCAGGGTCTCCATTAGCACGTACCTGCATGTGGAAGTTCTAATCTTCCGGGGCTGGTGCACTGAAAGTCCCCTCCCAGAACCTGCTTCCCTGGCAGGCACATAAACCTGTCTCTCTGGGTCACAGCTTTGACCCAAGACCCAAGGTGGCTCTGTTTTCCCTTGTTTAGACCTCAGAACAGACTACTTCTCCATGCACAGGTCTAGGGTGGGCTGCAGTAGACGATCAGTGATTTGACCAAATACCCTGAGGCTGTCTGTGTGCCAGTCTTGTGGGCACTGGGGCAGACACAAAGCATCATGGTGCCACCCAGTGCTTCCCTCTCTGGTATCAGGTAAGGGCTGGCCTGATGGGCAGGGGCCCAAGTCGTCCCTGAGCTGAAGAGTGGGCTGTGCACCTGTACTCATGGTGGGTCCTTTTCTGAGAGCCGATGAGATTCTCAGAGCTTAAAACTCACTCCTCTCAAAGCCAGTCCAGGAAGGCTTCGGGAGGAGATGGTACATCACCAGCCTTCTTCTCCCATTTGGCATTGCATTGCCAGAGAGGTAAACTGGAAGCCTTCCCTGGTGAAGGTGGCTTCTGCCATGGGTTCTTGTGGCCCCTGAGCTGACCCCATCCCAATACCTTCCACATGGGGTTTTCTAAGCCAGCCACTTGTCAGCTTCCCAGTGGACCAGAGTCCGAGATGGCCAACATGTGGCTTTCCAAATGATTATGTAACTTGACTTCCTTTATTCTCTTTCATCCTCCAGCTAACTTAGAATCGTTCTTACCAAGATTCCCACTTCGCAGATGGGGGGACTGAGGGTTCATCTTGCTCCAGGAATCAGTCCTGATTCTAGAATGAATGCAGAATATAAATGCCCAGCTCCTGGGAGGTGGCGTGTCCCCCTCTGAGCCCTGCTGCAAGAGACATGGTGCTAAAAACAGAGCGTGGGATCCTCCTCCTCCCTGTGTCCTGTGAGGCCCCGTGCAGGGCGTCCACGTGCCCCCTAAGGTAGAGACTCAGGGCATCCTCTCTGCCCCGCATGGTGCCTTCCGCCAGCCCTTTGATCTGCTGTCTGCATGTGGTAGCTCCTGTCAATACCTGTGCATTCCCAAGCACTGCTATCACCCCGAGCAGGAGGCTCCGAGCTCAGGGCTTCCTCTACAGCCCATTCCTGGAGCTGCTTATCTGGGCTCAGCCGATGCAGCTCTGTGTGTGCCCTTCCTGTGTGGGCAGCTGCCCACCCACCCGTAGATTTCCCAGAACGTCCACACTGCCACAGCGGAAGCGCAGCCCAAAGCCTACTTCCTCTCCGAAATCCCACATCCAGGGTGAGAGGCACACTGGCACATCCTTGGCCACTGTGGTCCCAGGGTGGCTTTCCCCTGGGCTGTATGTGTAAGCTCTGCCGTCCTTTGGAGCAGTTGTCACTTCCTACAGGAAGCCTTCTCTAATTATCACCACTGTGCCATTAGAGAACTTTTCTACTTCGGGGACATGATCAGGGATTGGGATTTGACTTGGAGGCCCATGAAAGTTCCACTGTGGAACTGCACACCAGGAGAGAGGGCAGAGCAGCAGGGTCAGAGGGCTGAGGCAGGAGGATCCTGAATTTGAAGACAGCCTGGGCTACATAGTGAGTTCATGGGCAGCATGGGAGAGGTGGTGTAGCCAGCCAGAGGACAGGGGCAGTGGGATAGAAGAAAAACGGGGAGAATCTAGGGGCTTGAGGAAGGCAAGTGCTCCAGAGGTTGGTGGAATGAGGGGACCCAGGGGACAGGAGGGTCCAGCAGGCCCCCTAGGATCTTGTCGGAGTGGGTGTGTGGGGGCAGTAGGGCACTGCTGACCTGGCAGCCCCAGGCAAGGTGGGAGCTCCCTGAGAGAGCTGCAAAGACTCCTTGGAAATGCTGCAGTCCTGCTCCAAATGCATTTCCCAGCCATTCTGTTAACAAGTCCCACGCACAGTGCAGTTTGTCAGGAATTGCCACGTCAGCTTCCAGGGCTCTGTGCCCATAAATCCCTCCGCTGACGGCCCCTGCAAAGCTGTCCTGTGAGTCCTTTGCTTAACCTCTCTGGGACTCAGTTTCCCTATCTCTGAGAAGTGGATGTTAGGGTTTGAAGCTCCCGTGAGTGTCTGCAGGTAACAAATGTCTTGGCCAGCACCCAGCCCGTAGCCAGTACTCAATGATAGCAAGGATGGCTGTCATTTCTGAGATGCCCAGAGTCACCCCCAGTCAGGGGAGGGGAGACAGCTATCAGTAAGTCTGGCCCACATCCACAGGCAGGAGTGACAAGGGTACATTGTGAAATCATTACACTTGGCACCTACCCATGATGAGATGCGGCCTCGTTGTCATTAACAGTGGTGCAAGCTGAGAGTTCTCACCTGGTATACAGAACCTGTGTACTGTCGGCTCTGTGACAGCAGCGGCCGGGACTTGGTATCCCCACACGCCCACGGCCAACACCTCGTGGAACCACACAGCCAAGCCACAGGGCCACCTGTGTGAATCGTGCATCCTTGGGCCAAGCCTGAGAGGTGGCCTTGCCCGCCTGGCTGCCCATGACAGTGAAGAATGGCAGCGCTATCCAAGGGTGCGCGCTGGCCCTTATCACAGAAGCACTCAGCCGACAGCTCCAGCTCGCCCGCTCAGCACTCTTGGGCCAGGGCGGCAGTAAGACACCAACGTCGCACTCGACAAATGCTCCGCGTGACTGGGCAGCCAGACAGGAGCAGAATGAAATCACAGGGAGGGAGGCTGGCCTGGCTCCCCTGCCAGGTGCTCAGTGGACACGTGGGCTTCGGGAGAGAGAATCTAAGAGGAAGAAAATTAGAGCGCTTGGCCATAAAGGGCATTGATGACTCAGGGACCCGTCACTCCAGCCAACGCCAGCAGAAAGGCCTTGGCTGGCCCTGCTCTCTGGAGGACAGGATGCCCTCGAGACTTCAACTCACAAAGATTCAATCAGCTAATAAGTATCCTGGGTCGGGAGGACCAAGGTTTTTCAATTTTGAGCACCGCAGAGGACAGATGTGGGGCCCCCCGCAAGTCTGAACCTGACCCTTGTTCTGGTTGGCGGGTGGGAAGCCAGAGAGGATGTGCCTCAGCTTTGATGCATACTGGGCTGCATTTAAACAAAGTTCCCGGAAAGTCACTTCCTGTCTACGAGACTGCTTCCCCATCTTGTCAAATAGGGGTGGCGACCACACGCAGGGCAGTTTGCTACCCACCATAGGTGCACGGACTCATTTGACAAGAGCAGCACTCTAGGGCATAGCTATAAATGTTCCCAGGATTCAACCATAAGCAACTAGCTTGTGACCAAAGCCATATGGGGAAACCGAGGCACAGAGCAGCCACACCACCTGCCTAAATTATAAGAGGCAGAGCTGGGGGTTGAGCCTGAGCAGCCTGGCTCTGAGGCCTGCACTTCAAGGGCATAGAGAGAAGGCTGCCTGGGCCACACACAGCACATAGTAGGGCTCCAGAGAGCCCCTTCTCCCTAGAAGAAAAGCTGCCCACAGCCCACATTGAGGAGGGTCTCCTACGCCCACAGCACTTAGGGATCTGGGAGGTTCAGTGTGCCCCACAGCTCCAGCCTGGGGCGGGACAGAAGGTGACTCACAAAGGTCCTTTTTCCCTGGGAGGTTGTGGGAGATGTCCAGGTATAGGACCAGTGGGCAGGCAGAACACGAGCAGGTTTGGGTGCCTTTTTGACAACAAGGCTTGCAGAAGAGCAAACAGGTGAGGGCTCAAGGCCAGACAGGCGGGCTAAGGCTGAGGACAGATGAAAGACTCTCGGGAGCCCTGACTCAGAAAGGTCCCTCCAATACCTGGCCTGGGCCAGGGGTCACGGAGAGCAGCCACTCCACCCAGGCCATGCTCAGGCCAGCCTGTTCCTGTCTATAACCCTGCACCTTATTCCTGGTGGTCCCGTTGTGCTCCCGGGAGCTTTCACTGCCATTCTTTAGCCACCCGGGACCCTGCTGCTTTAATCATTATCGCAGATGGTGAAGCTGGGATCTGTGACACTGAGTCTATGCAGAGGCTGAGGCCAGGAAGCCTGCCCTCCCCCGAGTGGAGGTGGTGGCTGCCACCGCCTGGTCCCTGAATCATCTGGAGCTGCAGCAACAAAGCTGACAAAGGTCAACCTGCAGCCCTTGGCCAAGGACTCTAAACCACCAGCCACTCCTGCGCCACTCCCCAACACCTCTGCTTATTTCCCAGCCCGCCTGGGGACCCCTCCCTGGCCACTCGGAGTACCAAGCTCGGTCCCAAATTGTCCATCAGGATTCCCAGCTGCTTGGACAGTCACCCAGATATGAGGCTGTCTCAGTGTGTGTGCTGCTGTCCCAGAGGGCACTCACCAGCTTGTCCCCTGTCTTTATGACCCCTCCATGCCAAGAGGTGGACTTTGCATCCAGGAGGCTCTGAAAAAGGAACTGTGACATCAGAATATCACTGCTGCAAGAGGATGCCCCCATCTTTACACAGCACTGTCGCATGGGCATTTCTATGTGTCTGTGAGGACCAGGACTAGGCTCCTCGTCTAAAGGGCCCGTGACCCAGGCAAGACCAAGACTGATGCCAACCAACTTGGAAGACAGAGACCTAGATGGGAAGGTAAGCATGTTCTCAGGCTCTGACTGTATCTGGGGTAGCAGAGCTGAGAATGTACCAAGGTCCTCCAGCACCAAGGTCCGGCTCCAAGGAAGTATGGTGGCCCACCTGAAGTCACCTATAGGAGACTGGGCATAAATCTGGGGTCCTATAGTGTGGGCTGGCTCTACCATATCTCCCATGCATGTCCCTGGCTCCCCGGGCTTCGGGGTGAAGGTGACAAGCACAGCAGAACTCCATAGTGGCATATAAGCGAATTCTGAGCAGAGTGTTTGGGTCCAGTTGTCATTCAACTTAAAATAAGAAAGGATCAGGGTCAGGAGAGGACTGGGGGGCCCAGAAGTGTGTGAAGCTTCCTTGGACACAGACACCGACACACACACTGCCCTCTCTGGTCCAATCTGCTGAGTCTGTGAGGGCCAGGCCGTCTCACCATGCCCTGAGCCCCTTACAGTGCTGTTCATCACCCGCCCAGCCCAGCGTATATGTAACTGAGCAGACTCCCAGGGTAGTAGCCAATAGGGCTCATAAGCGACATTCTCAGAGGGCTATCTGTTCTGAGTAGGTCCCACACACACCACCATGGACAGCTGCCTCTGCTGGCCTGGAAGGAACCAAGGCCTGTGCATGAGACTGTCCTGTCCAGCTCTGCCCAGAAGCTCCCCCAAGACACTCAGAGGGAATGAACAAAGTCAGTCCTTGGGAGAGCTACGTGGCAAGGCTGGTCTTGGAGATTAAGTGTCAAATGCTCAGAGGAGATGTTACAGTTCAGAAGTCTCACAGGTTCAGAGGTGGGGCTTTGGGAAGGTGATCGGCTTTGGGGGTGCTGTGCTCACTTGGTGGATTTATGCATTTGTGAGTTCCTATCTGGAAGGCTGTTAGGAGGTGGGACCCATTGGCAGAGGTGGACCACTGTGGGGACCTTTGGAAGGGGTATCTCTCGCCCTGCCCCTTCCATGTCCTCTCTGCTGTGGGGTGAGTAGATTTTCCCTGCCCAGGCCCTTCCACCATGTTGCTATTGGCTTGGAGTCAGTCAACTTCTGAAACAGTGAGCCAGTATAAACCTGTTTTCTTCTAATGATGGGTCCCAGGTATTTTTGTTGCAGGGACAGGAAAGAGACTAATGCACAAGTATTCAAGAGAAAATGGGCCAAGTTTCTTAAACATGTTGGGAGGGACATGGTGAGTTGCCTGCTCAGTTAGATGAGAACAAACAGAGGGCTGTGACAATTGACACTTGCTTTATATTACTCTGTGTTCCTATGCACTCTGATTACTCTAATAATGAAGAATTAGGAGAAGAAAACTCTAAACGTTTAACCCAGCATTTCCCAAACATTTGGTGATTGTTTCATGCATTGCTAGAAACATCTGCCAGAATTGCAGATATGCATGGAATAGAGTTGGAGAAAGATAAAGTGGCCCAGCTTCTAACAGTGAAAACCATGGTCCCCCTCCCTGGCTCCTTCCTTCTGAGAGGCCTTGTCAATACTGGGTGACTCCAAGACGAGAACTGAGAGTCAGGGGGTGGCACAGTGACACCACACTCCGGAACAAATCCCTGCTCCAGCTCCTGGCCCTGTCGTCTGAGCATGGAGTAGGGGCTGCATAGAATGGCCCCTCTGATTCCTCTGGTGGGATATTCCAGGATTCTAGGCTTCACAATGACCAACGTAGGGAATATCCTGAGAAGTATAACCAACCTCTGCCTTACAAAAACGGTAACTGAGACTCGGAAAGGTCCATCAGCTTCAAGGTCAACAGAGAAAAAATGGAGTCCAAGACCACCATTTTGTCATTGGCCTTGGGATCAGAGTCCTCTGCGCTGTGCTCTCAGGAGCTGCTGTTTGCTGAGCCAGTCCCGGAATCAGATGGAAGGGGTTTCAAGCTCTGCCTCATTATGGTTTTGATCTAGGATGTCCCCTCAAACTCTCACGTGTTCAGAAGTACAGCTTTTGGAAGGTGACTGGATTATAGGGAGGCTATAATCCTGAGTTGATGAACCCACAGCTGAATGTGCTCTTAGGGGATGGGCCCTGCTCAGAAGAAACGGATCCCTGGGATATGACCTGGAAGGGTAAATCTCTGTCCCCAGCTCCTCCTTTCACTCTCTGCTTCCTGGACACCATGACAAGAACAGCCTTCCTCTGACAGAGCCTTCCACCATCCCCCTCCTTTCTGCCTTAAAGCCAGCCCACCATAGACTGAGTCTTCTAAAAAACATGACTCAAAATAAACCTCCTTATTGTGGGAGTCAGGTATTCTGTCCCAGCGACTAGGAAAGTGGCTGAGACAAGGCTCCATAAGTGTATAGCTGTGACCAACTAGTCACTCAGAGTCACAGTTGACTCTTCTGTGACCGGGAACACCATCTCATTGGTTACATGTAGTTGTCTACAATACCACACTTAACACTGGGCCCAGCACTCTTAAATCTTTGGTAAATCAGAACTACTGTATAATTTCTTTCACTCTATAGGTTAGTCAGGGGTTGAGAGAAAAAATAGAGGTAGAGATTAAACTCAAGGTGATCCGAGCCCCTTTCTGAAGCCCAATTTTCTTATATATAACAGGGAAGGGGGACAGTGGCCTGGGTAACTTCTGGGAGCCCCTAGATTAACAATCTGAAGGTCTCTGTGGGATGCCTTTTCCCTCAAGGGTCTGGAGAAATCTGCCCTCCTGCAGCCTTTCACCCTTTTCTGGAGATAAGTCTGTGGGTGATGATGTCGGTCAGCTTTCCATCATTATAGCAAATACCCAAGAGGAACAATTTATGAGGAAAGGTTTACTTGGCTCGTGGTTTCCGAGGTTCCAGTCCACAATCAGCTGGCCGTCACTTTGGGTGAGGCAGCACATCGTGGTGGAAAGTCCACGGTGGGGTAAACTGCTCACCTTATGGCGACCATGAAGCAAAGGGAAAGAGAGGAGTCTGGACACCAAACATCCCCTTCAAGGACAAACTACCAACGACGTAACTTCCTTCTACCTCCCAACAGCACCACAGGCAGCAGACCAAATCTTTAATGCATGGGCCTTTATGGGACAGTCAAGATCCAAATTAGAGCAGCGATGCACTGGGACAGGAAGGACAGGGCAAAGATGGGAGCTAAGATAGAGCAAAGAGAACATGAATTGGGCTCTTCCTGTGTTTCAGGTATGGTTTTAGGAGCTTTGCACAATGGACTCATTCAGCACCCAGAACAAGCCCGTGAGGTGGGTACCAGTTAGCCCAATTTGCAGATAAGGAAACCAACATGCAAAAAAGTGAAGTAACGTGCCCATAGTCACAGAGTTGGTGCAGTAGGACTTGATCCCAAACTTCCCAGAACACCAATCCCCCAAGACCACAGCTGGGCCCTGGGGGCTGCTGGCTCTGCACTCCCTGTAGTCTTCAGGGAACCAGGCACATTCTCAAGGTGGGAGTTGGGTCCCCATTGGGAAACCAATCCTTTGCCTACACACTGGGGACCTGTGAAGTGTCAAGAACATTGTGCTCGAAGCAAAAAATGCAGATCCCTCTCCCAGGGCTGCAGAGGTCTCTGGTCTCAGTGTCACCAAAAGAACAGAGGGGTCTAAATAGCTCCTTGGTGGCTGGCGACCCACAGGCCAGGCATCAAGGGTCAAGGTGTCAGAGGCTGCTTAATCTGCTGTGGTCCCAATTGCCCCAGCTCCCGTGGCCCCTATGGAAGTCACTCAGTGCAAGGCAGTGTGCTCTCAGACACTGTGAGAAAATGTTTGTTAGTTCTTGACACTAATATTATTTAAGGCCCAAGTCTAATGTAAGGCTTCCTTTTAGCAAGTTTGTCTCATTTAATAAAACTCCCTATCTCTGTCCCCCAAGCTAATCACTCTGATGATAATGCATTCCCTGCGCTGAGATTTGATCTGGGAATAGAATTATCCCACCGCCTCACTTTGCTGTCAGATGTTCTATTTGGTTTTTGGTTTTTTGTTTTGTTTTGTTTTTTTCGCCTTAGAATAAATAAACAGGAAGGACCTGGGTGAAAAGCTCTGCTCACTTGGGACTTTCAGTGGCTGGCTTCCTTACTGGTTCACTTCCCGTCCTCAAGGATCCTTCTCTCACTGATTTGAGCAACAAACTTTTCCCAAATCACTGTACCCTAAGCTGCCCCGGCATCACGGTGCAAAGTAAGTCACCTGATCTGTTGGTGTGTCTGTTCATCCGTGGGTGGAGAGGACATACTCAGTGCAGGAGCTGAAGAGTCATGCAGAGCCAGGTTCGAATCCCAGCTCTGCCTCTCCTTGTGTCACCAGGAGCATGTCACTCCATTTTCAGGGCTCGGTGTCCTCCTTTAGGACATGATCTAGATCACAGGGATGTTAACAACAGTGAATGAGCAAGTGGGGACCCCTGGTTCATGCACAAAAGAAGTGCTCAAGCCCGGAGTCCCCTGCACGCACACAGCCCTGAGAGAGAGGCCCTCCCAGAGTGTTGCGCACTCTTAAGAAGAAAGGATTCAGTGAGATCAGATATGTCAAGGGCTTGGCATGCAGGGCTTGTTCAGGAAACTGTCGCTGTCATCATCACCATCAACACAACCATCGCCATTATCATCACCATCATCACCATAAACATCATCACCGCCACCACCACCATAATCATTATCACCATAACCACCGCCATTATTACCACCACTGTCATCATCACCACTACCCCCATAATCACCATTGCTGTCACCATCACCACTCCCATAACCACCACCCCCATCACCACCATCACCATCACCGCCATTGCTATTACCCTCCATCAAGTGAGAAGCGAAGGCCATTTGAAATCTCCGAGGGGCTACACAGTAATACGCAGAGTGGATGCTTGGCTGGAGATGGAAAGTCCTGCGCTGTGTGGCTATGAGTTTGTCCTTTCACCTCTCGGTCCTTAAGTCGCCGGCCATGTCCTGCGTTCTCACACTTGGTGACCCACGTACATGTGAATATGTGGGCAGGTATGTCATTCACCCCACTCGCTGTCCACCCCTGGGCTAGTGGAGTCAGGGAGGCCCCCAGCCTGAGGATGCCGCACACGAGGTCATACCTGGCCAGCAACGGAGCCCGGCAGGCAGAGAGGGTGCTTGAAGGCTGGGAGCCTGAGCCTGATGAGTTGCTGCTGACTCCATGTCATGATGGTACCCTGGAAAAGGCACAGGACGCAGGACCGGGTGAGCTGGATTCAAATCACCACCAGGCGTTCACTCTGTGACATAGGCACTCACATGCCTTAGTTCCTTGTCATATGGCATATTATGACAGTCCTGGAAGGAAATGGTCACTCAAGAGGGTGGAAGAAGAAAGTCAAATGAAAGGATGTTTTTGAAAGTGCACAGGGCTAAAAGATACCACAAAGACCCAGTGGGGGACCCCAAGATTTAGAACAGCAGGAGTTGCTGGCACCCTGAGGCCTAAGCACTGTCGGGGCTAGAATGATTCCTGAAGTTCCCGTGGCACGGGAGTTGCCAGGACAGAGATGACAGCCAGCAGGAGGAACCATTGCTAACCTTGGAAGCTTTGCTGACTAAGCCAGAGAGTGAATCAGCAAAGACCCAGTCTTCCCTCCAGCCCATTGATCCTGCGACAGATCCCAGATTCCAAGCGGTTGCTTTAATACCTCCCGGTCCACGCCACGTTCTTCGGAGGGGACATCAACACACCTTCAATCTGGGCACAGCTGTGACCCCAGCCATACTACGAGACTTCAGAAGTTGCTCAGAAAAGTTATACAGTTTCCAGCCAGCCTCACCAGGATGTTTATTCTCGGAAGGCAGTCACCAAGCAGGGAGGAGCCTAAACAGCCAGGTGCAGAGGCCACACACAGTGCTCGGTGCTACCCCTACTGAGCTCCAGCCCAAAGTCAGAGTCTCTTGTCACCTGCATGAGTGGAGGGGCCTTCAGATGACTTCACCCCAGCCGGTGGTCCCAGAAGCTGTGGAGCAGAGGCAAGCCCTGCCTGCGATGCCCCTTCCCAAATGGCCTGCAGCATCATAGCAGGTTAAATAGTGACCACTTTAGGCCATGACAGTTGGGCAGTTGCTATGGGTTACAGTGAAGTGGGTGGTGCAGAGGGAGTAACTGGGACATATTACACAGGCTGCACTCAGCTGGAAGCCAGCTAACTAGCAAATTATTGACTTCGGTCCATGGAGACCAGCAGGGTGGATGAGGTGGAGAATGAATAACAGCTCTTTCCCATCATTGGACACAATGCCCCACACCCACACCTTAACGGAGAGGATTGACTTGGCTCATGTTTTAAGGGGATGCAGTCCATGGTCAGCTGGCTCGAAGGCAGGAGCATCGTGGTGAAAGGGTGTAGTAGGAAAAAGCTGCTTAGTTCAAGGGGCTTTCTACTCTCCCGCCTGCCCACAGCACCTTCTGCATCTTTCCTCCCACCTGGCTCCCGGGATCGTAACCACTCATTTACAGAACCGTGACTGCCACAGGCCAGAACGTGTATCTTCTCACTGTTCCTAAGAAGACAGTGACCGCACTTTCTCATCACGCCACACACAAGATCACTGAAGCAAAGAGATGGCAGTGACTTTGCCCAAAGTCTCCCAGGTGGGAAGGAGCGGAGGGACCCGAGGTCAGGGCCCGGCCATCTAACACCCTCTCACATCTCCACCTCCCGCGTGAGCCCTGAGTGCAGAGCTGCTACACATTTGGGGAGCTGCACACAACCCTCACCGACTGCCGTGGCAGGAATAAAGCCCTCATACCAGATAGAAACAAACCGGTGCGGTGATTCCCGATTCCCACGGCCCCAGCTGCTCGGGGAAGTCTGACGCACTGGCCCTTTTGCTTTTGGAGGGATTTGTTGTCTTCAGCAAGGAGACGCAGGGGAGAAGGTAGAGCGCCCTGGGAAATGTTTCTGCACCATGTCTCAGGGGAGGGGTGGGGAAACATCTCAAAACAGAGAAGATCCTGGTTTGCCCAGCAGCTCTGAGAGGGAGGGAGGCAGGGACTCGGTCCCATTTAGCAGATGACAAAACTCGGGCAGCCAGAGTCAGAGGAGGGACTGAGGTTGCTCAGAGAGGGAGGGGCTGACATCAGCTGTCTTGATGCCTAGGCTGAGTAGGGGCATTGTGGCAAGTGCCCTGCTACCACCACCTCCAGAGTGACCCGGTCTGAGCACCGGGCCCTGTAGGGACCAAACAGAAGCCTCCAGAAGCAGAGTGCCCATTGTCCCCACCCCAGCACCTCCTCCCCGTTTCTGCCTGCAGCTGGCAGACATCAGAGCCTGTGCATTGAATCACCGCCACAAACCATGCTTTGCAGAAGAAAGGAGAGGACTGGTGGCCCGCATGGCCTCCTGGTGACACCCAGTGGGTGACACAGCCTGGGCATGGAATGCAGCCCTCAGGTGGCCCTCCTGGCCAGGAAACGTCTGGAAATTCCCCCACCCAGGCTCCAGGATTGGAAGCAGGTATGGCAGAGGTAGCCCAGCCCCAGGCTGAAGACAGGAGCCCTCCTGTACTTCGACCTGGGCCGATCCACAGCTCTTTGCATCTCAGTTTCTTCCTTTGCAAAGGGGCACACACTGCCTTCACACTTGGGCTAAGTGCTCCTCTCCAGAGGTCAAACCGCAAGGGTGCTTCACTGTCACCGGCCTTGGTCACGCCTCTCCGTCTCCCCTACTCCTGATTCGGTGCCCAGAGCCAGTCCGGGCCAGGCCTGGTGGGAGAAAACCCCACAAGCCATGGCCTGCAGGCATGGCCAAAGTCCCAGGGGTAGCAGTGAGCATCAGAGAGGGGGAACCAAGGCTGGGGTCGGGAGCACAGGGCCAGGCCCTTGGGGACATCAGCAGCCAGCCCAGACAGACTGTTCTCTCTGAGGTCCTGTACACACACTTACTTATATCTTGCTTGTTCTGAGTCAAGAAGGTGCTTAGAGCATGTGCCGATCCGTACAGGTGAATGACGACGCATAAAGTACTGCAGTAAAATGTAACTTAGAATTAGATAAGAACTTAAGAAGTGAAACAGAGGAGAAGACATTACCTGAGCCGAAAACCTAGTGAGTTTTTAAAAAATGAAGATTGTAAAGTCTTAAATGTGTGCCAAAGGGTTAAACTTTTAGAACTGAGCTTCCTGGTGGCAAGTGCACAAAGAGAAACTTGGTCAGTTACACAAAGTCTGACAATAATTGAATTTAGAAGGCCCAATACATGGGAAAATCATAACTGTGTTTGGTTGTAGACCAGGCACTTTTCCTGGCTCTCAGAATAGACATCATGACAAATCTCATGATGATGTTCTGGGACATTTTGACATACATACAGTTCAGTAAAAGTAAATCAGATAATACGCTGAGAAAGGCATCCTCTCCTCTTGGCATAGGGCACAGACAGACGAGGCTGGGTGTTGTAAACATAAAGAATTCTTGCTATTTGTTTATCAAAAATTTATCTCTAGCCAGGTGTGGTGGCACATGCCTGTAATCCCAGCACTCAGGAGGCTGAGGCAGGAGGATCGCTGTGAGTTCAAGACCATCCTGGGCTACATAGTGAGTTCCAGGTCAGTCTCAACTACATAGTGAGACCCTGTCTCAAAAAACCA